>NC_133568.1:27242500-27542500 GCF_048773025.1 Camelus bactrianus
CAAGGGATAAAAATTAAGAAATGCATGTGTCCCTAACAATGGAGTTCAAGACATTCATTCCTTTCTTTAAAATGACTAGTGCCTACTGTTTTCCTTATTAAAAGGAAATTCATCTGTCTTGATCAGCCAGACCACTTTGAATGAGAACCTCATGCCTTTATTTTTGAGAAGTACCTAATTATTAAATAATCAGTGTTTGATTCAGGGTAACTTGTAACTGAGCTTCCGATGAACTGCAGAACTGTGGTGACACTACCGTTATTTATTTCTGCTGCTGCTGCTGCTGCTGCTGCTGCTGGTGTTACTGCTTGGCAGACCGAAACGTACCCTCACCCATCTGAAGCAGGTTCGCAGCATCTATAGTCACCATTTGCTTGTGACTAGTTTTCGCTGCCATTTGCTGTTGCTGCCAGAGTAAGTTTTAAGCCACACTTTCACGCATCAGCATTCACTGGTATGTTGATTCGGTAAGTTTTCTTTTGGGTATCATGGTGGGGACAGGAACAGTGTTAACTAGGGGTAGATTACTTTTTAAACATTTCATTGAGCTCAGTGTTAGGGTTTTATATGACCATAAGCCACTGGTGTTTCATTTAATTGCTGGAATGATACAAAAAATTCAGTAAAAAACACAGCAACTGTAAAAATAGAAATACTAATTAATTTTATAAATAAAACCATTAGGGTTAAAAAAACCATTATATACTTGTGAATTATTTCAGACGTAATTTTGTAGACACACACACACACACACACACACACACACACACACTGACCTGATTCCCCCTTGAACACATGCCTTAGGAGCAGTCATCAGAACTGGTTCCAGAGTTATATTTTTCCCATCCCTGTGTCCACCACACTTTGTATGGCCCAGAATCAGGCAGTGAGAAAACCTGATTGGACCTCCAGGAAGTGCTCTGATGGTAATCGGCCTCGTGTGCAAGACAGGAAAACTGATAGTCCGAAACTGCACTTTAAACTAAGACAGACTGTCAGTCTTCAGGAAAGGTGGGGATGGCCTGTTGATGTAACCAGATGCTCACCCTGGGATGAAGCTGTCAGGCACATGCTTGTAGTGTAAGCAGCAGGCAAACTGTGCTTTATCTGACAGACAGTGTGTAAATCTGTCCATGCAAAAATCCAAATGTTTAGTTTGCTTCCAGTCACTGTAATAATCTGCTTATTTTCGTCTGCTAGAGCAATGACATCACTTCGCAGAAGGTGCCGCAGACTTAAGGCCCAGATAAGACTGCCTTAGTGCCAGTCATTCGTTTCTTGATTGGCAAGAGGATACATTGGAATTTACTAGAGGTTTGCTTTCAGCCACACGGATAGACAGCATGTTCTGGGCAGGAATAACTTTACTTAGCTTGGTTATTTTTACATCGTGGGAAAGCGGATAGAATGCATCATGCCCAATTACGGCTTCTGGGAGTGCGTAGCCCGCCGTGCCGGTAGCTGTTGAGCAGGGGTGTCCAAGGGGGTCTGCTTTGGTTTGTTAAGATGCCTGTACTTATATGTGTGCATTTATTTTATTGACTTTTATATGTGTTACATCAACACCTAGTTTTTCGTTTTAAAAATACCTTTTATTATTTCATTATTTGCTGACTGCGAATAGCAGTGACTTTATGAGTGTCAATATTTAAGACTCTGTACATTAAATCTTACTCTTGAGGAGAAATTGAAGCTTTTTATCTGAGTTTATGACTTTAAACTCAGAGTTAAAAATGAATTTAGTGTTTTCATATGTTTGTTCAGTGAGAATAGAGCATCTTTCCGTGACTGAAAGATCTGTATTATAGTAAGTCTCCATTGTAATATCCACTCATCAGGTAAACAGTGTCACTTTAGAAGTTTTCTTTAAGGTTTCTGTCAGATTATTTAGATTGATTAAATTTTCGTTCAGATCTTCAGATTGGTTTTACCAAATGAATGATTCCTTGCTAACTGCAAATGATGGGAGTCAGTAGTGATTGTTTTCAACAAAGAGGGGACCTCGGCCATGGACCATGGTCGTCTATGACCAGGAGGTTTGCAGGACACATCTTTGAACTCTGGCCAGGGAAGCGAGCGGCAGTCAGGTTGAGCCGGTGTAGCAGAGGCAGCTGGCGGGCTCCCAGGGAGGTGCTCTTGCCCAGGGACAGGTGGCACACGTGTCTGAGAGTGGCCAAAGGTTTTTCTAAGAATTTTAACAGCAAGGGAAAAGAGAAATAAAAGTATACAAAAGCACGCGCACCTGGCCCACTGACAGCAGTCCTGTGGGGTGAGGGTGTGATCGCGTCCCATCCTGTGCTCTGTGAAGGTGTGGTACCTGTGTTTGGATTGCCCTGGTACCAGAGTACAGAGTACATTTACACAGCCCTTTATCATAACTTCACGTAATTAAGTCAGATTTTCAGTGGTTTTATTAATTGTTACATTGCCCACATTTTTAGATCAACTTATTTAGAAGCATACCCTGAAGTCTGGTCATTGAATTCTACCATAATTCTGCCTCTTCACCTCTTTTCCTCTGTTACCAACTCTGTCCGTCAAGTTGAGCCCTGGTTGGACCGACGCACGTGCAGGTGAAAGCTGGAGTCCGTCAGGGGGCTTGCTCGCTTGCTGGTGGTTGAAGTGCGCTAATGCTTTCGCTTTCGTTGTCCCCAGAGGACAGTCTTCACCTGGGCTTTATTCCCAGGACATTTCCTCCACCTCCCGCTTCCGAGCGACTCGGCATGTGTTCCTCAGTGCTCTGCTGCGTATTATCTTTGAAAAGTAGTAGATGCTGGCAACCGATACAAACTTCTCTATTATGAAAATTGTTGGCGATGTTTGGAAATGTGCAGCACGGCCCCTGGACATTCCCTGAGGCGGTTTGTAGAAGTGAGGACGAGTGTCTCTTCTGCCTCTCAGCACCTCTCCTTTAGTTCTTAGCTGTTAGGTAAGTTTCTGTGCATCTCCTCATGTAAATTCCAGGGGAAGGCTTCTTCTGCATCTTCTGGGTCTGTATGGAAGTCTCCTTTTATTCGTCTTTTATTGCTGTTTCTTCCTAGCCTCTGGGTTTTAGTCGCGAAGTTCAGTCATTGTTGGAGCACCGGCTCCCTGTAGGCGTCAGAGCGGCTTACCTTCGGGCGCGCTCTCTGGTCCTTCCCAATGCGACTATCCTACTCCCCCCACCTGCGCTTCCTGTCCTGTGTAATAATAAGCTTAACTCATTATTATAAAGGATGGTTTATTAGACTGTTACTTTCTGTGTTTTATTTTACTGTCTCAGACAAATGAGGGCTAGAGCTCTCAAGCCTTGGTCTCCTGCAAGTCAGGTCTTTTTGTGCCAGTGGAGGATTAACTAGCGTTTGGACTGAACCCCCCAACCCCCCACGCTGATAGAAAGACAGGGCCTTCAGATACGGCAAGAGAGAATTTCTTGTCAACTGTGATGGTTGGTTGACCCCAGCCAGACATATTTGATTGAGTCTTTTCCTCAGAGCCCTTCTTTCCTGTGCTGGAGAGGACAGCCTTCAGTCATGTCACTTCAGAAATGTGGGTCTTTGGGAACACATCCTCAGGACTGGACTAGGTGGAAATTTAGTTGAAATTAGAAATGTAGGGTTTTATTGTTGCAACGTACTCTGGAGGTATTTTATTCCAACTCCATTGCACCTGACATAGGTTGAAATTCGGGCTAAAAGAACAACCCAGGCACTCGTGTCTCAGCTAAGCTGGTGTCGAGGCGGCTGCGTGTGCTCAGCACGCATGAGGTCCTGGGTTCAGTCCCCAGTCCCTCCGTCAAGCGTGGAACACCTGGAACCATCTCTCCCAGAACCGTCATCACGTGCTTTCTCGCGGCAAACAGAAGATTCTTTCATCGTAATGAACAGTGTCTGCGGTTAGCTGTCAGCTTTGTGGCCTTCACTGCGTAGGCTCAGCAAATCATTTATACAAACGTGGATGTCACCAGAGGAGGGCACGTAGGTCATCGGGGCTCCCAAGGGCGGGGGTGGGGGGTGCTGGCGCAGGTGGCGGCCGAGAATCACGAGACCATCTAGAGACTTGTGTTCCCAAGTCAGGGAGGCGTTTGCCCTCGGCTGCTGGTGTCTCAGGCTGCCGGGTGGAGGTCAGGCCATGCTCTTGTGCTCAGTCTGACATTCATCGAAGATGCCTGTGTGCCAGGCTTGGCAGGATGCAGACGTGGCCACATCACAGAACGGGGTGCCGCCGTCCCTCCTGCTGGGCGCCCTCGACTCTTTCCGGTGCCTTCGCTCAAAGGCTGCTGTCCCCCGGCTCTGCGGGGGCAGCTGGCCCCGCCTGACACTCACCAAACTTCGTGGCTGCTCCCACTTGGCCGAAAGCCTCCTTGTTACTGCCTTAGGTGAAATAATTTCTTGGACTTTAATTCATTTCCATGTATTTCAGTTTGAAAAATCTTAATAAAAAGATAGTAGTGATATAAAGAGTTGAGTGGTTTTGTTTTCTTTGTATCATAAAGTCTAAACTAGCAAGCTCTTTGACTTTCATTTTTATTCCTTCTTAGCCCATAATTGAAAAGTCTTTTTTGTTGTTAACCTCACTTTGATAGCGTCAGTTAATTCTGTATTTTAGCTTCCCTAGCGCTATAGTTATGCCAAGTGTAAACATTTTATCACCTACACCCTTCCAGTTGTTTTTGCTTGTGCACTTAATTATATTAGAAAGGAATTTGCTTTAATATTTTGAATGCTGGAAGGTATACAATAAGTGATAATGTTATTCCACATAGTCTTTTGTTTGAGGTGGATAAGATTTGAAAAACTAGTATAAATGATCTATAGGCAGTGTTTTTAGATGCCTATCTGAATTTATCTTTTCAAAATAATTTAGAATGTATGAGTAGATGAAATCCACAAATCTATTTTGTGAAAATAAGAATTCCATAGCTGTACACGTACAACATTTTAAGTAAATAACACCCTTTTGTACTGAAAGGAGGCTGAATTAATTGCTTTCCGCTGTGTTCAGAAGGCGCTTTCCATCCAGATACACCTGAGAGATGTATGACTCTGTGGGTCAGCTCGAGCTTCACTGCAGGCTACTTCATACCCACTGCGCAGGGGTGTGTGTGAGAAACAGGGACGGGACCACTAGTATCTAATTACCTACTTACTCTCAGTTGGATCACAGTGACTTTAAAACCCTTGGATACTTGTTTTCTATGTTAATCTAATTTTAGTACTTTCCCTTGAACTTACGATTTGGAAAGGAGTAGATCAAGTCCCGTACGACATGATCTTCCTGTGTACCTGCATGTCAGAATATTATGATTTAAAGCAAGCTGTGATCCACATCGGGCCCCACAGGGGCCACAGCGAACCCATCTTCTGAACCCGCATTGTGCCGCGGTGACGCTCCAATGCACAGATGCCCTGGGACGTTTACTCGGCGAGTCTACTGTAACTGCCGCTCCTCGGCCTGAGGTCTCAGAAAGGGTCAATTTTGTACTGAACTCTGAGATTACTGGGCCATACATCTCAACCCTTCTAGCTAATCTTACCTTGAGCTCAAATGGTTCCCTAGATCATCCTGACACGCTAGAAGGCCGAGATGATGACAAAGGCCAAGACAATGAAATACCTAAGTTTGGAAAGGCTGCCTTTCCCAGCTCCAGCAAATCACACAGTCACCGTCACGTTGGACAGTCCTTTCTGAATCTGGCAAATATACTCAAATGTCCAGAAATCCTGTTTCCATAATAGATACATAAGGACCTACATGGTAAAGTGCAAACAGACCATACTTGTTAGTACAGAAAATGCACGGGTCTCTGGAACACGTTGCGGTATTAAAAGAATATTTTTAGGAAAAAATACCTGATTTTTATACATTTATTGAAGGCGATTTTAAGCTTGTTTGGTAGGAAGAAATATTATTTTGTTCATTTCCATTGAATCTGCCGTGTACTTGAGTCCTGTGAAGTTACCTTTTGGATAAGTAGTGAAGGTCCACTGTCCCTTAACAAATGCATAAGTTTAGAGAATTAAATACTCTGCTGTCTGCTGCTGGGCCTGACAGGGCTGTGTTATTGACAGGTTTAAATCTGCTGTGTTAGGGGCGTAACTCAGGCGCTACCTGTGAGCAGCCTTGTTGTCTTCAGCTTATTAATGTTGTTGAGAAAAAGCTATTCTGTTTACAACACCCTGAGAGGTCTTCATGGGAGGGTTGGAGCTGTAAGGGATCCGAGGATGAAACTACGGCTCCCTTACTCTTGCTGTTTTAACAGTGCTGGGCTAATAGATAATTCTTATGATTTACTATTTACAGAACGCCAGCGATCTACACTGTAATGTAAAATGAAGAGATGTCTCGTGCTCGGTATTTTTAGAAATATTGACGTGAATACAGGCCAGGAATAAAAATTACATAGTCCTACTGAGGCTCAGAGAGGCTGCCCAAGGCCAGACACTTATTAACTTTTCTTCCCCCGGCAGCATGAATATCTGACCCCAAGTATTATTTCCGAGTCTGCGGCGTGCAAGGAACTGAGCAGCGTTGTTCATAGGAAGCTGTCAGCTCTACTAGCAGAGGGGATTGGAATCATCGTGTTTGCACAGATGCGTGATGTTCTTCCACAATGTACATTTGTCCTAGTAACATTTCACACAACCATGTCAATGAAACAATTTTTGGCATAATATTGTAACACTACAGTATAAAGACATTATTATGACTTTTATAAATTCTGTACAAGTCATAGTTTCTTGATGAGTGGTTCAGTGACAAGTTGTCTGAATCAGGAAAGAACTTCTGGCCCATGCTCAGCTTCTATTAATATATCAGTTGTGTTTAATATTAACATATTAAAATTTAAAAGAAAATTGATTTTGTAGTTGATTTTTTTAAATTAGTGCTTTTCTCCTTTCTGTAAGCCTATTTTTTGGTCTTATTTGTAAAATCTATCTTACTTATATTTGTAAATCAATTCATTCTAATATTGTAAGTGGCAAGAGTGTCACCTGAAAACTTGGTAAAGCCTTTTCCCATTGACATGCAGATGATGTAGTTTGGGGTTCTCTGAGCTAAGACTTCTGCAGCATCCACAGGCACGTAGCTTGAAACACAGCCGTCCTTGTCAGCACCTGCATGCTGTTTATAAGATGGTGTATCATTTGGCCCAGTACGTAAACGGGTTTATCATAAATCTCAGGTTTGCACAGTGTTATGGTAGGTTTCTCCCCAGGCGTGTACCCGTTTTTGGCTTGTATTCAAGTGTACCATATCCTTCGTGAAGGATAAAGCCACACTAAGCTCCTTAGAAAATTATAATCAAACAGTTGTGAAAAACAAGCAATGACAGAGACATAGGAAGGAGGAAAAGGAAAAACAAAGAACAGAAAAACAAACATATCAAAGTCAAATTTCTGTTGTCTTGTTAGCAGGATTTCTCTCTCATTTTAGCCCAAGTTATTTAGATCTCTTTAATCTGACTCAGTTTAAGTGATGCAACTTGTTTTGTCCCTTCTGTGCTCCCCACCCCCGCCCCAGTTGGGATGATGGGCCCGGGGCTGGCACACCCCACCTCACCCAGCCCTGCCTGCGTCTCCTGCCGCTTGTCACTCCTGCCGCCTCTGCTATGGGAAGTCCGCTCTGTCCTCTCACACCCACCGAAGCCCCACCTCCTGCATAAAACCTTTTCCAGCTGCTTCAATCTACATTCACCGATGCTTTTTCTAAACATCTTTTCAAAAAGCTATTTTAAAAAGTCCAGCAAAATGTGGTGCGCTTTTGTTCCAGTTATTTCACCAACATTAGTGTCGACCATTGAGTCCTAGGCTCCTTTTGGGGAGATGTATATATCTTTCGTTCATTTACAGGTTTCTGCATAGCACAGGGCATTGCTGGACACACAGTAGGTTCGAATATATACTTTTCTTTAATTGGTCAATTGATAGAGAAGTAGCTGAGCTGTTATAATTTGAAGACTGTTAGGCTTGTGTTATAAATGTCCAAAGACTGAACATTAGTCGAGACATCTGGGATGAAGGTGTAAATGGGGTTTGAAGTGCATTTTGTCATTTTAGCCCAAATTATTTATATCAGTAAAAGCAATGATTTAAAAGAAATTCTCTTTATATGGTCTTTAAACAGTAATATTAGTCCTCTATTTGTAACTGCTATTTTAACCTTCCCTGCGTAAATCCAGTGTTTTCTTACCTAACCTGAAGCGATAAAATTTCATTTAGTCCAGACTAGAGGACTGTGGCAATTTAATATATGTCTTGTTCTCCGGGACTTGACTTCTATGGTTAGTTAAAATTGTTTCAACTTTGCAAGCCCTCCAGCTCTGCCATCCACTTGAAAGGGAGTGGTTTGAAGAGGACGGGCCAGTCTGCACTGGAATGGGTCTCATATGCAGGATAATTCCTTCCACCTGTCCTTCTCATGCTGGGGGTTTTGAAGCCCTGCAGGAAACACGAACTATTTCAGGACTAAACCAATGTCTCAAACCCTGCAAAGGGGGCTGAGTGGACCTTTGTGGCAGTGTTTGATTCAGAATCATTTAGCCTGTACAGATCAGGGTGCTTTTAGGGGTACGGGTTGAGGGGTGCAACCTCACCTAAGCCAGGGATTGGCAGACCACCGCCTGCAGGCCAGGATGGGCCCACTGCCGGCTTTCGTAAATAAAGTTTTATTGGAACACAGCCACACTCACTTGTTTATGGATTGTCCATGGCTACTTTTGTGCTACAGAGGCCGAGTTGGAAAGTTACATCAAAGACTTGCTGGCCCACCAAGTAGAAAATATTTATTGACCTTTACACAGAGCCGTTCCTGTCCCCTGTTGTGGTGGGGAGTGTGGGATACGGCTCGTGCAGTGGAACTGGGGCCGTTCCAGCTGAATTCAGTAGGATGGTTTGGGGTAGGCCAGAGTTTATGGTCTCTTTGACAAAGAAAAATTTCATGGGAATGAGATTTTGAAGGATGATTTCAATCTGGAGGGCATGGCCCTTGTAATCCTTGAATGTTTTTCTTTAGAATGAGTCATTCTCTTGGTTCTCAGTAGACTGAGGCAACCTGGGATTAATATTCTGCCCGATGCTCCTCCCAAAAGTAATTTTGACACAAAGCTTTTCAACTTTTGGAAAGAACTGAAAGGGCCAGAAAATGTATTTCACAGCTTTTAGAACCAGAATGATATCTTAACAGGTTTTAAGATGATAGTCGTTGGTGAGAGTGAGGTTAAATTTCTTTCCCAGCTAGTTAACAAGGATCTAGCCTGTTAACCAGGCTAATTATCACCCGTTCAGGGCAAAAACACACTCAAGGCTCTCGGCTTAAGCACAGGCTCCCTTGTGTGCTGTATAAATGCCCTCTCGGCGGTTTCCGACTTTCCTCTCTGAGCCACGCTTGGGCCTAAAGAGTTGAATTTAGTAAATGAAGCCTTTCTAATCTCAGGTCTTTGTGGCCTCTTGATATAAATCATGCTCATGTTTTATATATAATCAGAAACAGGTCACTCTCAGCATCTAGCCTAATTAAGTAATCTGGAGAAGAGTATTACCCTGGACTATTTTTGGTTTCAGGATGCAACTTCATTGAGTCAAAGCTTTACACACACACACACACACACGTGTGTGTGTGTTCAGAAGGAAGTGGCTAGAGGGACCCTGAGTGTCTTCGTGTCTTCCGGGTTATTAGCTGTCAGTGTACCTTTTCGATTTTCAATTTAAAGAAAACAGAGATTCTTACTTTTCCATGCAGTTTAAAGTTGTGTATTTTATTTAAAAATAGATAATAGTTCTTTGGAACCTCATAGAAATAAGATGAGCAGAACTGCTGTGGAGTAATATTGGGGTAATTAATGTGGATTTAGTGCCTGTCTTGTGTGAGTAGGTAGTTTAAGTGCTGTGTATTTTCCCTCCACGTTCCCTAGGTCAGAAACAGTATGGGTGTCTCAGGGTGCTGGTGCGTATACGTGTTGGATTTGTTACTGTGGCAGAATTTCTTGAACGTCTCCATTTTGCTTTGTTATCTTTCGGGTACCTTTTAGCAGAAGATGCTCATGTGAACTCACTGATCACTGAAGTCGCTCTGCAGTGGCTGTCTGTACTTGCCTTTTTATGTGCTGCTTTGTTCAGGAAGGTGATTGTTTTTCAGTTTTATGTGTAGCTCAGCAGAAATTTGTATGGTAACCCTACTGGGCTAAAACCTCATCATATTCTGTTTTGATTTCATCTCTTAGTGTATTATTACATAATTATTAAATTATAGTAATTTTAAAATGAGGCTGTTATTCCAAAGAAACTGCATGTGTATTGGTAGTATTTGAGTGACTTAGAAATTGTTGAAACAAATTCATTAGTATATTGGACTGTTTTGCTAGGAATCATACAAACCTTGGATTGTTTTCACACACTTCTGTGTTCTATGTTTATTCTTAAAGACAAGCGATACCTGTCAGTTAAGTTTTTGCAACATCAGTTTAATGTTACAGTAATCGTTTCGAATCAGTCAACACCTTTTTTTCACAGTTTTGAAAGATAATAACTGCGTGATTATTTAATATTTTAACAAAATTTAGCTTACTGTTTTATTACATTTTCATCTGTAGCAGATCTTGCTCCTTGCTGTGTTTTTTATAGATACGAATTTGTATGACTTATTAATTTGACAAGACATTGGAGAAGATGAGAGATTGTTGGATTGCTTAATTAAAATATTCATTTTGAGTTGTGAAAATTTCATAACTAGTGAAAGCACTTTGGAAGATGTTAACCTGTGGCCATATTTACTTTGTATTCCTTTAAAAAAAAAAACAAAATTGTACAACTGTAGTTAACTCTGCCCCTGTATGCACACCCTAACCTGTTTCTCAGAAACAAGCAGTTGTCATAAACTGGGATGTCATGTGTGTTTTTGCATGTGGAGCTCATATGTTTATATTTAGTATTTCCCCTGAATTGAAAAATTGTATATAAACGGTACAATTCTCTACCTAGCCTGTTTTGTTTTAATGCAGTGACATTTTTTAGGTTGTTTAACCCCGGCTGATAAATGTAGCTCTTGTTGATTCATTTTTAACATCATTATGATGTTCATTATTTTAAATTCAGTATTTTTCTACCCCTAGCTGATGGATATTCAAGATTGTTTACATTTTAATGGAGATACATTTCCCCCCCCACAGGCCTGTGCTTGTGCCTGAGTTTCTCAGTCACGTATCCCCAGGCTGCGGTATCCGGGAGAAAGACGAGGTTAGGACATCTGCCGCTCTAAGAAGCATCACCAAGGCAGTTACGTTCCAAATTATCCTGAATTGGAGAGATTAGAAAAGAACATAAAAATATACTAGTGACACTTCCTACTATATTCAAAAATTATAAAGCAATAAAGCACCAAAGTATCAAAATACTTTTATCTTCATATGTAAGTGGGATATGTGCAGATTTCTTATTAACTTGCCAATAAACTGAATGAATAACCCACCTAACAAGATTTAAAAACCTTAAAATAACATTTAAAAATACATTTTGAAGAGGAGTATAAAACCTCTTGTTTGGATGTTTACCTTCCGTAGTAATGTAGAAAGATAAAGTTAAGGGCACAACTCAGAATAGAATTTACCTGCTTTGACATAACTTGCCTGCCCTGTAAGCATTCACAAACAGACAGTTGCTCTAACAGTTTCTCTAAGGCAGAAGTGTGTGTTAAGATGGTGCCATTAATCATATAAAAATAATTCAAACACCTGCTAATTCTTCAGTTTAACTTTGTACGTACATAACACCTAGCAACACCCCCATGAGAAGTTCTAGTTTTTATTACATGTGTAGCAATGAAGATATTTAGTATTCTCTATTCAGAATTTTAGGTCTAGAGAGTTGGGTTTCAGTTGTGGCTCCATTATTACAAATCATGTCCTGAGTGATTTCAGAGAAGGTCTCCTACCGGATTTAACAGAGAGAACACAGGCTCGGGGCCGTTGCCAGTGTGAGGGGTGAAGGAGGACACTGCACATGTAACAGGACGTAAAGGAACCTGCTGTCATATCACGAGTACTAGAAAAATGCTTAGAATGTAAGCTAGAAGCCCTGTTTAATTTAGGAATACTTATAAATCCATGCTCTCAGATGAACTCTTAACTAACTTTTATATGACAGTTACCCACAGGAAGAAGGGTTTATTCCACAAAGTTTTTAGCATGATAGACATCTCAACCCCTGGAAACCAGGAACTCGGTAACGCCAGCACCTGTTAGGAACTGCTTAAAGGTGTTACATGTAACATTCCGCGTTTAAGATCATTCCCCTCAAAATGTTCAAATCATTGCTGCGTTGTCTTCTAATTCCTGCTTTGCTGTTGAGAAGTCAGGGTTCGTTTTGATTTATTTTGCTTTTGTGTTTTTTTCCTTCCTTTTGAAACCCTTTAATATCACTTTATATCCAGTAGAAACATCTAGTGAAGCCGGAGGAAAGGGAAGGTAACAAACTGGCCTTTTTCATTGCAAGTCTCGTAGTACTATTTGGTGTTTTGAACTTTTTATTACCCGTTATAACGCACTAGATTATGTAAGGCTGGAAATGTTGTCACCAGGCCAACTGAGAGCCATCGTAGCTGTCTGCCTTTTAGCTTGTCCGCGTCACATGGTTGTCACTCACCATTGCACATCCTTCTAGCTGACCAGCTGTTTAACTCCCTTCACGGTGACTAGCAAGTTTTTGCCAAACAGACGTCTTTTTACTATATCGTAAGCTCGGTTAAGCAGGAAGTTTCTGA
This sequence comes from Camelus bactrianus, assembly GCF_048773025.1. Taxonomy (NCBI): domain Eukaryota; kingdom Metazoa; phylum Chordata; class Mammalia; order Artiodactyla; family Camelidae; genus Camelus; species Camelus bactrianus. The sequence continues at coordinate 27,255,236 of NC_133568.1, forward strand.
TGGAAGCCCACCACGCGGGGATAGAAAAGCACTGATAATAATCAGCCCAGCCTAGTGGTGGCCCCAGGGCTTCCCCTGGTATCTAGGGAACTGGGTGGCCCTGCCCAGTTGAGGGGGGCCGGCTGTGAGACCACAGGTGACGCGGCCTGTTGGGGCCCTGAGCTCCCAGCTCCGTGACTGTCCCCGCACTGCTTCTCGCCCATTTCCCCTGCTGGCCTGTGTCTCCACTTGCCACCCATCTTCTGAATCTAAACGCCACCTCTGGGAAGCCATCCTTAATCTGCCCTGCCCCAGTAATTCCTTCTTCTTTAAAATTTATGTTGGCATTTTACATTTTTCTCCTGACATTGAGGTTATTTTTGTGGAGGGGTTCTCTCACTTAGTAGACCGTGATTTCCTCGAGAGCCAAATCTGACTCTTTCCTCTCTGTTTCTGCCTTCTGGAACAGTGCTTGTGGTGTAGGGGGTGTCCAAGCCTTTCCAAAGCACACCCAGAACACACCATGGTGCCTTCCCTTCTTGGGTCCACGTGGCAGAGCAGAAGTGCACGTTTGAGCTCAGGTTCTGTCCTGGAGGCACCTCCAGATGGGCTTCCTGACGGCCCAGGGAGAGCGAATCCCCCAGTGGACGCCGTCCCTACGTGTCGCAGGAAGGCAGACATTTTGCAACGTTTGAGACTCCAAGTTGCATGGTCCCCTTTGATGAGCAGGTCTTAGTCTTATAAGGACACTTTACATTGGTAACATTTCAGGTTCTTTTCAAAGTACCAGTGCGTGACCTTCTTTTCATAAGGCACGTTGTCAAACACGTGAGGTTTTCTGAAAGTCAAGCGGTGGCCTTAGTTCTTTGTTATCTGGCTTTTGTCATTTCATGACAGGCTCTAAGCTCTAGTTTAACATTTTTATTGTGTATGAATAATAGAGTACATATATTGAGGTTTCATAGATGTAATTTTGTTAAATGTACATCATGGTAGATTCTAAAATGAGGGATTTATTTTGTCATTCATAAAGTTGTAATGCAGTCTGGAGAGACTATTTGTTAAAAGATATCATCTACTTAACCTCCTTATTTATTTCTTGTAGGAGAAGGTTAGATCCACAATAAATACATGAAGAAATAAGTAGATAGGGGAATTTATCTTGGAAATAAGATCCCTGTCACGGTTTTGAAATGTTAAATGCATGAAGACCCGTCAAAGAGATATACGGACATGATATTTTTTTACAGTGCATTTTGAAGTATTTAGTTCTATTTGTCATTCTCTAGAACCAGTAAGCAATGATCAAATGATACGTTAATTTCAAAGACAGTCTGTGCTAATGGCTGTAAATAGAATTTCCCTACACATATATTATATAGATATATTAATTGGCAATTTTAATATTAATGAAGCACTTAAGATATTTTATGTGACGTTTCTTAAATATTTAGCAGTTCTTACTTCTGTTGCACTTAAGATCTAATGTAAAAATACACTACATATAACAAATGAAGAGGGGTTCTTATGAAAGATAACTTCGTATTTCGATTCGTAAGAATTTGTGAAACACCGATTAATTTGTTAAAGTAATCCACGTTTGTCTCAACACGAGGAGATTAATTAACTGGAGCTTGGAGTTCTTCTACCCTTACAGGAGTAAGGAAATTTCTAAAATCATAGTTAAAGTGTTTATGGAACGAGTATACATCTCCTTGTTTACATCTCCTTGTTTATATCATAATTTGAAACACAGGTTATAATCTTATTTTTAAAGTTATATTTACTTGCTAAAAGTATAAACCAGTTTACGATGGTCAAATCAAGCCACCATAGTCTGTCTTTTCTGTCTCATTGTGCTTATCAACTTATTAAAATATTTTAATTTTGAATATTAGGTTTTAATTTGGTTTTATTTGACTGTTCGTTATCCCAAATTAATTAGCTGGACACTGCTGAGTTAGTCACCAGGATCGCTTTAAACTCAGTGATACCAGAAATGAGAAGTAAATCTCGGTGTTGAGTCCATGAATGCAAGTGAAAACGAGCAGAAGAGCAACCAGAGAAAGTAGTGAAGGGTTTTGCTTCTGGTTCATTTTACCTCTGTTACTAAAGGTGTTAAAAAGATCTTTAACTGGGAACCGTGGGGCTGAAGTATTTTCTAGCGTTTGAGTACTGATCTGTTATTTTCAGTTTTCATTCCATCCAGGAGATAATTGAGGTTCATTGTTCCCAGAGGCACAGTTTATTCAAAGTTACATTTACACTCTTCATCCCCACTGAAGGGAACTTCCGCACCCTTGTGTGCCGCCGCAGGACAGCGGGGTCAGAGCAGCCTCGGGGGCGGGCCGCGCGGCGCAGGCAGGAGCGTGCGTCCCGGCCGGGCCGGGGCTCTGGCCGCAGCCCGCGGAGAGCGGGGCTGTCTGAGCGGTTTAGTACGGATGGCTTTTCATTTAGCCTTTGCTCTGACAGCCCTGCCCGGGATAAGTGGTGCAGGCCTGTGCAGGTGAAATCTATTCTCACATTTGCCTCAGGGGTGACTGGGCTGTAACAGAATTTTTCAAACCCGTTGGGCCCAACCGCAAAGCAGAGAATAAATGGCTGGAGTGCCAGGCCTGGACAGAAAAATCAATGCCTGGTTATACAGACATGACAGACCGGGCCGCGGGCCTCCTCCCCGCTCCGGGCGCGCGGCCCGCTTGGGGGGAGGGGGGGGAGGGCGGCCGCGGCCTAACGCCTGCCTCGCTTTCTCTCTCCTCCATGCAGGAAGTTTTCGTGCCACTTGTGTGACAGGAGCTTCACAGAGAAGTGGGCCCTCAACAACCACATGAAACTCCACACGGGAGAAAAGCCGTTCAAGTGCACCTGGCCCACGTGTCACTACTCCTTCCTCACGGCCTCCGCCATGAAGGACCACTACCGCACGCACACAGGTGTGCCCGCGCCCCAGCAGCCCGGCAGGCCCGGAGGGCCTTCCCTGTCTGTAGGGTTTAAGGTTGTGGTCACTGCATGTTAGAAGGTACATGGTATCAAAAAAAAAAAGGGGGGGGTGTGGTGTCATTTCCTTGGGTTTCAGTGATACTCAAGGTAATTTTAGCGTATGAGTGTGCGCGCGCACACACGTGTTTAAATAAAGCAAGTTTCGTGTTTCAGAGCTGATTTATGTTGTGTGTGTACATGTACGTGTATGTGTTTAAACATCTCTGTAGGTGGGATCTTGATAGAAGATCATTTGGAGAGATTGTGTTCATAGAGAACCAGTCATATTTTGTTACTGATGTGAGCTCAGTGCTGTCATGTTTTTGAACATTACTGAATCTTGTTTCTGTGTACCACTTAGAATTTTTTAAATCAAATTAATATTTCTCTTAAGAGAATACTAGCAGATGCAAGACTTTTCCTTTCTTTTTTGAAATTAACACAGAGAGACTAATCTGAATTTAGCTAGTATAAATTTTTCAGCTAATTATTTATTTAAAAAGTACAAATTCATATCCATTGTACATCAAAACATTTCACGGACTGTTTGGAATTTAAACCAACTAAGAGTAGAAGCAGCATCCGGAATACACCTGTTCTAGGCATGGTCCTGAGCCCTCTCCATTTGGGCCTTCATAATGTGTTTCCCCTGGCCATATCCAGCGTTTACGATGTGGTTTTCATTATCCAAGGGCCGCGGCCCCTGCACGCGTCACCGGTGTGTGGCTGGGGGCCCGCCTCGGCTCCCCAAGGCTGTTGCCGCGAGCTCTGTGGCGTTTGTGTGGCCTCCGCTCTCTTTACACCTCTCAGAAGGGATTTTGTTTCAAGGGAAGAAATAATAAATTTTAATCAGCATTCCCAAATGTTCTTCTCATTGCCAGGAATCCTATATTATTGTTAGAAATTATAGGTTAAAAGTTCTTCTGAAGCAGTTTGTGGGAAGCCCAGGCCTCCTCAGCTTCCTTGACAAGGGCGTTGACGATTTAAGGTCTCCAGCCTGCCCTGAGAGATCACTTATATCGAACAGCAGATGAAAAGCCAGTGCAGATGTAATTTATCGTCGGCGTTTCCTTCTAAAGAATAATTGTGGAGACTTGGCTGGATCAATAATATGGATTTTTGTTGTTAGGTCTTGTAGTCTGCACCATAATGAGAGATAGGGGACAGTGGCTGTTTTCTAATAGAAAATAAAGGATTGGTTTCCGTGTCTTTCTACATTTGAATGCAAAATGGCACACTTGAAACTAATTCAAGTTGTTAAGAAAAGTCTCCTATTATATCTCTGCTATCATATAAATATGGCATGTTAAGTAAACCCTTTTTTACATTGAGTATATTTTATTACATTTAGTTTTTTCTTTAAATTTTTTTTCTTGAAAAATACTCTATTGCCCACTATCCAACCCTAACTCCATCTACCCCCTTAAAGGGAGGGGGCAGATGAAAATTGGATTTAGAAGGACAAGGAAATCAAGCCACCAAGGTAAATATGACATACAATATACATCGCAGGCTAGCATCCTAGAAAAAACCCTACACATCAAAAAAATCAAGGTCACTTATGTATCTAGAACCAAATCACAGGGAAAATTAATAGGTTTTTTGTCTTTGTGCTTACACATATCTTAAAATAGGAAAGGAGATAAAACTTCATTCATACATGCAGCACATATACCTGTAAGGAATGTAAATTTCATGAGAATTTGTCTGCTAATGTTTATATCTTACAAGAAAGCTACGGATCACAAAGAATGAGAAAAAGGCATGATAGTCTTCTTGAATCCGGAAGGAAGAGGAACACCCTTTCCTCATTAGAGCTTCCTCTGATGGGACAGCACAGCGCCAGTCTTCCCCCGCCACCCCCCAGACACGTGTGCTTGTGACTGTGTGTGCGCGTGTGGATGGCGTGTTCACATTTCCACACGGTCACCAGGGGTTAATGCCCACGAAACTCTGGTGATGAATAAATCATAGAGAACAATTTTGCCTCAACATAGACTAGTACGTTAATATTAACGAGCAAATTATCTTTTGGGATTTAAGAAAAAAGTCTACTTTCAGTGTTCTTTAATTGATAATACAGCTAGTTAGAAAGATTTATATTTCAAATTGATTAAATAATTAAATGAGTGATTGTAATTAAACTTTATTCTTCACAGCCCATCTACTCTGTTCTTTTTTTTCCTATATTGATATAATGATTCCAAGAAATAAACTTAACCCCAAAATAGAAAAGTAAAGATAGAAAAAGTATTTAAATTCTGCCTTATTTTATAAACGATCATAATGAGCATTTTAACATACCATTGGGAAATAAGATTAAACATAATTAGGTTAAAACTCTCTTTATTAATATATTCATTCATTTACATGAGAGAAGCTAGTATTGCTTTTAGGTGAGGGGAAGACTCTGATTACTCTTTGATTATTCTGCCTTCCTATATTTACTGTTTTTTCTAACTTTAAAAAGGCGAGTACCATTTCCAAAACACCTCAAGCTAGATTTCTGTTCCAATACACCTAACTGTTTTAGAACAATGTAGGCTGACGTGGGCAAAAACCCTTAAAAGACTTGTTGCATTAAACATCCAAATGAGTAAAGCCGGTTAAGATACATACAGATGATTTGTTTCATTTTTTGGAAGTATGATTTCAGTGCCTCTCTCCAAGGTTAGCATTTGTATTCTTTGGTCCTTCTTTGTGAGCCTTCTGGGGTAGCCTGTCTGTGTGCCGGCACTTACTGCCCAGATACGCTGTGGACGAGAGAGAGATTGCACGTGTGTGTGCACTGTGGGGCAGAGTGTTAGCTTGTGTAAAAACGTTTTAAAAATGAGCATTTACACATTTCACAAATATGAAGTCTGCCAAATCTCTCTCTCATTGTTGCAGAATTTTCCAGCCAGGAGTCATCATTAAAGATGAGTAATACGAATTTTTATACAATTTCTTTAGCAATCCCTAGACTTCCTTTTTTGTACCACGGAAGTTTGAGAAACATAAACAGCACTGAATTGCTATTGGTATTGAGTGATATGGATTTTATTTACTTGGGATCTTCAGTATATTTAAGGAAACCATTTCATTCATATTATTAAGTAGGACATTATTAAAGAAGACTCTGATAGAATCAGGTAAAACCAATTCAGTATCCTTCAGTTGTTAGAAAATTCAATGTTTTATTTAAGCAGAATCATATATACTGTATATTAACTATTCCAAGCAATCTTTACTCAGCTCAGAAAGGCCAGATGTATGGGAATTGTAAAAAATCAGGATATGCATAAAAACTGTTCAAGTGCATAAAGCTGCCCCATCTGGAAGACATCTACCAGAAATGAAGTTGTACAAAACCATTCCATTGATAATAAAGCTAATTTTTATGGGTCTGACAAGTATGTAATTATGTTCAGTGGTGCTTTTCAGATTTTATCACAGTCAATAAACCGCAGTGGTAATTTCATTCCCATTTGACATATTTACATGGAAACATTTGATTGGAGGGATTAGTAACCCTGAAAGCCTTGATAGACATGTTTTAATGGTCTGTGACCTCCGCAGTCCCTCATCTGTTTATTGTCGCAACAGGCGAGAAGTCGTTCCTGTGTGACCTCTGTGGCTTTGCTGGCGGGACCCGGCACGCCCTCACCAAGCACCGCCGGCAGCACACAGGTCAGTGTGGCCCCAGTCAGGGCCGGCCCCCCGCACGCACTGTTGGGTCTCTATTGCCTGTCTTGTCAATTTTTGTGAAATCTGCATACTTGAGGGTCTACTGAAAATTCTACTTGAATAATATAAGATTGTTTTGATATATTTGTAAAGTAAACCTACTGCGGGTGTTGTGGGTCAGGTGTCCTCTGTAAATTCAGGGTAAGCAGGAGGGAGAAAAGTGTGTGTCCTCCAGCGTGCAGCCATACCAGACACTTCTGCAGAGGCAAGGCCCTCCTTCTGCGGGAGGACAGGGCGCCGTGTTCCTTTCATGTGCTCTCCTCCTCCTCCCAGCCAGGCTCTGCCGCCTGCCTTCCCGCTCACCTGTCTCTCGGCTGCTGCTTACCTGCTCACCCACCGCCCTGCCCTCTCATCTCTCTCCTGGCCTAGCTGACCACCTGGCCGTCCATCCCTCTGCCAGCAGGACCGAGTAGCTGTGGTTGTGGGTTGATGCCATTTCACTTATTTTTGCTACCAAGAATGGAAGGCAGTGAAGAGGCAGCTTAAGTAGATAAGGGCATTGATGAGAATCTTTTTTTTTTTTCCATGATGTGCATTCTTGGTGATTCAACAAAATAAAACAGATGCCTTGGTTAGGAACACATAAGGGTGCAAAGTTTTAAACGTTTGTTAAGGTTGATTACCTACTTGGTATGCTGCAATAGGTCTTACAAGTAATTACTTTAAATTCTGAATTATATATGCCTGGGACAGTGCTGATGTGTGGTGTTGTCCCTTGTAACTATTAATAGAACCACGTTTTACTCTCAGAAGTGTTCTAGTTTAGATGATAAATCGTATAGTAACAGAATGTATAACTAACTCAGTGTTAGACGTTTTCTTGAGCACCGTGAGAATGGTTGAGTTGGCAGTTACACTCAAAATGGCGTAAAATTAAGACACATGAAATATGTTGTTTATGGTATTTTGATTCTTGGTATGTTATATTCAACAGTTAGCTACAAGGAGTTTTAATGCCCATTATGGTATTTAAAGACCAATGAAAATTAATGCCAGTCATTCCTTTTAGATCTTAAGTTTATATGATTCAAATTTCTATACGGGATAAAGGTTACTGAGTTGAGAAATTTCCAGTGTTTAACATAATGTTGGAAATACACTTAACTTTATAAACTTAAAACTCCAGTTTAAGTGTACGGTAGCAACCTGTGATCACATTTTTTTTTTAATCTGGGGGTTTAAAGATTCAACGTAAGAGATGGCAGACAAGCCCAGTGGTTGGCAGTCAACCTTGGCTGCTATTTTGGAGAAGTTGGAAATACATGTGTTTTTTTGGTTTTTTGTTTCTTAATATTTTCAGTTTATTAATGCCCAAACTGTTACCATTCAGGTGTTATTGTTGCTCACCTGGTCTCACCCTGGCGTGGCCCCGGGGGCCAGCAGACCCACCCGTGTGCCATCTGGGCCAGCCTGGCAGGGCTCCCCCTTCCCGCCGCAGTGGGGACAGAATGCTGTGATCACAGGCGTTTACAGGTGATCGATCATGAAGCCTGCATCGAGCAGGCACAACTTTATATTTTATGTCAGGTCCAGAGGCTCCTTATTACTTTGCTATTAACTTTATACCATATAGGACAATGTCTCACAGACAGAGGCATCTGTCTTTTTGGCATTTATCTGCCTCTATGGCACAAATCAAACATGATTCTTTAATACCAAAGTCAGTTCTTAAGACTGTTTGCTTCAGCCAAACAGCGTAGTACAACTCAGTCTAGGCCCTTAGCTTTAACACCAGATTGATAGTATTTAAGCAACACACAACTTTTTTTCCCCAAGGTTGGATTTCTTTGGTTCTTTTGAAACCTGTGTTTCTCTGATGTATTCCTCTTTGACACGGTTTACCTTTTTACCGCAGAGTGCCCATCCAAATTACAGTCAGCTTGGAAGGGGATCGGTATCAGAAGTGTTCCAAATGGCGTAAATAATTCCCGGCTGCAATACAGGCTGTCTCGGGGGCTGACACAAAACATCTTCCATCCCAAGATTTACTTTTATCACCTGTCAGAGACCCTTGATTCAAGGGCACAGGAGCAGCTCCTCGCGTGCAGCGGGAGTCATGGCCGGAGTGCCCCGCGACTGGTGGCTTGTGGCGCACGGGGCACCGCTCCCGGCCGCACCCTGCTCGTGTCCCTCCGCCGGCTTTCTGTCAGTCTTCTGTCCGAGGAGCCTCAGATGCAGAACACTCCTTGTGGTTTTTTTTGGCTGAGACTGTTGCTTGTACAGGGAAGCGTGAAGAGCAACATGGTTCGCAGTAGCATGTGCTGTTCCATAAGGGAAACGAGAGGAAAGGAAGCCTCGCCACCAGGATGTGGGCAGGTAGCCCTGGGGACCCGCAGGTGGCATTGTGCAGGGCCAATTACTGTTTCACTCAGCTTCATTCATCCTCCTGGCTTTAGAGTGACAGGATCCCTGAGGACCGTTCCCAGTGTGCCAGGTCAGTTTGATCAGTCCAGAAATTTTTCCTTAATCAGTGTGTACACCTCCTCATACAGTGCCTGTCTCAGTTCATGCAGTTAACAGATATTAGCAAACTGCAATTCTTGTATAAAGTTTGTAAGATTTTCTTCAAATTTTACAATCTAGAAGTTGAGTTTATGTATTTATTTTTTGCTGGATATTGAGACTAACAGACAAGAGCTTCTATTTTTCTGAAGTGTGTTTTCTTGAAGAAATTACCAGAAATTTCTTGAAGAGATTGTTTCTGGATTAAAAAAAAAGATACCAAGGAAAACATTCACATAATAGTATTGAACGTGTAACAAAATGAATGAGACATAAATTAACTGCTATGTACGGATGTGAATAAATTGTGGTCTATATAAATTGACACGGAGTGGTCTCCTGTCAAGAACTCAGATGTGCTTGAACCTTCCTTTACTTAGTGGTTGTAGCCAATATTTTATGGAGTATATTTGGGTAGCGTTTCTCTGTCAGCCTATGAGAGTATTTAAAATTTCTAAAGCTCACACAGTTTAATCGATAGTGTTGTCAGGTTAAATATGAAATGACAATATATAGTTTATTGCAGTATAATGCCAACTTAATATGAACTTCGAATTGTTAGGGTTATAGAGAATATGAATGACATTATTCTTTACAAGTGTTTTTTTAAATTTTAAATTGTGTCACATAAAAATGCAATGAACGTTTAAATGAAATAACCTTGTTGCATTTACCATTTTTTAAGTGCTTATGTTAAACCTTCTCACCAAGAAAATTAACTCTGAAGAGCTTGGATGACCTTTTATTTATACCACTAACTCGTAGTGAGTCCATAATGTCACCCATCTCGATTCCTGCCAGATCTATGAAAAATGGAGAAAGACGTCTACAAAGGCTATTAGAATAGACCAGTGAGCAGGGAGTCAGGATGCCAACACACTTTCAAATACTTTGGTTGAATGGAGTAAGGAGACATCAGAATACATTTGTGAATTTGTTTAATGAAAAAAAAACTTTAAATTGTTTGACCCCTTAGATTCATCATATTAAAAGTGGAAGATTCATACTACCTAATTTGAAGTCTTACATAGCTACAATGATCATGACAGTATTGTATTGGCATAAAGATTTCCAGATAGATCAGTGGAGCAGAATAGACTCATGCATTTATTTGTCACTTGTTTTCACCAAGGTACAATATTTAGAGATAAATCTAACAAAGGATGCACAAGACTTCTAGATAGGAAACGTTAGAGGACTGCTGAGAGAAATGAAAGAAGATGTAAGCAGAGTGATAGCCCATGGAGTGGGGAACTCGATGTTGTTAGCGTTTCATTTCCTCTCACACTGATCATTTCAAATCCTTAAGGCTTTTTTTTTTTTTTTAAGAAATTGACAAGCTGATTTTAAAATTCATATGGAAATGCAACAGTGAAATAGTCAAACAAGTTTGAGAAAGATGACCAAACTTGACTTAAACAACCTGAATCCATGACTTACGATAAAGCTACAATAATCAAATCATTCCAGTATTGTCATCAAGGTAGACAAATACATCAATGGAATGGAATGGAGATTCTAGAGCATCCCACACCTGCGTAGTCAGTTGAGCTTTGACAGAGGACCAAAGCCAGTTTAATCTCTTCAATACATAATGCTGAGCTGGTTGACTATCCACAGGCAGTAAAAATAAAATTTGACCCACATATCATATCATGTACAAAGATGAACTCAAAATGACCATAGTCTAAATACAAACTTAAAACTAGATAAATTTTAGAAGACAATTTTTAAAAATCTTTGTGACCGCAGATTGTCAAAGATTTCTTAGCTATCACATCAAAAGCCTATTTCATAAATGAGAAGAATTGTAACTTGAAGAATTATAAATTGAAAAACAAATTGAAAACTTTACAAATTACTAACTTTTCTTCTTTGAAAGACAGAATGAAAAGACAAACCATGGACTGAGAAACATATGTATAAACCATAAATCTTATGAAATCATTTGTCTCTAATATGTAAAGTGCTCTCAAAACAATTTTAAGGAAACAACCAATTAAAAAATGGTCAAAAGATTTGAACAGGCCCTTCACCAAAGAATATAAACGTATAGCAAATAAGCACATGAAACAGCCCTCAACTTCATCACTAGAGAAATGCAGATTTAAAGCACCGAGTACACTGAGTGCTGGTGAGGATTTGGGGCTCTGAGAGCTCTCATGCACAGCCAGGAGGATTGTAATGGTCAAACCACTTTGGAAGACAGTCTGGCCGTCTCTTACAAGGTGGAATGTGTACCTACCTCATGACCCAGCTATCCCACTCCTAGGTACTTACCCAGTAGAGAGGGAAATACCTGTCCAAGGAAAGACTTGACATGAAGATTTATAGCAGCTTTCCTTGTAATACCGACAGTGAAAATAACTCAGAAGGCCTCCGGCAGGTGAATGACTCACCATGATATCACACAAGGGCTACTGCCCTACTGCTCAGCTACACAGATGGAGGAAGGATTTCTGTCTCGCACAACATGAGTGATCCACAAAATGACGCTGAGAGAAGGGCTGGGCAAAAGAGAGTGCATACCTTATATAAACTTCTAGGAAATGTGACTGAGAAGTAGTGACAGGAAGCAGGTGAGTGTTTGCTTGGGGCTGAGATAGCGGAAGAGGAAAGGGGTCCAGGGACACCCGTGGGATGATGCTGTGTCCATCGCCTGGGCTGTGGTCAGTCTAGACAGGCTTGTCAAGTCGCTGAAGTAGTAGTGTGGGTGTTCTTATCCAGGTGAGTGCCTCTCTTTGTGTTTCTGTTTTCCATGTGAGCTACCCTTTGATGCCGGTGTACAGTTGAAATCCTTTTAATTGAATTTAATGAGCAATTCAGTCCTTGGAATGAATGTGGAAGTTTTCAGGTATGTTTGTGCATGAATGTTTCTGTGTTTCCATGACATAGAATATTTCTGTGTCAACTTGAAGAGACTGAGCTATTTTCTTTTAGTTCTATGCAATGCAAAGATACCCTATAGTGTCCCTCGAATAAAAGCAAAACCTGCTGTCATTGTGAAAGTGATTTTTTTGTATAAGTCAGTTCAGTACAATTGAGTTGTCTATAGCAACTTAAGTGACCTGACCAGCAGTTTAGAAACTGAGAACAAAGACTTGTTCAAGCTGACCCTGGGCGACCACTTGATTGGGGTGTTGCACATGAGATTTATCTTAAGGACAGATGGCTAAAAGAGACAGGCATCCCTCTCAATGCCATGATTCTGACTCTGCTTTGTGCATGGCCTTCTTTTTACAAGAATAGGCAAATATCCCTGATCGGATCTGTTAAATGATACGTCTACGTCAAGACCCCTAACATTACGAAACCATTCATTGCTTTATGTCTGCTGTAGGCTTGTCTCTTTTACTGGCTATGAGCTCTTTGTGGGGGAGGGGGGCGAGGTAATTAGTTTACTTATTGAGGAGGTACTGGGGATTGAACCCCGGACCTCACGCGTGCCAAGCATGCGCTCTACCACTTGAGCTGTGCCCTCCCCATGTGAGCTGTTACTGAGAACCTTTTGTGTGCTGCTGCTTTTCTCCCGTGAGAGTGGTTTGCACTTACCGGTGTCTAGGCGGTTTGTCATAACAATGCCAGGAACACTGGTCATTGGGCACCGGCTGAGTGTCCTCCCTCTGCCTCACCTGCGTCAATCCTCACGGCTACCTGCGGCACTCATGTGTTCTCCTGACCTTGCTCAGGGGTTCAACACGTAAGGAAGGGGTGAAATATGGCAAAACCTGGACTGGGTTTGAAGTCCATTTGGCTTCTTCTAACTGCTGCCCTGGGCTGTGGTGACAGATGAAATACCACCGGGGAGACGTGCGTGCATTCAGTAAACGTTACTGCAGTTGCGGACAAGGCCGTATATAACAGGCTTAGAGAATGTAGGGCAGGTTTCTAAATGTTCTAATTTTCACAGCAGACGTAGCTTTGTTGTTAGCAGAACTGATGTAGAGTAATTTTAAACTGAGATGTTTCATCCCTTATCTTCTCTGTGATAGTATACTTACAAAACTATTACAAAGACATGGAAAATAAAAAGTAAAAAGTGGAATAATGAACATATATGTAAAATGAATCCATCCTGTATGTAAAATCTCTCAGGAAAATGTCTCTTGACAAGAGTATTTCTATATGTCTACACATTTTAGGGGAAGAGGTGGTGAGGTTTTCTCTGGTCCATAGGTGTGAGCTGTACATACACCATTTTAAGTTGCCTGGTAACCATATTAAAAAAAGGAAAAAGTAACAGGTGAAATTATTTTTTATAAATGATTTAACCAAATACATCCAAATTATTATCTTTTCAAAATGAAGTCAGTATAAGTCAATATAACATTATCATCAATATTTTATTCTTTTGTTTCAGGATTTTGAAATCTGATGTTGTATTTCACACTTGTAGCACATCTCAAAACAGAGGTCGAATTTTTATCTGAACTCCATGATGTGTATTTAGATTTGATAAAATTTACATGTTGAAAAGTTAGATTCTCATTCCCAAGCTGTTCCAGACTTAAACATTTTTTCAACAAGTGAATCCAGAGTCAGTTTTTAAATTTTAATTTACATTAGTTAAAATTAAACCACCCCATCTCAGGTCCTCAACAGCCAGTGTACTAGTGGAATTAAAAACAGGTCAGATGGGATTTCTTTGACTGTGCAAAGGAGAGAAAAGTGTTGGTCAGAGGCCATGGGTCCTGGCGGGCCTTTGAACTGGCTCAGGAGCGAGCTGCGTGTGATAGACCTATGGGAGGTGAAGTTTAAAGTGCTGTTAAATATTATTTCAAATGTTTCTTTGAGACCTGCTTACCTTTTAGTCAACTTAGTGAATTGTAATTTCTCTTCACTTATAACACTGTTTAATTGGTATCAATGTATAGCTTGCTTTTATTTTTTTCTTCATATTTAACTTTAAGGTTTTAATAAGTTTTCCACATCTCATACTCAAAGTACACCTCTGTTATATGCTTTTCTGTGGTTTTTAACTTCACTGAGATTTTTATAATGGCTCTAATGTAACATAGTTTGTTAAATGACTTCAAATACAGTGCTAAACCAAAGTTGATAGTTATGTTTTTATCCAGATGACTGCTTCACTTTGTGTTTCTGTTAAATTAGGTAATTTAGATTCTTGTTTGTATAAGTTACATCTGAGCCATCTAACATATCCCTTGCTTCTATTCTAATAGAGAAATAAAAGTCAGTAGTATCTTCTCGCTTTCTCCCTCTGTGAATAAATATTCAAATGTCCTAAATATGTCTGATCTTAAAATTTCATGGAAATAAGTATCTTTTTAATTGTCAATAACAGGTTAAGCCCTTCATTTCCAATTTTTGTAATTATTCACGTACAACCCTTCTCGGTACATTACAGGAGAAAAACCTTTCAAGTGCGATGAGTGTAACTTCGCCTCCACAACGCAGTCTCATCTGACTCGGCACAAGCGGGTCCACACGGGAGAAAAGCCCTACCGGTGCCCCTGGTGTGACTACAGGTAACGCTTGTTGTGCAGTGGGGGGGGCGTGCGAGTCGCCGTGGTGGGTGAAGACCCTGCTCCACTCACCGCAGAGGAAGTGTTTTTCTGAGTAGCATGAATTAGCACGACTTAAAGCACAAATCGCATATTAAGTTGGGAGTTTACTCACCGCCTTGGTTTGGTGACGGTTTCGAAAAATGTGAAGTTCTTTCCCGTTCTTCATAATCTTAACATTTAGGTTTATACTCCTTTGGTACACCTGAATTTCAAGTGATTTTACGTCTTTGCTCAAAGTAAGGAACCATCCAATCAGTTACTCAACGTATATGGTATCTCATCTACTGTGAGTCAAGCACCCATTTAGACAACAAAGATAATGTAAGAAAGGTTCCCTGCCTTTAAGGATGTTGTAGCGAAGTAGGTGGACTTGCAGTGTTCGTTAGTATTTATAATCCAGATCTCAGTGGGAACACTGAAGGGCCAGGGGCGTGCACAGAGAAGGAACGCGTTCAGCCAGAGCAGAGTCCTGCTGGAGCAGAGAGCACTTCAGCCATGGCTTAACGGGTGGGTGGCCGTCAAAGACACGTGGATGCTCTGCGGGGATGCCGGGGGGCCTGGTGCAGGGTCGCGTTTCTGGGCTGAAGGCACGTTGGAGACCATGTGTGCTCAGTCCATTCCTGGAGGCCCACAATGGTGAAGTGACGTCTACCCGGCTGCAGTGACTTCACGGTGACAGCAAAGCACATGTGCAGAGAAGCAGGAGACATAGTCAGGCAACGATAAATGATCCTGTTTACTGTATGACGGGAAAGCATTGAAGGTAGTTTTTCAGTGCAGCCCACCATTGTTAACATTAGTCTGTATACCCTACACCTCAAGTCTTCCTTAAAAAATAGATTTCTGTATCCTGTGGATGTAGCCTGTTCACTCAGTAAATACATTGCCGTAGTCTCTGTCATTGTCCTCATTATTGCATCAAGTTTTATGTTAAAGGCCAGCTAGTAGCACAGAGATACTACAGATGTATCTCATTTGTTACTCATTCACTCAACATTTTATCAGTTTCGTCTTTCCCTAACGCTAGACTGGTACTGTCTGGAGATTTGGTAAAATGGTGATCCAATTAGAGGTAGACATAGAAATAATATGATAATACGAGTTCTTCAAAAAAAAATATTGAATGCTCATTTTCCTTAATAAAGAGGCCACACAGTGGTTGCCTTCCCTGTGTTGCAAAACACAGAAAAGCAGTTATAAATTTATAAAAATTTCCCTTAATTGTCACTCTTAGCTGCTAGGATTATATTCTTTCAGCCTTTACTTTACGCTTAAGTTTTGAGTCATTGTTTTGTTTTGTTTTGGGATTTTTTTTGTGGTTTCTTTCATCACAGATTTTATTTTTCACACTTAACAAATTGTGTAACCACCTTATTAACCCTGTGTAACTATGGTTTTCAAACTGTAATTTTTAAGTAGCCGAACTGTTATTTCAAACAAGATCATGTACAGACCCTGTGCAAAAGTAGATAGATAGAAGTGGCATCTACCAGCTACAGGTTTCAGAGTTAACAACCTGTAACACTCACTCACTGTAACACTAACAAAGATCATGTAAGACCTGTTTAGACAACCAGAAAGCTCTCAAATGGGCTTACTGATAACAGCTGCTGTTGGATTAGCCCGGCATCCAGTTTATGGCTTTGGGGTGAGCACTCGGCCGGGCTGTGTGGTCTGGGGCTCGGGCTCCAGGAGGCCCAGCCCTCAGTGAAGTCGCTCAAGCTCTTCCTCACTTGTAAACACCAGTGATCAGGGAACTGACCTCCAGGAGCACTGCTTCCGTTGGGTGGGGGACACGCTGAGGACCCTAAGCCCGAGCCGGGCTGACACACGCAGCCCTTGCCTTCACACCCGCTTCAGGGGAGGACTTCAGGTGGTTGTGAGTTTCACTCACTCTCACGGTCGCAGGACACTGTTCAGTGAGGCAGTGCTAGACTTACAGTGCCCCGAAGGTCTTTAGTGTGTAAAGTTTATTTATAATACGTGCCGGGATTTTTTTTTTTTTTACAAATTTTTGAAGTTGTTAAAAATATATTAAATCCACAGTCAATTGATGGATAATTGCTGAAGTATCTTAGAGTTTCAAATGTATAGTTTGAAAACAACTCTTTTCTGCATCATAAGGTGATCGTATATTTCCAGGGAAGACGGTCATCTTTATCTTATATGTATCTCTCCATAATATTGTACTACTTAAAATATTTAAGTAATTTTTTCATACTTAGGTTTCTCCTGCTTAATAGAAATAGATAAACATTATTCCTGTAGCGTATTCCTGTCCTTGTCATTGTAGCGCTTATTTTCAGGTAAGTTACCATCATCAAACTAAAGTGCTATTTAACTTTCATTTGAAAATATATTTTTCATTTTATAAATTGAACGTTATTGGAGAAATACTAGTAGTTATAATTCTTCATGAAGAATGTGAGTATAGATTTCTTTACAAAAGAATTTTATAATTGGTCTTTTGAACCTGGGGCTATTTTTTAAGTTTGCATTATTAATTTAGGCAATGACATCTCATTCTGTTTAGATGTAAATACATACCCTTTTCCTAAGCTTTCACTGTCTAAAATACCCAAAATTCTAATCCATTAAAAATCAGTATATTCCATCATGCTCCAAAACTTTTTCACCATTAGTTAGTATTCATTATAATTCTGAAGCATAAATTTAGATTCATAGCACACCATCCTACTATATTATTTATGCAGCAAATTCTTTAGATTTTCTCTGCATTAAAATGTAAGCAATCTAACATTTTTCTATATTTTTATTTTCTGATGTGTACTGTTACTTCGGTATTAATGAGAGAAATAGAGGAAACTTTAACATGTTATAGTAAGTACCCTAATAATGTAAATCCTTATTTCCCCATAGAGTTTATTAATACTGAAGGGCACGCTGTTTCACTGATGACACTGACTTTCACATGAGATTAGATGGCGTTAACTACAGTTGGCTGTAATCGGGCTTTCTTCTATGAGAAACTTAACCTTCTCGTTGGCTTCCATTGGTTTATGGAGGAAAAACAATAAATGTATATTAAACAGTAAACCTCTCATAAGTCATGAAAAGTAACACAAAATACTACCTGCAGTGCTAAAAATATTAAGGATAATCTTACATTACACTTTAGATGTCATTTAGAAAATTAAAGAAAACTAAAATTCAGGCCAAACTCCGGCAGTTTCATCATTTTATTGTGTCCCGGTTATTGACCTTAGAATACCCTCAGTGTTCCTGAAGGCTGCTTTGGCCAGGTTTTTCCTCAACTGCGTGACTGCCTCGGTACTTCCAATCTTACATACACTCTTTTTAAAAAAGATTGCTTTTACTGTTCTAATTTTTATTTTATTCACTATTTTTATTCATTTTTATTATTTGAAATTACAACTCCAAATAGAAGTATGACAGAAGAGTTGAGGAGTAAAAAGTATACTTCCTGTCTCATGTTAAGGATTTCCCCCATTGTCTTGCTGAACTTGTGGGAAATATGTTTTGATTCTTTTCCTTGCTGATGGTTTACTTAGTTGTAGGTCAGTGTATTCCATAGAAGCCTTCCTGCGTTAGGCTTTGATCTCAGGAAGATTTTTCACTCATTTTGGATGAGGAGGGGCCAAAAATATTTTCTGTAACCTTTAACCCAGGTTGTGGAGTCTCAACTAGAAATGTGCTTCTTTGTGATAGTCCCCAATATCCCTTTTATTTCTGTTCTGAGTGTTTTGTTCATTGTTTCTTATAATCAGATTCAGTAAGTTTTCACACGTGAAACTGGATTAGGTACAATTTAGTGTATGTCACAACCATTTGAAATACGTATATGTGCGTTTTTGAATCACAGAACATTTTTCTCAAAAATACTTTCAATTGAATTGAATTCTGTCTTAACTTCACGTGATGCTGGAAGCATTTTTAGGGTAGTTTTAAGATGTAATGGTAAAAAATATACTTAAAATAATTTTTTATTTTCCCTTATAGTTTGTATTAATTTCTCAAATACATATTTCTATAAAGTTTCTCAGTTATGAAAACTTTTCCAGGTCCTTGGTAGTATTATGCCTTCTAACAGAATTGTACTGCAGAAGCATTTTAAAGTAAGTAATAAGGCATTGTGGCGCTGAGGCCTCGGGTGGGACGGGTGCACTGCTCCGTCCTGTTGTGTCTGCGCACTCTGACCTGGGGGCTGCCCCGTTCCCTCCTCGTGAATCATCTCCTCCAACAGGCCAGCTTTCCTTGGGTTCCTGTGCACGCTGACAGATTGTACCAGGAGAGGCATTGGACAGTTCATACTTGGATCTGCCCTGGATGATAACAAGGATTAAAAATAGGTGTTTGCAGCAGAGCATCGTACACATATACCAGGAGAGAGAAGAGAAATTTTATGTACCAAAATGAACAGCATGCGTTGCTTTTTCTGAAGAGTCAGAGGTAGCATGTATTTGGGGCGATTTTGAAGTTCTTGAAGAAAAATGACACTACATACAAGTAAACAAATGAAAATACCTAATATTAATTAGATATATTATATATATATATATGAAGCAATTTAATTGATGCCACAAACCTAGTTAACCAGAACAAGATTTAATTCGAAACTATTTTTGTCAGTGAAATAAACCAGAGAAAGATTAATATTGCATGATTTCACTTATGTGTGGAATCCTGTGGGAAAAAAAAAAAAGTCAAACTCAAAGAAACAGAGAGCGGAAAAGTGGTGCCGGGGAGCTGGGGGGACAGGGAGAGGCTGGTGAAAGGGTGCAGACTTGCAGTCACAGGAAGAGAATAAGGTCTGAAGAACTGGTGTGCAGCGCGGTGATTAGAGCTGATAAACTGTGCTGAATACTTGAAGTTAGTGAAGAGAGTAGAACTCAAACATTCTCACCAGAAATAAACAAACAAAAAGTACCAGTCAATACTATTCATTATTTCATTTCTCTCAAGTCTGTCATCTCTTTATATTCTACTCTATTTTAACTGCCAGTCCAGTTAATCAAATAAAACACAGATGTCCTGGGCTGAAAGGTTAGTTCGAAAGCCTCCAAGTCCAGTTAGTTTGTAAAGTTTCCTTTGGATACTGGTGACCCCAGGGCTTTCTGCGGGCTCTGGCCGTTTCCCCGGACAGCACGTGTCTGCTGTGCTAGGTGTGGGGCTCACCCCTGGGGATTGCCCGCCTGCTCACCCGTCACACAGACAGCTGGCCCAGGTAGCTGCCGGTGTCCTGGTGGTTTGTGAACCGCGTTTGGTCATGGGCAAGCGTAAGTACGGCTGAAGGAGGTTCTCCTAGCCTGTGTCAAGATGACACTTTTACGATCTTTTGCATGGAGTAGATGTTTCTGATGAGAGTCCGTGGGATTTTTTGGGGAGTTCCCTAATAAAAACTATAATTGTATTTTCCAGGTTTTCTATCATGAATTAAGAAAGTTGTTCTACATGTAAATGTATTCTTTTTTTCCCCCCTAATGTTTCCATTTCAGTAGAAGTTGAATTCTTCTTGAACAAATATCTCCTAATTTTCTCTGACCATGTTATTAGTGATTTTCTAAAAATCTGAAGTCATTCTAACTGTGGTTTTGTATTTTCTATAATGTTTGTGTCTAATGTTAGCTTTACCTATGGCATATTTTATTCATACTTTTCTTCTCTGCCCTACGACACCCAAGCGCGTAGACTTCTAGAATTTCTGTCTGAGCCTCGGTACTGATAAAACATAGTGTTTATGTGGGGCCTTTAGTTGTTATTAGTAAATTTTGATCTAACAAAACTCTAGGCTTGAAAACAAATAGATTCCATAGCATTAAAAATTATAAATTGTCTCAGATGTCTTTAAAAACGGGGAAAAATCTAGGATAATTTGTTTTGCTTATCAGTACAAGTGAGTTGTTGTGTTTGTTGATGGAGCTGAAATGAGCACTGAGATCGCAGATTAATTAGAAGAGCCACTTGGAACACAAAGTGACCACACATTCCCTCTGCTATCTCTGAAAGTAGAATCCAGATAAACATGTTTATTAAACCTGCTGTTGCTGAATCCCAGATCCAGTCATTACACAAGGACCAAAGCTATCTTTGGGGATGGTCTTTCTACAAGGAATTACTATGGACAGTCCCTTGGGTGGTAGTTAGATATATCTGTATATATTGTGGTAGAAAGAAAGGCCTTAGAGATGAAGAAAATAGAAAATATTTTTTTGGGTAATAGTCTGTTGCATAATAAATTATTCCTCAGACACTAGAGCTATTACCACACAACAAACACTCTGCTGTGTAACTATCTATATCTCCTAGCATCAGAGGCTCGTACAATGCAGCTTATTAGGAAAAACTCCATAATCACCAGGTTCCCTGTGACAACAGTCAGGAGAGTGTTGGGCACGCCCTCCCGGCATATGACGATTTCACATACTTAGTTGTGATTTAGAGAGAAAACGATAAAGCAGAATGCCTTTGAAGGATAGAAAAGCTTGACCAGCTGTCATTAGTTCAGTGAGAATGCGAAGATATTAGTTATTTCACTGTGGTTTTGGATCCTTTGTTTCAACATATGCTGAAATATGGCCTCTCTAGGGCCCGTAAAAAGCTGTGGAAGAAAGAAGGCGGAGGGGAGAGACACCCGGGACGTTTAGAACGTGGCAGCGCAGCGGTGTGCGCTCAGCGCTGCTGGACACCAGCCCCTGCCGTGGACTGGGCTGCTGCCCTTGCTGGTGGCACCTGAACATGTCTTACGTTTAGATGAAGAATGTCTGTGTAAACAAGATTACATCTTTTCTCAGTTTCACATCCTCATTCCCTTAATTAAGGGACCGTTGCACAAACCTGTCGTTCACTTTTTTCCTATTTATGAGAAGTACTGTGTTTGTGAGGAGACCTATAACAAGAAGTACTCCTGAATTTTTCCCTTTTTTAGCAAACGGTGTTTCCCTCCTACAGAGCGACAAGTGAGCTGTAACTGAGATAAACCAGAGTCCGTTATTCGATATCATAATTTCCAAGATGTGTAACCCGATCCGCTTCCCTACAGGGAATTTTAACCTAATATTAACCTTCCTCTTACCCCATAAGCTTTAGTCCCTTACTCTTAGTTATTTTGGTTTGAATCTGGCTAAGCAATCCCTACTCCCTCATTTTGTATCTTGTACATCAGTTACAGCGCTGTTCCGAGATCCCTTTGTGTAAGTTTTGAATCATGTTGATTAACTAGGTGTGCACCTTTCTTTCCTGAATATGTTTTGTTTCATCTTAAATTACAACGTTTAACAAATACATGAAATGTCATAAAACAAATTAGAATTTTCCCATAGAGAGAAAATGTGGTAAAGTTTTTAGTGCTTGTGCTTAAATGAATCAGTTAATCTCCTGGATTAAATTTGGGGTAAAAAGTGATTGACACTTAAATTTGAGAACTGTGTTTTATTCTGTAAACCTCAGAGAGCTTTAATCTTACGTTAAAGTAAGAATCTGTCCCACTTTCCATTCCCAAGTTATGTTTTTCATTTGAGTTTAAGTTCTCTTCCCCCTCAGCAGCCTGGCTGTGGGGTGTGTGGGGTTGTGTGGTGAAGGGCGTTCAGAGGTCCTGCAGGCCATTCCGTCCATGCGGGGCAGTTTGAGTTTTCCCCCAAAGGCAGTGCATAGTCAGTGGGGAACTTGGAGCAGGAAACTGTCACGTTCGTGTTTTGCTTTGCAATGATCACCGATGCAGTGCGAGGAAGGAGGCAGAGAGGGGCACAGCGGGAGATGGGAGAGCATTTAAAAGACAAGGTGCAGGGGGAGAGAAGTGACCAGCCCTAACCTAACTCAGCAGCCACGGCGAGAGAGGCTGACCCACGTGCTTGCTAGGAGGTGGAACGGATGCACATGGTGACCGCGTGAATGACGTGGGGCAGAGAGGCGCACACCGTCCTTTAGACGCTGTGGCCAGGGCTGCCGGTGAGCAGAGCTGTCTGCCAGCTCCTCCCTCTGAGGGCAAAGATCCCGTTCGCATAATGACGGCGACTGTGACTTGGGATACGTTAACCTTAGGCACCTGTGGCTAACCAAAGGGAAACGTGTCTGTAAACGTGTAGGTCAGTACTGGGGTGTGTGGCACCTGCAGGTGCTGTTGTGATCAGTGTTTCCCTTGGAAAAAGTGGAGAACAGAAGAGCAGGGGGCAGGGAGCACGTGTGAGAGGCTGAGAAGGAGCCTCCCCACGCGGAAGGGACTCCAGGCAGCAGGCAGGGCCGCCGGCCTCGGCCCCCCGATGTCACTGGTTCTCTCAGGGAGCCCAGTTCTGGTGCGGGCAGTGGGGGGGCAGAAACGACCCAGTGGTCCGAGGTGAAGACACGGTAAGGATGCTTGTTAACTGGTCTTGAAGGAGCCCACTGAGAACGCCTGGGAAACTGGTGGGAGCCGCAAGGGCACAGAGGTGCACGCACGTTGTATCTCTGTGTGTGTTTCCATTTGTTTGCTTAAGATTGCTTTTAAAATTTACTGACATGCTTACCTGCCGAGACGGAAGAGCCAGCTGGAGTGGTGACGCCGAACACTGTGTTCACCTAGCGGCCGGGATGCTGCGAGGGTGAGGGTTCTCGGCAGCATCAGGGCACTGGGAACGGTTTTGAAGCATCGGCCTTGCTCTCTCCGTGGGCCCCCTCCCCCGGGAGCACTGTGGGTTCAGAACCTCTGGGTCTTCACGGGCAGCAGCCGTGATGGCCTCCGACGCAGGGGGACCCTCACAGCACTGGACTTTCCCTGTGTCGGTGCAGAGTTCGGAATCAAGAGCATCGAGACTGTGTGACCGTGTCCTTCTGCCTCCCCTGCACACCCAAACGCTGGGATTTCATTTGCTTTCTCTGAACATTTTATTTCCACAAAAGCTTGTATTACTTTAACTGTTACACGTAATTCAGAATTTTACATGACACTAGCTAACAATCCAGTGCAGTCATTTAGCAAACACTCATTTTAAATGTAATCTTTTAAAATGTGACATCTTTTCTATGACTTATTCAAAACAATTTTTGCTAATGTCTGAGGGTTTTTCTAAAACCAGTAAATCTCACAGGCCCCTCTAGTGACATCATAAACCAGTGGAAACTCAGTCGTTTATTCTGATGACACCTGACTTCCGCATATATTTATAGCCCTTTTGATTTGTTTTACCTGCCTTTTGTTTGAGTTATTCCAGCTAATTTATAAACATGGTGTAACTCTTTTAGCAACCAAAGCTTTAATTGTATTTTTAATGCCCATTTGTGCTAAAACTTCTGTTATGCTGTTTTAGATTGACCCCTGCCTTCTTCAAATTGCCGTATTTCTGGAAACATATAACTCCACCGGAATGGTCCTACCAAGAGAAATGTAATAATAAGGGCCGTGTGGGCACTGGAATTGGTGTGTGTATCGTATGAGAAGAGAAAGCAAATACATGGCTCCTTGGGGTGAGACAGGGCGCGTGATTTGTCTGCACGACTTAGGGTGTATCGCAGCGGCTGAGTGCTGGTGGCAGTGGCACTAAGCCACTAAAAAGTGGAGATGAGTCACGTGTGTTGTCCCGTCGGTTGGAGCATGCTTTTCTTTTTTTCTGCATTCACTAACGTTTTGTGTGACTTTCCGTTGATTCTTTTGAAAGTTTTACTGCTTTGTTTCATTATAAACTATGGTTTCCACAAGACGGTTTTGGCTACACCTCGGTTTTTTGTTTCAACTTGTTTTTCAACTTTAAAAATGAGAAGAACTTTTCTCCTTGCAGATTGAGATGGTTTTGTACACCTTGTAATGAATTTTTGGCACCATTTCTGTGAGCACAAACAAAGGTAGCAGAAATAACCAGCCCAGCAGCCCTGAAGCGGGCACGCTTTAGCCTGGGCTGCAGCGTGGCACTCGGGTGGCGGAGGCAGCCTCCTTTCTCTGGGCTAGCACAGCTTTCCCGGGGAGGAGGGGGCTCAGAGACACCACGTAGGAATGGCAGTAGTGACTAAGTGTGTCCTTGTGCATGTCCCCTGACTCAAGGAGCCGTGTGCCTGTGCCTGAGAAGTATGGTGGCATATATGTATGTGTATACACACACACATTGAATTACACGTTCCTTCTAATTAATGGTTTCTCACGGCCCGTGAACACTGACGTTACGAATGTAACAATGACACGATCCAAGTCGCCAAGTCGTCCTTCTTGGGTTGTGTGTGCTTCTTTGTAACCACACCCGTGTACACGCACGTACATTACCTTCCTGGCACCCATTTTTAACACTACAGTCTTCTGAAACATCGTGTGTCCTGATGTAAAAAAGATTCAAAACAAGGCTCCAGTTTTATTTTTAAGGGCTCTTTTTTTTTTTGGTTTAAAAGTGGAATATATGTTTGCTTTAGCTGTAAAAGCACAATCAAGGCACCATGATAAGTGAGTCAGTGTTGTAAAAGTAAAACGAATTTTGCCTTCACTCACATGAGCTATAGAAGGAGGAAGCTTTATTGTCCCTGGGAAAGTGATAAGGCAGAGTAATTGTATATTATACTGTCCCGGAACATCTGCCTGAAGACTGTTGGAGCAATTCATCTATCATGGGCGATACAGCGTGTTTTGTCTTTCTGCTTTAACCCGTCCCCACTGCTGGCCTGCGTGGAGGTTTTGATCGGGCCCGCGCCTGGGCTGGGGCTCACATTAATCAGCCCCCTTGTTCAACACTCCAGCTGACATAATTACAACCTGCGCACGGCAGTTATTCAAGTCGAGTCCTTGTCACTCGTGGTGCGGAACTACACGGCTGCGATCCCGGAGGAGATTGCCTTATCACACAGAACAAGGGCTCACAGGAGTCGAAGAGAATAGAAATGGGAAAATGTCTTCCGGGAGTGCTATATATTCCTTTAAAATAAGACATTTGAGAGACTTACAAGGGACAAAGGGAAGCATTGCGTGTAGTGACTGAAATGAACCAGTTATTATTTTTAAATGGATTACATGGTGCATTTTTTTTGTAAAAATGGACGTAGATTGTTAAATAAATTCAGCGGCCCCTCGTCATCAGTGACTCTCTGCTATTAACTTTTTGTTCAAAACTGATTATGTAACTTTAGAATTATAAGGGGTTTAAATGCTCCCTGATAGGACTCAATTTAACCAAATTAATAAAGTTTGCATTTTAAGTTTACTGTAATATACACTTAACTCAGGAGCTTTGGAAGGAATGGACTTAGAGCCAAGGAAAGGCTCTTTCCAAAGACTTCCAAAGACAGGAAGTTCATTGTTCCCTGTGGCCAGAGAATAACTTTCTGCCTCATGGTGTGTCACGCCTCCTCACTCTCACCCTGCGCTGGGTGGATCACTGGCCAGCCCCGCCAGTGTGCTGGGTGTGAGGGATGCAGTCTTTTTTCAACTGCTTAAGAAGTATTTGAAACTTCATGACGGCCCCTCCTCTGCCCCTGATAGATCAGGAGAGTCTGTGGGCGTGCGGTGAGTTATGTGATCAGGTCCCCAGTGAACGATGCTCTTGTGCATGGATGCAGAAGCTGTGGGTATTTTAAATCCAGACTTTTTATTTGTCGTCTCTTTGATGTTATGAGATTGTTGCAAGGAAAACCAAGTTCCGGCCCAGACTCTCAGAAATACTGTGAAATGTATTTTTGGTTCAGGGAAGATTTTACTAATGTCACCTTAAGTTTGAACAGCTTCAACTAGAAAAGCTGCAGTGCCCTGCTGCATACATTTGTCTTGAGTTGTAAGGTAGTGTTTTTTGTAGGTGGCTGTTCTAGGGCAAAGTTCCACCAGCGTGCTCCTGCAGCCGTTCTGGCCCTCGCGGGTGTCTCCGTGTGCCTTCCTGCCGTCCTCAGCCTCCCCTGCGGGTCCGATTCCAGTGACCGCCCGGGCCCAGCAGGAGGGCCGGGCCGCGCTGGCCTGTGCCTTTTTAAAGATCCTTTTCTTCGGAAGTTTTCTCACCCACATCCCTTTCCCGGTTTTACAGCATTTCACTTTGCTAAGTTAGCTCGTTAACAGAAAAGGCAAGAACAGCACCCATTCTGTAAGGGAGTCAGTGTGTAGAAATGAAACCTTGGGGTTGGGGGCTCTGGTTGTTTCAAAAGTCCAGTATAAAAAGAGTAGCAAGGAAACGATGAAAAGAATTTCTTCCAGCAGTTCCTGCCGGCCGGCAGGAAGATGAGTGGGAGGAGGAGGAGCAATCACGGCTGAGCCGACATTCGGATGTTCACAAATCACGAGCTTCAAGCCATGTTGGAAGCTCAGCCTTGAAAAATGGTTTTGCGGTCAAGTAAGTTTGGGAAACACCCTGTGTTGTACCACTCCCTTCAGACGCGTAGTGAGCAGCGAAGACCCACAGAATTCCTGCTGTAAGGAAATATGTGTGATTTTGTTTAATTGAAATGTGTGGAACATTGGCCACCGCGGCCCTTTTCCTGCAGGCCTGTGGGCCTCCTGCCAGACAATTAGGATGCTGGGTGATTTCTGTTTCGTTAAAGTATAGGCAACCGTAAGTGTCTGCCGTGTGGTTTTACCCGGGAGACAGGATTTCCATTTCTCATAAGCACATAGGATAGGGCGTCTGGTAATTACTTAAACTTACTTATATGAGCTTTTAGCTTGTTGCTTTGTGTCAGATGAAAGTCTACTAGGTTGCACTTTTCTCAAAGCGAGATGCCTTTTTCCAAACTGAGAATATGTCAGTATATTAAGAAATGATACAATTAATGAAATTTTAACGTTTTTTTTTTTTCTCTTCCGGGTGAGGAAGAATCAAGGAGAAATCAAGGTTCTCTAGGACTTGCCCTGGCTGGTGGCCCTGCCCCCTTCTTACGACAACGGGGTGGGGGGAATGGTCCAGGTCTGGTCACGTGTTTCCATCCAGGTCTTGTTCTGTGACAACACAAAGTGTCTCGGACTATTCTTGACACGCTAAGTTCTAACAAAATAATTTGGGTTCCTGACAGAGACCGAGTTCCCTGTCGCTTCTTACCATTTCGTCCCTGTGATGTTCATTGTTCTCCCGGAACAATGAACGGAAGGCGGAAGGCGGGAAGCAGGCTGCTAGAGGCAAAGCGGCTTCCTCCACCCACGTGTAGAAACCCAGGTGAGCAGAGATTGGAACAGAGAAGAGATTTCAGTGGATGTGAACGTGGAAACAGGAAAGGTGAAGGGAAGGTGGGAAATTACACATACTCTGGGAACAGAAGGAGCGGGGAACAGCCTGCAGATCCTAGCAAAGGCGGGGGTGGGGGTACACCCTGTGTTAGCGAGCGTATCACTTGGAGTCAGTTCATCCGTATCACTTGGAATCAGTTGAAGTTAGTCAAACATTTTGAATAATGTGGAAAGCAAGGTGATTTTAGGCTATTCTCAGTGAAAGATGTCAGTCCTGTAAGTAGACAGATGGGATTTTCAACTCTGTTTCAAAATTAAGTTTCTTTTTATGAAGCATAACCTTTTATTACAATTATTGAGGTACGTGACTCACCGCTCCTGTCAAATTGTATTGTCCTTGAGGATTTAACCAAAATGATTCAGTTTGTTTCTTTTAATATAGTAGGCACTAAATAAATACATGTTGAATAAGTTCATTTTGAAAGTAAGTCAATACCTATGAAAATAGACTGTTATTGTAATCATAGCCTTTGCACATAAATTATAGCAATAATTAGGCTCCCTTTACTTCTATTCTGCAAGACCTCACAGTGGGTCTGAAGGGCAGCCTTGCCCTGGGGCTCTTAGACCAGCACCCAGATGTGCAGGGGAGCAGAGCCACCTGTGGGTGGGTCATACAGCGGCCGGCGCCCTGGCTGCCTTTGGGCGGCCTCTCTGTGAGCTGCACTCAGAACATGGCTGTGAAGACGTGGACAGGGACACAGCCTGGAATCTGGACACTTAGGTCCACTCGAGAGTAGTGGGTGGAATACGATCGTAAGACTTCGTTTACTTCTGTGCTGACTCACACGTTCCTTTCTCTTGTGAGGCTGTTCTGTTTTAGCATCAGGTGATGCACATCACTGTGTACCACATTATAATATTAGCATCATTATAGCTGAGAAATGGGGAGGAAAAATTAATGTACATCAGTTTTTATTGTCAAAGCAGTTGATTTCAAAGAATCAGAAAATAATAAACAAGTGACTTGATAGGCGTTGTCCTATTTTATAGTTAGCCACCAGTTAGGAAGAAAGAAAGAGAAAACATAGACTTTAGAGGAAGTTGATCCGGAAGTTGGTCAGTTAAAATTTGGCTTTGCAGAAAATGTTCAGAAGATTCTGTTTTGTGATTACGTCTGATTTCTGTAAATCCTTTTTGTCTTAGGGAAAGAAAAAAAAAGGCTTTGGATAATTTTGTAAGTAGTGAACTATGCCATTGTTCTTAAATACCTATTTTACTTAGGTGCCTATAAAACTCACCACTACTGTGTGTTGTTTTCACTGTTTTAACAGTATCTTGAGAAAAGGCAGAGTCTTACTAACCTCCATTCCAAGTCCTCTTCACGCCCTGCTCTCCTGAGATAACCACTTGTGACCGCTCATATGTTGGTCCTGCTGGAGGTAGCCTAGGACCTTTGCTTAGTCTCTGTTTCATGGTTCATAGCAGCATCTGGCTATTGTCACAGACCAGAAAGGTAGCTCAAGATCACGCTTATCGCCTCACCTCTCTTCTCTCCCCTATGTTTTTTATAGTGTTCATTCTGGTTTCCTAGGTGATTACCTTTACAACTTACCTTGCTTAAGTCTTCTACTTGGCTCATCAGGTTGAGTTACCTCCATGTAAACACGAGAGTCTTCACACTTAAGGGTCCCCCTAGGTCACCGACTCCATTCAGCTCTGCGGCTTGAGTGTTGATGACACTTACATTCTGCGTGTGCTGCGCAGCCTGGTTGTTTTTAGCGTCCATGTTTTGATTATATTTGCTTTACATGAGTAACACATAAAGATGTTCTCATAAATGATCCAAGTGATCCAGAATTATATTGAGCAGATGTGGACGTCCCCTCCGTCAAAACCTTTCTGTGGATGGAATTACCCTCCGTAGTTTGCTGGGCTTTCTTCTCATATCCATTTAACATGTTGATCAGCCACCGTGGATCAGGTGCCCCCGGGAAACACAACTGTCACCCACATTTGGGTGACGTGGTGATCACTGTGTTAATGCATTTATACATCTGCATGAGTATATTATATAGTTCCAAGAAGCTGAAAAGATCCGTATATGTATTATCTGGGAGTTGCTTTATTTATTTTTTTTAACGTAACAGAACGCCTTGGAAGCCTTTCCATGGGAGCACACAGGCGCACCTTGTTCTGCTAAATGGCCTGTGTCCCACACGGAAGGGTGACTGACGAGCCACGTGCACGCCAGGCCTTCTACCACAGCACTGGCTGGGAGACCTAGAGACGGGCGCATCGCCATTGCTCCTCCTCTCTCTTGTGCCTGTTGTGCCTGTGGTGCTCGGGGGTCACACTCAGGGTCACGACAGTGCCCAGCAGCGGGCTGGGGAAGGCCCTGTGATGACTGGGGCGTCCACCCTCCATGGCCTTGCTGGGGCCGTCCCGTGGCCTGGCCTGCCAGGTCTCTTGCCTTGTTCTGCTTCCACTAAACATTCATGGTTGGGGGATACACCCTCTTCCTGTGACCAGGCTCTGCTCTCCCAGTGTCCTCCCAGGATGTAGCTGGCTTCCATGGGGCTCCGTAGACCAGCTCTTACTCCGGGAAGCTGGCTCGCAGGTTGACCCTTGCCTCTCATCAGTACAGAAATCTTTAGTGCAGATCATCACCGATTAACGACTCATTCCTCTGTCAGCAAACATCTACTTTCAGATTTCCCCTGGTGTTTAGTTGTTATAAATAATGGCTTAATGATTCTCCTTGTGGCTATTTCCAAAAATTGTACTCCTAAGTCCACGAGTAGGTGTATATTTCAACTTTGAAGGCTATCGTCAAATGTCTTCCAGAGCCTTTGCTGACGCTTCCTAGTGGTATTCGTTTTCCTCACCGTTCACGCTGCCAGGCTTCTTAAGTTTTGCCCTTCTGTTACCTTAGGCTTTAATTGGTATTTCCTTGGTTACTAGAGTCATTTAATGCTTACATGACCATTTGTAGATCTCCAGTTATGAAGTTTTCCTTATGTTTTTATTCAGTTTTTGAGATCTTTATCTTTTTCTTATTAATCATAGGTGCTCATTTTGTAGTCTGTATACTAATCATTTATTTTTATGTATGTTACATAGATTTTATCCATTTCTTTGCCCTGTCCTTTAACCTTATTTATGGTATATTATGCTATATAGCAATTTTAACTTTTATGAAGTAAATTTTGCTACATTTTTAATAGCATTTGGGTTTTGAATTTTTTTCAGGAAAGCTCTTTCTAACCTAAGATTATAAAAATATTTTCTTCTAGCATATTTACAATTTATAGTTTATTGTTCTTCTGTTAATCTTAAAATCCAAATGGCATTTATTTTTGCATGGTATAGGACCATAAGAGCCTACCTTGCTTTTCCCCGTGTGGTAGCAGTTGAGTGAACACCATTTGTTGTATAATGCATCATTTCCTCATTGATCTGAAGTGACATCTGTATCCCTTGTACACTTGGGTCTTTGTGTTCTCTGTCCTGGTGATGTATTGGGTTTAGCATCCCAGTGATATGCATCTGTTTGCTAAACATCATTGATAAAATGTTCCATTTTAGCCAGAGGAATATCAAGTTCTTTATTCTTGTAGCTTCTAACCAATTTCAAATTTAACCAGCACAACTGTTTAGTAATCTAAGACTATTGGACGCTTTCCTTATGGGTCCTTTAGTGAGAACGTAAGTGGCAGAGGACTGTGTGTTGGGGCCATGTTACGTAAATGGGGACAGAAGCCCTGAGCTGCTGTGTTGGGGCGCCATCCTCCACCTGCAGTGACTCGCTGGTTTACTTTCTTCTCCCTCAGAGATTTCCCAAGCTTTCTTAGGCTCAGTTTTTGCCCAGTGAATTTATAATTAAATACTACTGGTTTAAAAAAAAAAAAACGTGAAAACATCTTAAATTTAGTTTACATAAATTCCTTATTAATTTTGGATTACTGTTTTAAAGATACAGTAGAAGCCTCTTTCAACTGAACTCTTAGATAAATACATGTACTGTATAATACACCTGTTCCAGTACATAAACTTAACTACAGTGTAATTATTTTCAAGAATATGAGTTCAAAAGGTATATTCTGAACAAGCATAAAGAGAAATTGCATTTCTAAATGTATATGCATGCATACACTATATAACTGGGGAATCTATTTTTCAAACGAATTGAAATTATTTTCCATATACAGTGAGAAGATTGCTAATAATGATCCAGATAGTTGAACTGTATTGCATTCAATAGAAAGACTAGTAATAGTAATAAAAAAATGAATATAAGTACCTATGGTATTTTCTGAACATGTTTAATATCATTTACTCTAATCCTCATCACAGCCTGATGAGATACATATAGTGTGTGTGTGTGTATACATGTGTGTAATATATATATATTATTCCCATACAATAACAAAAAAAAAATACTCCATGGTCAGAAGGTATGGAGGCAGTCTGAAACTAAGAAAGAAGTATTTGCTACTTCTGTCATAGACAGAATCGATCTCCTTTATCTGTAAAAGAGTGACTAACAACCCTGTAAAAAAAAAGCTGATCAAAAATATGGGAAGATAGTGCAGAGAAAAGAAAATACATAAGACAGCTCAATATTTGAAATGATACTTTATTCATGACAAAAGAAATGCAAACTAAACTTTGAAAAATTAAAAATTGAAACCCTAGTGAGCTACCATTTTTCACCCACCACATTGGCAAAAATTTGAAAGTTTAGTAACACAACACACTCCATTGGCACGAATGTGTGGAAACAGGCTCTCTCAAACATTGTTGGTGGAAGTGTAAATTGTGACAACTCCTCTGGAGGGCAATTTGGCAGCGTTTATCAAAATCACAAAAGCATATGCCCATTGATATTTGAAGCAATTCCACTTGGCATCATGAGATTCTCTTGGCATCTTGAGAAATGGAAAGTGTTTCACGAGATTATTCATTCAACCTTGTTTATACTAGCAAACGATTGGAAATAACCTAAATGCTCATCAATAGAGGATCTCTGTCCTTACTGTGAAGTACTACGTGGCTATTAACAAAGGAGAGGAGGGAGGTGAAGGAGGGGAGGGGCTGGAGGAGGGCAGAAAGAGGCGTCACGACCCTCTGCTCTTGTGTACTCTCGTGGAGAGGTCCCCATGCCCTGTCATCAGGGGAAGAAGTCAGGTGCTGATGTGTTATGCCAACAAGTTTATGTGAAGGAAGGGGGAGATAAGAAGATACAGTCTATTTGCAGATTGAAAAATTTGTTCTTAATTCTCCCAGAAGATTGACAGGAAATTCAGGATCCTGTGTCCCTGGCGGAGTGAGGGAGCTCTGGGCAGGGGGCAGAGGGCAGAGGGAGACTTTATTGCCCTGTCCACCGTTAGACTTTTTTGATGTTTGAAAAGTGTGGAGGTACCTTTCTTCAACAGCTTCAGTGGTGCGTTTTTTTAAATAACCAAAATAACACATCAAAAGAGGAAAAAATATTCAGTAGAATTTTTTAAGCTTCTTTTTCCTTAAGTTGAATAACACAGAGTTGACCGTGTCTGAAATGCTGCCTGAGGACTTTCTTCCTTTTCCTGCACGGCCTGTGCTTCCTTCCTCCTGCTCCAGGTCACCGTTCTAAGTCCTGCTTGTGCGCTCTCTTTGGGGGAAGAATACCATTTTGGGGCTGACAATCACTCAGAATTTCTTAGCTGAAGGAATCCAGTCTGTTTCCTGTTCACTGGATCTTGTGACTTTGCTGCGTCGTCAGCTGTCTGTTTCGTGGCAGCCTCAGGTGTAGGGGCTCCAGTTTGCCCCTCTTTTGTGGGTGTGCGGCTTTAAACAATGTTGTTATAGTATGTTATAGCTTTTAGTTTTTAGGCTTGGATTGGAATAGTTTGATTTTTATAGTTGTGAAAGTTTCCTTTTTGTCCCAGTATTTTAAAAAACTTTATGTTGCATGGCATTCGATGCAGAAGAGTAGACTATGATAGCATACAAATATGCCATTAACTACGAAATATATGAAATACGTCTTTTCTATTGCAGACAGACATCGACTATTTTTCCTTCCTGTTTGCGTGTATTTAATGTTTCTTATATGTGTGTATAAAACAGAGAATTATATACAGACAGATGTATTATTTATGTAAAGTTTGTATATTATCATATATATAATATATATATTTAGATAGTGTATATATATCATAAGTGAAAAACAAATAGGTATAAAGTATATGTATGAAATGGTCCTTAACCTACAGTACCAAGTTCAACAGCACTTCCTTCTTGTCTCAGTCTATATTTTTAAGTAAAAAGAAGCCTCTCATCTTTTACCCCGCCCTTCCCGACTGGGCTTGCTTCAGTAATAGTCTCCTGTTAGATTCCACGTGCTGCTGACCTACTAAGAGGTGCTGGTTTATTTTTATCCAAGATACACCCTTCTCAAAAAAAAAAATACTCTGTTTTCAAAGTCATCTCTTTCTTCCTTCGCTGAAGACCAGGGCTCGTTGCTTATACTGCCCGCCAGTGAAGTGCGCATCATGCCTGAAATGTGTGTGTTTCCGTCACTTTAATTTCCTCCCTTGATGGGCGATCGTCCTTGATGACTCCTAGTGCCTAGCTCTTTGCATAAGGAAGTAACACTGGAGGCACCAAAGGAACAACAGTCCTAGTAAACAGTGCTCGTTATGTACAGTAGTAGGTTTTGTTTTCACTCCCCAATGTCAGTAAACGGGTGAATTTCGGGGTGTCGGTGATGCCCTGGAAAAGAAATGGGAGATCTGCAGAATTAGGGAGCAAGTTGCAACAGTCCACGCAGCTAGTTGGGGAGTTAAAAAATGGTCCTCTTCCTTTCAATTATCACAGACATGGACATTTGCCTTCAGATGTTTTCCTTGTTGCTTCTGTCAGCCTGAGGCAAGGCTGTTATTTATTCCGAGGATACTGAGACATTTCAGAGACTCTTAAAACCCCGCCCTTTCCTTCGAAGGTGCTAGTATCTTTGGTATGTAAATACCATGAGGAAGGAGGGCTGTGGTGGCCTGAGACACCTGCCCCTGAACACAGAAACCTCCATTCAGGGTCTGTCTTCAGCGCACCTCCCGGTTGGCCCCTCACAGCCTCCACCATGGGGGGTCCTGGGATGGCCTCGAAGTGCCCGGCCAGGGGCAGGCACATGGATCACCAGCTTCTTACCCATTTTTACCCCATGACAGTGCTTATTAATTAACAATAGGGAATTTACGTGAAAAGCAAGTTTGGTAGTTCAGCAGCGGCACTCACAGAGATAAGCTGTGTGTGCATGTGCTCGCCGACTGTCTTACATTCACTTAGTCTGAGTTCTGGGGGGAACTTGGCACAGAACCTGGCAGAGCCCTCGCCGAGGGCAAGCTGGAACCAGCTGAGAAATCTCTGCTCTAGTTCTGCCCCCTCTCCCCCCCCTCCTCCTCCCTCCTCTTCCTCTGCTGTTATTTAAAACTTTTTAATGTAAATATTAATATGTAAATCATTAAGGTATATTTGGAAAAAGAGGGAAGTGGGCATCGCCGTGTCGCTGCGTTGACGTTCCGTGTGTGTGTCCGTGTTCCTGGGTGGAGACGGATCCGTATAACTTCATCTTCCTGCCCGTGGAGAGCTGGCCGTGTCCACGTGGTGTCGGACCTGGCCTGGGCGTGGGTCCCGTCGTGGGACCGTCCCCGTGGGGCAGGACGCCCCTCCGCGAGGACGGAACTTGCCAGTCAGCTGCACCCGTGTGCAGAAGGCCTGGTGCCGCTGTCCTGAGCCCCACTGGCTTAGATGACACTTGCTCACTGTCCTCCTGTCCCGAGCGACCAGCTAGCGTGTCTGCTGAGTCTCAGAGTTTCTAGGATGTTTGTGCTGTGACGTGTGAGCGATGCGGTGGCTACTGTACCACCGGGGCTGACAGCGCACCCCAGGGTGCGTCCCCTGTGCAGGCGGGTATGACACACAGACGCAGCCCCACCTGGAGGTGCTGGGGCAGCCCACAGAGCTTCTGTGTGGCGTCTTCCAGAATCTGAACAAGTGCATTGTGAAACGTATTTGCTAAATACCAGCCGTTTCCTTCCCTCGTGTGGAGACAGAAGCTTTTCTTCGACCGTCATCCTGCAGGGTTTTGTTCTGCAGCAATACCTTCAGGAAAGTCTGACAAACAGATGCTTGATTTCTTCTGGCGTTTAATTTCTCCCTGTAGGAAATCGGAGGCCATCCCGAGGGTGTGTTTCTTTCTAGTTAAGCACGTCCCACATGCACCTGCATGCCTTTTACTCCTGTTCCAACAACGACACGGACAGAAGCAAAGCGGCCGGTGCGGTCGGGGACCAGGGGCCTCGCGAGCAGCACCCTAGCCCCAGGTTTCTGGTCATTGCAGGCCTTGCATTTCTGCATCTGCAGGAAACAGTGGGAGAGGAATCTGTTTTCAGGGACAATTTGGTGTGAGATACATGGGCCCTCAGTTGTGTTTTTCAGCCCTGAAATCACTGTTGAAAACCTGCACCAGCACGGGAAATGCTCTGGCACTTAGCGCACTGCCCAGATACGGGGTTCAGGGGCTGTTTCCAGCTACTGTCCCTTCTTCCAGCTGTTCTAGAGCCTTGGTCAGAAGCAGCTCACTCGACAGAACGTAAAAGCCAAAGCGTCTCTGTTTCCTTCACGCTCTGGATTCAGGGGTGGTGACGGAGCCTGCTCTGCACGGCTCCTCAGAGGCGGAAGGTGTGTTCTCGGGAGCAAAGAGACTCCTTCACTGCCCTCAAGTGGTGCCAGAGGAACTTCGTGTTGAAATCACAGAACTGGGGTCTTGTGTCTCCACTTCTGCACAGAAGCCAGTCGCTGCGGTGAAAGAACAACCCAGAAATCAGCCCCGCGTTCACGGGGGCTGCTCGGCCGCGGGACTCACGTGTCCTGCCCGTGAAGTCTGACGCGGGCGCGGCCCTCGGCCCGGGCCGGACATGCCCGAGGGCGTGGGAGCTGGTACCGTGACGTGGGGGCGCGTGTTACTGATTTGCCCTGAATTCCGCTTCCTTTTCTTTCCTACCCTGTAGGTCAAACTGTGCTGAAAACATCCGCAAACACATCCTGCACACGGGCAAGCACGAGGGGGTCAAGATGTACAACTGCCCCAGGTGCGACCACGGGACCAACGTGCCCGCGGAGTTCCGGAACCACCTGAAGGAGCAGCACCCCGACGTGGACAACCCCGACCTGGCCTACCTGCACGCGGGTGAGCGCTGAAACGGCCCCGTGAGCGCCGTGGCTTTCGTGTCACTCGGCACGGTAGGGATTGTGCTGGTGTCCACTTGCCAGTATTTGTTTAAACGTAGCAGCCGGCGTGACCGTGTCTTCGCGACGTACAAGGCTTGTAAGAAGCACACTCGCGCATACCCCACTCCCCGCGAAACCGGGTCTGTTCACGTCAAGGGCAGACACGGCACGTAGTCAGCCCAGGATGACAGAGTTAGTGACAGCAGGTGCTTGAAACGCGGTCGATCTGAAGCAGCAGTAGTTGTTTGAGCGTCATATTTTGGCTAATTGATAAGATTTTAAATTTTTTTGAAAAATGTTCATGATTTAAAGGGTAAGGCCCTATCCCCTGTACCACCATCATCTGGTGAAGCCTGAGGAGGGCGCAGGGCGACCCAGATGGGGTAACGTGGTGCCACGCAGGTCCCAGGAACCAGGAGGGACCGTCACCTGGGCTTTAGGGAGTCTTGGTGGTGGCAGAGGCCTCTCAGATCACTGTCGCCTCGTTGGGTTGGACGTCAGGTGCTCTGGAAGGACCAGAGATGCAGCAACAGCCACAGGGCTGGGCTCACCGATTCCTGCGGCCCAGCCTGGTGCTCAGTGCACAGGCGAGGCCCTGGTGTTGTCTCGTGGGTGGCACAGCCGGGCGACGGGAGTCTCAGGGTGGGGCCTCTCTGAGGAAGTCTCACCCGCAGGAAATTTAGAGGGAGTTCTGAAGTGTAGCCCAGACAGAGCTGTATTCAAATAATGCCGGTTGATCTAGGGGCTGTTTTAAGCAGGTGCTTTGGGATCAGTTGGAGCTGCATTTAAACTCTGCTTTTCCCTTTCTTTATTGGCTGCATGACCTCGGGGAGGCTAAGTCCATGAAATAACCTCGAAGACACGTGGTGGTGTCTATTTAAAGGGTTACTGGGGGCATTTTAAAAGAAAATGGCTGTGAAACTCTTGGCACGATACTGCCGCGCCTCGCGTGGTGGTGATGCTGGAGATGTGACAAGAATGTTTGAGAGTCTTGGGAAATCCCACCCAAAATGCAAGGCTCCCTTTGCAGAATATGTAAACGATATTTGCTCCTGGAACGTCTACGTTAAAGGAAATAGAACTTGGGGAGTAATCTGAGCTGGAGTAAAATGTTCTGAATACATTTGACACTACCTGCATGTAAGCTTATTATCTGTTTTCTTCTGATGTGTTCTTCCACATTTCTCTGTTTGTGCTCATATGATGGACTCTCCTAAGACATTAAGGTGAATGTCTGATTTGGTCATCTCTGTTGCATCCAGGGCTTTTTTTGGAAAACAAAAACAGAAGTCAATACTCTGTGTTTTGGTGAGGTTGTTACTGAAAAGGTTTTGCACTAGACAGTTTATCAGCTTTAGTTCACAAAAAGAAAGTCAAATGGAAACATCTTACTGCCATTAGTACCTGTGGTTCTTTATTAAGATGACTGCACAACAATACAGGTGCCAGAAATACTGCCTACAAGGTGATGCTTCAAGAAATGGCCACACAAATGGTCTACATTGACGGTGGGCTGGCAGCAAGGCACCGTTTTCATGGTGGCATCTCTGCACCTGCTTCTCAAGATGCAGGATTAGCGTGTTCTGTCTCCCCTTCCTTTGCACCGTTAGACATTAAAAGTGGGTGATTTTCCCAAAATAAAGTGTCTCTAACTTTTAAATGAAGTAAACACTAAAGAAAGGGGGAGGAAGCTAATTGCAGACCGAAGAAACACACTCCTCTTGTTGTTCCGCACAGTTCGGGCTGCTTTGCTTACACCGCCGCCGCCGATGCGAATGTTACGTTTTGAGAAATCATTTGTATAAAAATCTGTTTTAGAAAACCCATCCTAGTTTCCTTGTGTGGGTGCAGTGCTCTTGTGCACAAAATCCTAGTTTTCTGTTTATATTTTTATGACAGAGAAGTTAGAAACTTTTTCTACCTAAATCGGAATAGCATTCCTCAATGAAATCCATGTGGTCCACGTGGGGTGCCACGCCCTGGGTGTGGCAACCTTGCTCCTCAGTAACATATTTGTTTTGATAAACTTAGCTCGGTGAAGAGGGAACTTTAAAAAGGCAAAGGTTTTAGACTGCCTTTTTAACCTTATAATTCTGAATCACCTGTAATACATGTAAGAACGTGTGACACACGCCTTCCTCGATGTGAAATAAGCTGTTGAATCAGGTTGTGGCTGCCCCTCCGCCTGTGAGGTCTGGTGGAGGAACCAGGTGCCATGGGTGATGTGTCCCTGGAGGTCCGTGCTGTGGACAGTCACGTGGTGGCGTGGACTCTCTGGAGTGGTCAACAGCCAGTCCTGCAGAATACTGGTGGCTGCTTTGTCTGTGGTCAGCACGGTTAGTGTGCTGGAAACCCTGTCATCCAGGACTCAGGGAGCATACGATGCAGTTCTTTTAAACCACCCAAAACAAAAGTCACTCAGGACCTGACAAGGCCGTAGCACGTGTGTCGCACACCAAATGGTCTTGTGAGAAGGGACATTAAACAACAGCGACAGGAAAGGTTGTCAGTCATGTCATCTGGGGCATTTTCAATTTTAGTTGAGGTGATATTTGGCAGTGTACATGTTAGAATAAGGTATTTAATTTTTTTGGAAGACTGTTCTGTAGAAGAAGGTGCTGCTAAGATTGTGCGCCCACATCAAGGCGACCCTGCAGTCTCTGAAGCCGCTCCTCACCGTCGCAGTCCATGTTTCTGTGGGCCTGGCCTGGCGGGGAGGTTAGCGCAGCTCTCATCCTCTGCAAGCTTGGAACCCTGCGGGTTCAGGGTTCCGCTCTGTAGGCTGGGGCAGCGATGCGTCAGCCCCGTTCCCCTGGGATCTAGAAGAGCAGTGCAGTGAGTAAACTGAGGTGGTGGCGCTTAGCACCCATGGTTGCCCAGGTTTCTTCTCTGTTTGCTCCTGTGGATAATTCTTTTTTTTTTTCTACTCAATTCTTGGGAACTGGAAAAATGGTCTCGATACCATTTTTCATTTTGTCCTCCAGAGAATTAAAGGCTGTATGTGAGCTCCAGGTCTGGTTGTATCTTTTTTTTGAAAAACAAGATACAAGTGGTTATTTATTTTTTTTTTAGATAAAAGTGGATAATTTAGAAACGTAGTATTTGATTTCCAGGCATTTGGGGATTTTCTCATTATCTTTTTGTTAAGTATTGAAATAGTAATTAATATAAATTGATTTCTAGCTTACAGCTTTTGTGCTTACAGACCATAGTCTGAATTGTTTCAGTTCTTTGAAATTTGTCGACACTTTTTATGTCCAGCGTGTGGTGAGCTTTGGGAGATGTTTGAGACGTACTAGAAATGACGGGGCTGTTCAGTGCTATATTCCGTGTTCCCTGTGTGTCATTTACCGCATTCATTTCCTGTTCACATTGTCCATATTCTTACTGATTCTTTTTTAACGCTGGCTCTATCAGCTGTGTTGGGGAGGTGTATTAAAGTTGCCCCCTATGATTGTGAATTGTCTTAGTTTTCTTTTTAATTCTGTTAATTTTGGCTTTACATATTTTAAAGAGAGATCACTGGGTACTTGGATCACGTTATACACATACACACATATGATAATGAAAAACGTATATGTATATATAGTCCCTTATAATTCTGAAATTCTCCTTTTCATCTGTAGTAAGACTTGTTGCTGGTGTGCTTCAGGCCGTGCAGCTATACCAGCTTCCTTGTAAATAGCATGTGGCTGCTTTCTGTTTATCTGCTGCTACTTTAATTTTTTACTTGAAATAGCCTTTCACTTTATTATTTATACTTAATATAAGTATTGATATACTCATCATAGTCAGAAACTGAAATTACACAACTGTCCATCAAGTAGAAAGTAGTCTGCGTGCTTGTGTAATGGAACACCCTGTGGCCGTGAGAGCGCGGTGGTGTGACTGAGTCTCACAGTCGCATCGCCGCATGAACCAAGCCAGACAAGAAGAAGTATATTCTGTATGATCGTATTTTTTATTAAATATAAAAACAGCCCAAACTAATCTGCGGTGCTAGAAACCGGGGTCTGTGTTCCCCGGGGCAGCAGTCGCGGGGCTGTGGGACGGTGGTGCTGGTTCCAAGTCTCATCCTGGTGTTGGGTCACGGCTGTGCTCGGTTGGGGAAAATTCCTCAGGCTCTTCTGTGAGTTGTTCACTTTTCTATATGTACTTTCTTTTGGAGCAGGATTTCCTTACCCCCTCAGTTTCTAAAGAGGCTCGTTTAGGTCCACTCTGGATCCAGTGTGATGAGACTTTACAGTTACACTAATCCCCACAAAGCTGACATCGAATTACAAGTGGCCAGAATTTTTTCTGTCATTGGACATTATGACTGTTTTCTGTTTAATGAAATCCACTTCATCTCAAAAATGCTTTCTTTGAGCTTTATAGTCTGAGCAGGTGTACGTCTCCCATCTCTCTTACCTGTGGATGAGCTTGGTGTTCAGTCACTACACCTTGAGAACGAATTAAACACACTTGATGTTTGCAGTACAAGTGGCCTTCAGTTGGACTTGGGTGGCGATATCTCAGAAAACTTTAAAAACCACAGGGACCAAGGGAGGGTGGAGAGAGAGACGGCGGAGGACAGGGCCGAGGGGCGTGTGCCGAGGCTCTGCCGATGGGGCCTTTGAAGAAGGAGATGCTTGTTGTCTCAAATTCCAAGTGCCGGCCTCCACGGGAGGCCTCTGCAGCGCCGAGAGGGCTTGCCGCGGAAGTCAGGCTCACCGCGTGCGGGCAAATGCGTCCTGGAGGGCCCGGGGCTGGCGTGGCCGCCTTCCCATCACGCGGGCTCTGTGCGCAGACCACGGGGCTGACTTAGTTGTCTCCTATTCTCCTCTGAGAAACCGGGCTTTAAACATAGTAAATGTTGATGCGCTTTCTAAAGGCAGTAATCACATGGCGTTATCTTTTTAGAGGAAATTTAGCATTAAGTGATGGCATGATGTTTTCCCTAATTACCTTTATTTTTCTACTGTCATGTTGTTTTTTATCATATTTATATTGATTTGATTTCATCAGTTTTGTATATGAACACTTAATCATTTGTAATATACATTAGCTTCTTGCCTGGGCAGTGTGAGAGCACGTGACTCTGTCTCCTCTCTTCACAAGTGGGAATTTTTATATTCTTCTCTGAGATAGTCGGTTTTTAAATTCTTTTTAGCATGTATTATCTAACTGCATTCCATAGCATTTTCCCCTTACCCAGTTATAAGAATAAGAGTGAAAGTTTGACTCTTATCAAAATTCCAAATCCTTTTTCTTTCTAACAGTAACCAGCTCAGTACCATTTAAACTGTACTTCACTGGTACCTTTATTCTGTCCAAGTGCGTCCCCTTGTCCTTCGGCAGAGTACACTTCACGCCTCTGAGCCCAGTTACTCGGTCTGTCGCGGTTAAGATCAAACAGACAGAGCTTTTCGTATCTTAACCATTCCTTCTCATTTAGCCGTGTATTCAAATTTCCTAACATAAAAGATTTTCTTCACCATTAATTAAGAACACTAGCGTCCCGATACATGGAGCCTTGTGGAACGCAGTCTTTTCCCAGATTCTTTGGCCCTCTATTTTTAACCCCGGTGCTTTCGTCCCCTTTTGTTAGTTGGGTGCCCCGACACATGTCATGACTTTTTATACAATAATTCATTTTATGAAAAGGTCCAAAAATCTCAGAAAATCCTGACAGGTTCTCATTGGTTCTCCCTTACATAAACCAATTATTACTTCAACCTAAAAAGGAACGAAATTTTTTCTGACATGATTGCCTTTGGTAAATCCATGCTGACTCACTCCTATTAAATTG
This sequence comes from Camelus bactrianus, assembly GCF_048773025.1. Taxonomy (NCBI): domain Eukaryota; kingdom Metazoa; phylum Chordata; class Mammalia; order Artiodactyla; family Camelidae; genus Camelus; species Camelus bactrianus. The sequence goes on from NC_133568.1 coordinate 27,298,083, forward strand.
TACTTCTCCAAATGTATCATTAAGCTCATCCATAAGTATCATCTCAAATTTATTTCCTAATATAGATGTTAGACTTACAGCTCTATAATTTTCAGCCTCTCCCCTCTTTCTTCTTAACCTTCAGACTGGATCCCTTGTTTTCCAGTCTCCTGGTACTTCACCACTTCACAAAAGACTTCCTAAAATAATTAACAGTTCAGCAATTTGATTCTTTAACCTCAGACATCATCCAGGGGTTAATTTACTATTTTTCTTAACAGATGCTTAATGTCTTTGTTTCTTTCAAACTCCTGTCTCCACACCCAGGTGCCTTCTGTAAGGCGGCGTCCTCAGTGTCCCTCGGGGTGGGCGGATTCGGTATTTTGTGAGCTGGCCTTTCCCTCTGCTCTCTCCCTCACTCCTGTTGGAGTCCCTAGGTTTAGAACTGTCTTACATGCTTTGCAGTCATTGGGTGAATCGTGTCAAAGCTGTATTTTCCCATCAGTGTGCTTTTTTTTTTTCCTGTAATATAATTGCCCTCCAGGATCATTTCATTTGTGTGTTTATCAGTAAATGTACTGTTAACTGATAAGTTAAGCTAATTCTGCATTCTTCACCATTTCTCCTTTATTGAATAATATACTGAAATAGGTTTTTTCAGAACTCTCTAACTATACATTCTTAAGTATTTTAAAATTAATCTGCTTAAGAATAAATATGTTCTGTCTAACATTTCTTCAGTATGTCTAAAAACTTCCTTTATTTGCTCAACACTGTGGAGCAGGGTTAAGGAAAGCTGCCACTGTGTGTCCATCTGGTCCACTTTCTGCCGCTGACAGTCCTCCGAACTGCAATGGACATGGCTCCCTGTCTTAGATGGTTAGTGTGCAGGACAGAAGCATGCTGCCGTTTTCACCCAGCCACGTTGTGCCTTTTCAATTACAGAGAAAGAAAGAGGAAGAGTAGTAAGAGTGTCTGGGCCAGACTTTTCTTTAGGCCATTACATCTTCAAAGCAAAATTCTTGGTAGGTGTTATTCCCAATTTAATGATGTTTAAAAATGGATCTTCAGGAGGTTAACTTGCTGACCGAAGTTCATGCCTGTTTGTCTTCAGGAGTGTTCCAGTTATATAATCCTGCATGTACAGGAGCTTAAAAAAAAACCGGCATCTATGGGTTAGTGTAATTCTTATCACAGAAACCTTCATATTTTGGAGTTTTAAGGCATCAGATAATGTGAAAACATGCACGAGGAGGTAGCATGTTACAATATAATTTTAAAAAAACACACTAGGGCACGTGTTTTCACAGCTGTGCATCTGCCCGGTAGAGAGCTTGGCGGATGGCTAGATGGATGGATGGATGGAGTCAAATGGCCTAGATTTTCGTGTCCTGCCTCTTGTCACTGAGATGTGTGACTTCAAGCAAGTCACTCAGCCTTCTGTGTCTGTATTCTCAGCTGCAAAATGAATAATACTGTTTAGCCTTTTTTTGAATATGAGATTCAAATTAAATAGTACATATGAAAGAGCTCTGAAAATTATTATTGATACCTGGCTTTTTATTGATATTTTAATAGTAAGAAAGTAGAAGGAAAGGACTGGAATGATTTTTTGCATTTATTTCAAGGTATTAAGAGTAATGAATCTCATAACTACATATGTGTATATGTGTTATGTCTGTAATACATATATTAATAGTCTGAGCATATATCCAAAGGTAAGGCTAGAAGAGGTCTATGTAAAACTTTTTCTCAGCACAGAAATTTGTTATTTTAATTATTTCTCTTCTTTGTATGTTACTTACTGTACTTTATTTTTAAAACTATTTTTTAAAAAAGAATATGATCCTGAAATAGTGTTGTTTCTAGTGTATGTTTTAATGCTCTGTCAAGTCCTTAATGACATTTACAACATTTAAAATAAAGTCAGAGTACACAGTTAGCTTTTATTAGTAATACCTGATAAAATTCACTGAAAATATCTGAAATTCACTTCAGTCCATTCAGTTAGTCATTTTTGATGGGTCTTGAGCCTTTAGAGTACTCAGCCTCATCCTCCAGCCACATGATCTTAAAGAGAAGTTTTAAAGTGATGCTTAATTTTTTTTTCAGGAAAAAAACTCTATCCTCTTCTTTCTTGGGAGGCCTTACTCAGTGTGATTAGCCTGTATGATTGGAGCCACATTGAAACTTTCTCCCAGGCTCCTTTCCTCGCTGCCACGAGGTTCTCCGGGCACATGGAAGTATGATTGCCTCATCTGCTGGCAGAACTGTGATCTTATCTGAACTGACACTGGCAGCATTCATGAACTGAATTCTGAAAGTTAAAATAGTTAAAAAAAAAAAAAGGAAACAAAATTGTGATCTTATCCCCCACCTGACAACTTCATTTATCAAAATTTTAAGGGGAAAAAAGTTGATTGTGGGAAGTTATACTGGGGGCAGTATGATTTTATCATGTAATTGATGTGGCTTTTATTTTTATACAGACCTTTTATCAACTGTTTAATTCAATATAATTTATATATTTAAAAAACTTACACACTCTCACAGCATATCTTTACCCCAACTAAAATGCGATTTTATATGAAGGTGACAGGGTACGTGTTGACATGTCCTACTGCTGACACTGCATAGCAGGTTACTGTCGCCAGTGAAGCCACTTAGTGAAGAATAGCATTGCAAGTTTTTCAAATTATGAGGAAAAATTAGGTATACTGTTTAATTAGCTTTGAAATTTAGTTCTGAAGATGTAAAAATGCACATTATTATTAATTTACAATTCATTTATTTCTATTTTTAGTGAGGAAAATGACCATTTATCAAGTTTCCCTTGTTTTAAGTTTTTATTTTGAAATAATTTTAAACTTTTAGAAAAGTCGCAGAAAACTGTACAGAGAATTTCCATACATCCTTTACCCAGCTTCCCCAAACGTTCGCATTATGGTAACCACAGTGCAATCACCGAAACCCAAGACATGAGCACTGGGACGGTGCTATTTTCTAAGCTACTTTCTTTTTTTTTTTTTTTTTTTTAACATTTTTTATTGATTTATAATCATTTTACAATGTTGTGTCAAATTAAGCTACATTCTTTATTCAGATTTCATCAGGTTTTTCATTCTGCCATTTTTCTTTTCCAGAATTCAGCTCAGGAACCAACATGCCCTTCTGTTGTTGTATCTCCTTAGTGTTCCCCAGTCCGTGACAGTTTTTCCGTCTTTCATCGTCTTCCACGACCTTGACGCTTGTAAAGAATACGGGTCAGTTATTTTGTAGGCTGTCCCTTATTTTGCATTAGCCTGATGTTTACTCATGATTGAGGTGAGGTTTTTTAAGAACTCGCCAGAATAGATGTGCTGCATTCCAGGGGTACGTCGTGGCAGATGATGGAACCTGGATTGGTTGAGGAAGGTGGTGTCTCCATACTTCCCCACTACAAATTTACTGCTTTCCCTTTTTAATTAATACACATCTCAGGGGAGATATTTTCAGATTATGCAAATAGCCTGTTTCTCCTCAAGCATTTGCCCACTAATTTTGACATTCATTAGTGGATCTTGACTGCAGCAAGATCTGTGGCGTTCTAATGGTCATTTTCTCTTTTCCTCATTCCTTCTGCATTTAATTGGAATTCTTCTTTAAGGAATATCTGTCCCTTCTCTCCCAATTATTTTTTATTCTATTAATTTTTATCAGTATGGACTTACTTTACTCTGTGGCTTGTAATCATCGTTACTTATCTTCTTGCTCAAACTGCTTCAACTTTGGCCATTACAGGCTCTTTCAGGCGGACCCCTATGCCCTTTGACGTGCCTCCATCCATTTATGAGCATCTCTTTATTTTCTGGCACTAAAATGTGTTCCAGGGTCACCTGTGGTTTCTCTGCCCTGGTCCTAAGATCAGTCTGTCTTTCAGGAGCCTTGGTTCCTTTTGCTGCGGAAAGGTATTTAGAAACCAAGATACGTACGCTGTGTGTACTTACTGCTTCCGTGCACCCGTTGCTTGTCAGCCTTCTCAGCAGACAGATGCTGCACACTAACCCCTGCGTTCTCGTAAACATACGTTGTTTCATCTATCCCGAACATAAATTATCGTAGACTTACATATAAAGACTAAAACTATAAGACCCTTAGAAGAAAACATATAAACAAATCTTTTGTGACCTTCAGTTATGCAGTGGTTTCTTGGATATGACACCAAAAGCACAGGATATATAAGAAAACAATAGCTGAATTAGGCTTCATTAAAATTAAAATTTTTTGCACCTCCTTTATATTTTCTTTGGTGAAGTATCTTTTGAAGTATTTTGCCCCTGTTTTCCTTGGGTTATTGAGTTTTGAGAGTTTTTAATACATTTTTTGATGTAAGACTTTTGTCAGATATGTATCAAATACTTTCTCTGAACTGGTGACTTCTTTTTTTTCTCTTTAACAGTGTCTTTCACAGAGAAAAAGTTTATAGTATTCATGAAGTCTAGTTTATTAATGTTTTTCCTTTATGGTTTATACTTTTGTTATGGTCTCTAAACACTATTTGCCTAACTCACGTTACCAAGATTAACTCCTGTATTTTCTTCTAGAAGCTTTATGCTTTCACATTTTATATTTATCTCTCTGATCAAGTCCAATTTTGTGTAACATGAGGTATATAAGTCAAGGTTCTTTTTTTTGTTTGTTTGCATATAGATGTCTTATTTTTTGAGCAATATTTGTTGAAATATCTTTTTTCTATGGAATTGCCTTTGAGCTTCTGCTGAACATCAGTTGGTAATGTTTTTTTGAGTCCATTTCTTTCCTCTCTATTACCATAGCAATTTCTAAAATTAAGCATACGTGGGTTTTAAATTCTATCCTTAAGTTCCCGGTAATTGGATGCCTGCGTTTCCCTTCAGTTTTAGGTGTCCCGTCTCTTCACTGCTCTGTGGTCTAATGTGAACTCGCTGAGAGCCTGTCTGAGTCGTCACTGTTTAGTCCCCCTGAATGACTTCCCGAGGAGAGCTTGCTGTACCTACAATTGTTATAACCAGTCATTCAGAAATCTTATGAACAAATAAAATGAGATATTCATTATTTACATTCAAAATAAAGTGACCAGAAATTCTTATTTCTTGATCCTTTATATAAATAAGAAAAGACTTTCACTTTTTGCTTATAATAATTCTCCTCTGATTAGCTTTGCCATTATTTTAAATAATACTCACCAATGTTGTATTTTGTATTCATATTTTTCTTACTAGCTAAGAAATCCACTTAAATATTGCTCTATCATCTCACACCCATTGGGATGGCTGCTATCTAAAACAAAAAAACAAAAAACAAAAGAAAGAAAAGAAAAGAGCAAGTATTGGCAAGAGTGTAGAGAACCTGAAATCCTTAGGCAGTGCTGGTGGGACTGCAAAGTGGTAGGCTGCCATAGAAACAGTAGAGTGGCTCCTCAAAAAATTTAAAATAGAACTACCATATGATCCAGCATTTCCACTTCTGAGTGTATATATATCCAAAAGGAATAAAAGCAGATCTCAAGGTATCTGTTTACCCACATTCACAGCAGCATTATTCACAACAGCCAAAAGGAAGAAGTAACCCAAATGTCCATAAATGAGTTAATGGATTAAAAAAATGTCGTCCCTCTGTACAGTGGAATGTTATTCAGCCTTAAAAGGGAAGGAAATTCTGACACCTGCTACAACATGGATGAGTCTTGAGGACATTATGCTAAGTGAAATAGGCCAGTCACAAAAATAAATACTGTAGGATTCCACTTAAATGAGGTACCTGGAGAAGTCAAAGTCAGAGAAGCACGAAGAAGAGTGGTTGCCGGGGGCTGGGGGCGGGAGGAGGGAGATGTTGTTCCATAGGTATAGAGTTTCACTTTTGTGATATGAAAAAATTCTGGAGACTGATTGTAGAACAGTGTGAACGTACTTAACACCACTGCACCGTGCACTGAAAAGTGGTTAACGTGGTAAATTGCACATTGTGTGCATTTTACTATAGTTAAAGTTTTTTTAAATTACAAATACAAAAAATCCCAATTAGCCTCGTCTTACGTCTTTTCTGCACATATCCGTATTAGAAAATATTAAATAGGTAACTCTGCTGGTGGGAGGTCATTAGGGAGGGGAGTTGATTGGGATGGAGAAAATGAAAATGGGGACGTTAATACAGAAATTACACTAATTGGCTTGAGACTCTAAAATTAAATAGACCAGAGAGATGTTATATGACTCATGCTAATCAGCATTTGAAATGTATTAATCTTTTGAATAAATTTGCAAAGTTTATTTTATTCAGGAAAAACATGAAGGAGCAAAATATTTTAGCTTATGGACATGCTCACACTTTGTTTTCCCGTTTTTCCCTGTCTCTAAGTAAGGTTAAAAACACTTATATATTCTTTTAATAGACGAAAATCCATCATGATAAAGTAGTCACTTAAATCACCTAGCAGCTTTTACTGTGGCAGAATATAGCGTAGGCCCAACTAGATAAAATAGTATTTTGATGGCTGGGCTAGAGTCGTCTTAAAAAGCTTTGCTCAGACAGGTTCACTCGTCACAGCTGTTAGTGCCATTTGCTGAGGAGCGTGTCAGTGTGATTGGCAGGAAGTCATTCTTTCATCTTGTGAAAAATCGTAATTTTAATGTATGCTTAAAATAAGAAACCTGGCATAAGTGATTTCCTGTTTATAAAGGAAAAGGCAAGACTCTTTTGCAGTGAGTACAGATTAAGTATTAATATGGCATTGAATATAAATTTTATTTTTTTAATTGAGAGAGAACTCTTTTTTGAGGGAACTACCTTTTAGAATTTCCTCCACCTTTGTTGTCTGACTCACGAGGTTAGAATGAATTATAATACCAGGTTCTTTCCAAATGTTGGCCAAGGACAGATCTGGATTCTGTTGGCTTAAATAAAGTCTGTCTCAAAGTCATGAAATAGATCCTTTTGCATCCTGGACTAAGGTTTATGTCAGTTAATTTCTTTTTGTGATAAATATCTTGGAGTGATTAAATCAGTTAATATTTGTCAAGTGCTTAAAGTAGTGCCTGACATATGTTAAGTGCTCTATAAGTATTTAATTAATAAAATATTGAATAGAAATCACTCTCTGTCTTCTAGGTCCTTTTTAATTGTGCCAGTAGGTGTTGCTCTTGAGTGACAAGGGTAGATACTCTGAGTTATATTTTATGTGAATGTAGTGACCTGCACTGTCAGCATCACTTGCATATTCATGTTTATATACCCTGTTCTCTTGATTAGAAACAGAGACTGTTTCTTATAAATAGATGGTGTGCTTTAAGGACTTCCATTGGGATAAAAGGACAGGAGACATTTAAATGCCCAGATAGTTCTCTTGAAATTTTAGAATACTGTTTGGTGGCATTACAGTTGGTTTCAAAAAAAGTTTATTTTTTAAAAAAGATACCAATTTCATGATACTTGCTGCTTATCAGCCCATTAAGTATCATATTTTAACATTCTTTATCTTAGTAACTAAATATTTATTGAATCTATTGACATTTTTATAGAGCATCCAGTCAGCACTGAACTATGGTACTTCTTTGGTATTTTACAAATAACCCATTGATATGATTAGGCTTTGTTAGATTAATCTTGATATTCAGACAGAGAACTTCATATTTAAATGAAGGCTGTCCTCTCTGTCCACTCTGGAGTGAGTGCCAGACGCAGTCCGTCAAGCCCGCATTTAATTGTAAGCACTCTTGTCATTAAAGCAAGTGTTAGAAGTAGGTTTTGCTACAGGGACGGAAAAGTGGCTGTAAGTTTTGCAACTCAAGAGTCAATGAAGATGATTAATCTGAAGTGCAAGAAGGCAAACTGAAGAGTGCTTGATTTTGAAAGAACTGAGGAGTTAGAGAGGCGAGGAGAGGGGACAGGCTGGACGCTGAGAGGCAGAAGTGGCCCTTCAGGTCAGGAGAGTGATTATACCGGGATCGAGTTGTAAAGTTGGATTGCGTGGAACATGGAGTAAAATGCGGAGGATCAAGAGAAGGAAGACAGGGAGGGCACTTCAGAAGTGGCTGCATGAGGCCAGAGGGTGTTTTCTATTTGTTTTCCGTCAGTGTTATTCTAATGTATCCTCTTTGTCCATATTTCTGGCCTTTTCCCCCTGTACATAATGAAACAAGTTTTTTGTGATTATGGTTTTAGATCTCATGAATCTTTTACCAAAGAAGTCATTTTGGTTTTTAGATGTAATTCTGTAATAGCACTTAATATATTTTCTTTTTTCACCTCAATTTCTCTATCTGTGTCTAAGAAATTGTGTTCAAAAGACATTTTCAAGGTGTTTTAAGTTCCATTTGAACATATCAAATTTTTAAATGTCTTTTTTACCTTGAAAAAGACATCTGGTATCCAGGGCTATGTATTTTATTATTTATGGCAGGATCAATTTGGGTGTGTTCATCTTCTAGGCATTAAGATGTCAAGATATGCACCTATTACATTAGTATGTGTAATCATTTTCACTCAACATATAAGAAACAACAGTTTATCACCATGATACAGATAGAATTGAATGCACTTGGCCTAAAGGGTTTGAGTTAGAGCTGAAGGTATAGCCTGTACGTTTATGCAGGCATTTTGTCTGCGTCTTCGTATTTGGTCACACTCCACTTCCGTCTGCTTCTGGGATCATCAGTGCCCTTCTGAGTGAGCCCGGAGCTTCCACACAGTGAGGGACAAGACGGTCCTCTCTGCCCGACCCACTGTTCTACCTCCTGAGCAAACCGAAGTTCCTGCAAGGTTTCCTCGGGGGCGGGGCTCTTTCTTTATACTAGGGCCCCTTTCTCTGATGTGAATTCTTATGTAAAACCCCAAATCATAGAATTCTAGAAGATTGTGATATGATGATCCCAGTTATAGGACGGTGCTCTGTAGAGTCAGATTAGCAAGGCGCCAACCAATTGCAGAAATACAGCCCTCTGACCTTTCTTTAGTAGTTCCAGATGTTAATGAAAAGCATTTTTGCTGTATCTGGTGATGACTTCTGAATCATATCATCGAAAAGTTAGATCAGTAATTTTTAAACATTTTAAATGGGGAAGGTCTTGTAAGCTTCCTTGAGTTCGTGGCATTTATATTCTGCCTCTTAATGTGTGGCAAAACACATTCTTAAAGTTCTGAAGTGAGTAGGAATTTTCCTTGAGGATTTGTAAGTGCTCTTACGTTGAGACCTGCTGGCCTGTCACCAAACAAGCGCTGGGCCTTCCTCCCCAGGAAGCGCCCCCACCGCCCTGTGCCGGGCGCCAGAGACGCAGGCGTGAGCGCGAGCTGGGCCCTTGCCTTAGTCGAAGTTAGTTATTTAGTGGAGAATAGACATTAATTAAATAACGACACAGATAAATACCTAGTTACTGTCTCTCTAGGAAAAGTCCAAGATGCTTCGGGAAAGGATCCACGCAGGGCACCAGGGAGGACCCCTCTCCTCCGAGCTCAGGCTTGAAAGGGCGAGATCGGCAGCAGGACCTTGGAGGCCCCGGGACAGAGGGAAGTGGTGGCTCCGCGGCGCTGCTGGAAGCCAGTGTGCTGCCGTATTATTTTCCAGGTTTATTTAGGCCTCTTCGGCCCCTTTCACGATTTTTTTTTTCTGTTCGCTAGAGCATAGGAAAGTTTAGAAAGTAGCATTGAATTAATTCCATTTTATTCTAAATAATTGGCATATTGTATGTAATAATAACAATTTCGCATGAGCACTCACTATTTACCAAATTATTAGGCTGTTTTTAAGAGTATCATCTCATTTGATTTTCAGAACCACCCGATTCTACTCTTATCCCCAACTTAATGGTGAGGGAAAAATGAGGTGAAAACGCTGACGCAAACTTACGAGGCTAGTAACGCGGTGCGGAGCCGGCCACTGGCTTCAGTGTAACCGCTCTCCTGCTGCTGTTTTATGCTAGATAATTGACTGTGTTATATGTGATATTTGGATTAAATGTCACCGTCCCAGAAGTGTTGTATCAGGCAGGGTTCGATCACAGAAGCAGGACCGTTTTTAGTGCTACAGGATAAGAGATTTATTATAGAGATTAGACCTTTCCTAATTGTGAGAGTTAAAACCTTAAAAGTGGTCCTAATGGGATGAATTCAGTTGTATATATGAAAATCCACTTTAAACCCAGAAGTTTTAAATGTGTCTGCTGTATTTTATAGACATCACATGTTGGATTTTCTTTGCAAAATACTGCTTTTTGATGTACCAGGGAGATGGTCAGTTAGATTGAAAACCAAGTCAAGTTGTGAAAATTTAAGAATGCAACTAGGTTTAAGCTAGTTCTTAAAATTTCACAGGTATTTACCTTCTCTTAACACAGACTGTGGGAAAAAGGGGTGTGTTTATTAAGGTTACACTCGCCAGGTCTGGAAGCACTTGCTCCATGGTGCCCGCCGCTCGTATGTTACGCTCTTATCTGCGTAAGACTCATATTCAGAGCTTTTACAATGTGCTTCATGAATAGGTTGTCCTTTTAATTCATTTCCTCTCTTTTATCCACTCTGGTAATTTTTCCATTTGCTTACGAATGGGCCACGTACAATTCAGAAATCTTTCCTTTCTCCTTTGGCTGTTTTTTGGTTTGTTTGGTTGGTTTTTTACGACCTTTGACCTTAGAATGCATTTATTTCTTATGTCCATGCAGTGATGATAATGCTTCTGATAGTCCTTCCACAGGCATGGTGAAACCATCCCCAAGTGTAATGCTTTCAGCACAGATAGGTTACCTCTGTTAAAGGTGTGTATTTGGACCACAGTACTACTTGGCTAATTTTCATCATATGCTTATTAAAAGTATAAAGTTTAGATTTTCTATATCTGCTACCTTTGGGTTGATTTCCGGGCAGTATCTATTAGAGTGATTTTTTCCACCTATTTCTTGACTCTGCGATATTAACCTTTTTTTAACTAAGATGCTCTGTCTCTTTGACACATAGTATGCCCTCCTGTTTTGTCTTCATTTTTTTAAACCTTCAATCATTTTTTAAAAATTTTGTCCATTTACTCATGTACCACTTCATTGGTACCTTTCAAATGCTAAATACTGTGCCATTTATCCTCAGTCACCATGCTGAGTTTTTTTTCTGTCCTTTTTAATATTTAGGTTTTATTGGATGGATGTAGATTGCACCTTCTCTAACTGTGTCTTAAATAATTGCCACTTAAGGGAATTAAGAACTACAAGGGGAGGAAAATGCTGACCCATGGACTAAGCAGAGGGAGAAAACGTTCCCACTGGGTCCAATTTCCTGAGAAGGACCATCAGGATAGTGGCTGGGGCCTGAAATTATGGTCGGAATGACCTCCAGAAAATGATAAGTTCACAAAGGAACTTGCCTGTGTTTGCACCACGCAAAACAGGGGTAGGTAATGGTCGCCCCAGCGAAGACAGCCAGCTGGCTGCCTGTCCTTGGCCGGGTTACAAAAGCCCGAGGAGAGAAGACAGTCCTGGGACCACAGGGACGCAGGGGACACTGCAGGATAAGATGCGGCCCGGGGCTTAGTACCAGCGAGTCTAGGAGCACCTTTGACCCAGAAGGGGAGGTCAGTGATGTGTCTCACGTTCCACACATGCCTTTTTGATCATATATTATCTGATTGTTACTTTAGGGCAAAATTTTTATTACTTGTAATATGTAGGCATTTATCTAAATATGCATACCTAAAACATCCTTTAGACTTTCACACTCTAATTTCTCTTACACTATTTTTTATTCTGTAATCTGGACTCTTGAGAGTGAATATACGGAAAAATTGGAATGGAAAGATAAGAAAATTGATCTTCGTTATTGTAATTAGATCTTTATATATTGACAGTCACTATGCTGTTTTCTATTCAAAAACAAAATATAAGGTAACAAGTAGATTCTTTATATATAATGATGTTCAGTAGCTCAATAATCATCTGACTTCAGAAGACCAAGGTAGAACTATTAAAACAATTAATTGTGCTTTCGGAATCTTTTATTTATCAACCTCAGACACTTAATAATTGAAGTGTGAAGGAGAAAGGCAAAGAACTAGATGTCAAATAATTAATAAGAAAGCCATTATATCTTTGTTGCAAAAATATTCACATGAATTGCATTTTTATTTTAAATTCTTACATCGTCAAGTGATGATGAAGACAAACTTCATAATATTTATATAACCCCAGGGTTACATAAGACATGAAAACCAGAACCAGAAGGGGGAAAAAAGTAAACAAAGTTTCACAATCAATTATGAGAAAATATTTGCAACACGTAAGACGTACAGGATTAATATACAGTTAGTATTCTCACAGAAGGTCGCTATTCCTAATTTACAGAAACCTTCCTCTGTCTTAAAAAGACAAACATGAATACGCATTTTAAGCTGCAGGTTACCAGTGAGTATATGCAAAGATGTTTAACCTCACGAGTTGTCAGGACATCAAAACTGTACGCTGCCGAGTTTTATCCATTGGCAGAAACCTGAAAGGTGGAGAATGACCCAGTGATGGAGCATGTGTTGGAACATTGGAAATCTCATATATTACTGGGGAGAACGAGTTGCTGAAACTCTGTTGGAAAGTAAGCTAGACATGCTTTCAAATTTTAAAATGCACATACCACTTGACTCAGCAATTCTACAAGTAAGCATGAGTCTCATGGAGCAGATGACATCCTAGTGTGTAAGGGCAGTAGTTGCTGGTTGTAACAGCCAAGAACTGGAAACCATGTGAATGTCAGGAGGGGACTGGTCATGCGGCGGACGAATATGCAGCTGTTAAGAAGGAACTGATGTGCATGTGTGAATATGACCGTGATAGGTGGTCACATGCAAAAAGCAAACTGCAGGGTAATGTGCCTGCTAGGACTGTTTCTTCCCTAAAAGGGGGTGGAACATCCGGCATGTATACAAGCATGCAGATAATCTACAGCAAACTGTCAGCGTTGGCCACCTCAGGGGTAGGTTTCGATGGTGAGTGGGTGCTGTGCGTTTTTTTCTTTATATAACTCAGTACTGCAATGGCTTTGTTTTTCATGACAAACACATATTACTTCTGTAATTTAAGAGCTTGTAAAAAGATGTTTAAATGGTATGCTGAGAATGTCCCCAGTTTTATGTTTTAATGTATGTACTTGTTTAGAAAAATTGATGGACCTAAAAGTGCAAGCTTTTCTGTATTTTCTACAGTGTGTCGCTTTTAATGATCAAAAGAGAAAGCAGAAAATGCTATTGTAAAACTGTTCTGAAGATCTCAGTAATCAGGAATTCTCAGTAATCAGTAATTCAGGAAATAGACCCCACTCCTCTGGTTGTGTCTAGATGGCCAGCCTGATGTGGTGGGAAAAACATCTGTAATTTTAATGAGAGAAACTGAATTTTGAGCCAGCTCTGGTGCTGCCTCACTGCGTGATATTGGGAAACTTAGCCCACATCTGTCAGCTTTAGGTTTTACATGTATGAAATGGGTATAGAAACCTATCTGGTCATGGATCTCATAAGAATTGGCTTATTAAATTATATAACATCTCTGTTGCAGAGCTTTTCAAATAGTGCTTGCCAATTAAGTCATCTACTTTCCCCTTGAGATTCTGAGTATTGAAAGAAGTGCGCAAGTTCACTTGTCAGGTGCGGGGAGAGGGTTGTGGACGGAACACATGTGAGCCCTGCCTTCACGGGGCCTGGCGCCCGAGAGAGCAGACAGTGACCAGTAGTCACGAGGGGAGCTGAGAGCAGCAGTGGGGGTACCTGCGTGAAGGGAGGGACTCTTACGACAAAGTGGGACAGACAGTGGGCAGGAGTGTTGGAAAGCCCACCTGGGAGTGAAGCTTCCTGACGGCCTGGGCCTGCACAGTGAAGGACTTGCTGCGGGAAGAGACTCTGGCCATTGGTTCTCTGGGTGGAGGGACCGGGAAGAGGAGGGAGACTCCAGAGGAGCCCGCTTTTGAAGTAAGCACATCAGGAAAGCAGTGAAGTGACGGGTGACGTGGTAGGATTTACATCACTCACTTGCTTTGTGCCTCGTAAAAAGCTTAACTTTCCTGCGCCTGTGTCTCCTTAAAAATGCTGAACTGATAACTCCTGCCTTGTGGAACTACAGTAAGAGGAAACTGAGGCTCCTGTCAAGTGTCTGCTACATACAACACACTCAGTAAGATCCTTCGTTTCACCCCCAGCCCCCGGATCCAGAACCAAGTCATACTGTCCAGCTGTACTGGGGAGGGGGGGACCGGAGGGGACCCACACATCTGGATCATACTGTTTTCTTCTGTTTGATTCTTAAGTAGGTTGCTTGAACCATGTGTATCCATGTGCTTTTCTTTCTTTCAAACGTTTACAGGGACATCTCCTTTGTTAGCTCAGGGTGACAGTGAGGGAAGTGCTAACTGAACTCGCAGGGGGGTAGGTTGCAGTGAGAAGGGGCAGACACTTCCGGGTGTGTGTGTGTGACCACCTCTTACTCTCCTGAGACAGCTTGAGTCAAGGTTTCCTAAGGATGCAGTTTCTTCCCATTACTTTCCACAACCATTATCCAGTGACTTTTGCGATGCATTTCATAATTACAAAGGACTTCAGCCAATCCCTCGCTTGCTTGCTGTGATTTAAGCCCTAATCTTCTTGACCATCTCTCCGAGGATGTCCCAAGCCACCGTAGCACATGCATTTCAGTGCCCACCACCACGCGCTCCCTGGCCGTGGCACTGCGTTCCCACCCCTTGTACACTTGCCCTTAGCTGTTGGGGTCATGGTCAGGACAGCTCACCAGTTGAGCTCATTTGCTCTACAGGGACCTGCATCCTTGAAGCAAGAGTTTTTTGGTAGGTTTCCTTGCTGACAATCCATTGACTGAGACGTTAGGATGGTATCCCAGGCATGGAGGGAAAAACCAAAGCAAACATACACTCAGACACACACTCACACTCACACATATTATGATGGATTGGTAAGCAAATCCTTGACTATTTCAAGGACAAATAAGGTTATAATAAACCAGAATAAATCAGAGTACCAATAAATAGGTTAAGCATGTAAACTGTTCCTCCTTTTAGAAGAGAAAAGACACAGCCTTAAAGCTAAACTCCACAGAATAAAATGAAAACTCCCCCAACAGTGGTTATGGTGAGACTTCCGATGATTATTTTGTTTCTTCATAAAGAAAGTGAACAAAGCTATTCTAGAGCTCGAATTATTTCCCTCCTCATATACAGGATATTTTTGCCCATTCTCAGTGACTTGTGCAGGATGTCAGGATAGTGTTTGAATAAAATCTGTCGGCCTAAAAAAAGATCTCCATTTCTGGATACAGATGCTCCAAGGGGCTGATGAGCACCAAGGTTATAAACTATTATTAACAGAACCTACGGAGAACAAGGAGATTGCGATTTTTATGTCTCCCTGAATCCTTTTTCTTGTATTTTTTCCTGCAAAATGAGAGGGCTTTCTGAAGCTGTACAGATGTCCTGGGGCCTCCTTGATCCTTGTTCCCAGGGTGGAATTCAGATTACCCCACTTGTCCTTGGGAACTCTTCTTAATCTTGGGTGATCTAGAAAGACTTTCCTGTTTGTTCTTTGTCTTAGCTGACCTGTTGGGGAAAGGCCGGGCAATGCACTTACCCCGTCATGGGTGCGGGGTCAGGGGTCTAAGCAGGAAGCCTGGTCAGGGTGCTTATCAGCTCGACTTCAAAACAGAAAGACCAGGCTTTCCTTGGCTGCTTTCTCATCTGAAGTAGTGTGGAAGGAAGGAAGGAAGAATGGAAGGAAGGAAGTTAGGGAGGGGAAGGGAGGGGAGGGGCAAAGTTGGTCATTTCAGAACACGCTTTCTGTAAGACTTGACGCTGGGGCCTGAAGTGCATCTGGCTGGTCACTGCTGGCCCCAGGTGACTTGGGCCCCACGTTGCCCTGATGCTAAGCTGGGTGCCCGCAGGTGTCTGGTGTGTTTTCTTGCCCTTCTGTGCAACTAACTCATCCCTTCCCCCAGGTCTCAAGCACCATACTAAACACTTTTGAATGTCTTTGGGGTTATTTCAATGTTTTTTCTTCTTCCAGCGTCTTCTAAGAGCCAACCTCTCTGACCAGTGACTGAATATTAGATCCTCTTGTAAGATCTATTATTAATTTGTTTTAGGGGTCTTCCTCATTCTCCCCTAAAGCAGTCACTTTGAGAATCGTAAGTCCTAACTATTAAAATCTATTGCAAAACTGAATTTACATTAGAATTATTTCCACGAAAAAAAAAATCATTTTAAAAATTTACAACCCAAAGATATGTAACTAGTAAATTGATGTTTTCCTAAGAATTCTGATTCTTCTTATGCTGATTTATCTAGAGATCAAAAATATAGATGTCATTGCAAGAATGACAAGTGTAAAATCGCTCCTCTCTGCAGCTGACTTTTAGGGTTTGTGGTAATGGGGCTTTCAGCACACTGGCTTCCTTACAGCTGTTACTTTGTGTACAGAGCATTCATTTTCCATCCGCAGATTGAGTTATTTGCAGCCCTGTTGAAATTTCACAGTACTTTTGAAGGGAGCTAGACCATGAAAATACAGGTTGTTTGTCCTCCATAAAGGGATAGGCGGGGATATGCTGAAGAGCGCTATTGCACATAGAAGTTGCATTTTGCTATTTAAATGACCCAGTGCAAGATACTGAGAGACAATTTAGTCTTGAATTCAGCTCCTGAGTTGATCAGCACCTCAGACTGTTCAGTGAAATTGAACCATGACTGCAAAGCTAAAACTGAGTCTTGGGAGAATGAGAACGTGCGCCATAAAGTAACTAGAATGCGGTCCTTGGTGTGAGAGTCGGAAGTCTCTCGCCTGCAGTCCCTTCTCTTGCTGGGCACAGTGTGTCATGCAGGGACCAGTGTCCTAATCAGGGCCCTGTGGGTGGCCTGGGGTTAGAGGGGCACAGCCACTAATGCAGCAACTTTAAGGAGCACTTCACAGCATAAAGTGACACTGGTTCTCCTGAGCAGTTTCTCCCTTTCTTTCAAACCTTTGCAAGACTGTGCTGGGTGTTATCTGCAGCCCATCTGGGAGGATGTGGACTGCAAACAGAAAGAAGATAGGCTGTTGTAATGGAATAGAAATTTTCCCACTTAGCATATTACCTGAAGTTAGAAAGCGCGTAATAACTGGGGCCTGGAGAGGCGTGTGACGCCTAGGCTTTGGGTCATGGGGCTGCTTGATGTTTATGTCCCACCAAAAGCGCCTGTTCGAAGTGTGAGCTTACCAGCCTTTGTGCTCTTTTCGTGGGAAATAAAATCTGTTGTTTTTCTGTTTAAAAAGTATGTTAATCTACATTGATTTCTAAATTTGTTATGGATTCCTTAGCTGAGAAATACAGTTCATCACTGACTGTTCTATTACCTGACAGCCATTGATAAAGCATCCATGCACAAAGTGCCAGAAAAGGTTAATATTTATTGATTTTTATGGTGCTACAACCCATGTAGTTTTGCCATCAAAGATGTATGGCCACCAGCACTGGAATCTGTAAAATTGCAGAATGCACACAGATTTTATTATAACCTAGGCCAGTATTCCAGATTTTAAAAAATGACAGATATTTAACAAAAAAGCTTGAATGTGTAACTGCTTTGAACCTGTGACTTGAATTTAATATTTTAATGTGAAACACAAGAGCACTTAAAAACTGAAAATTAATCCTTGCTGTGCAAACAGCAGTCACATTTAGCCCTTTCTTCCTCTTAACTGTATGCTATTGATCGGAGAAGATGGCCGAGCAAGTGATAGCTGAAATTATGAGCAATAAAGGGCTTGCTTCTTTAACAGAAAAAAGTGTGTAATTAGCAGAGAAGCGGGGAAAGCCTGTGTTTAGTTTTCAAGGAGTTTCAAAGAAACAGTTTGTCGCACCAGTGTTCAACTGTGGCCAAGGAGCAGACACAACTCGTGGGCAGAGATGAGGCGGGCGCAGCGTTTGCGGCGTGTCTGCGTCCGTCCTCCCTGACGGCCGTGCGGCCAGTCCTCGGTTCACCTGGACCCCGGCCTCTCTCCAGGCATTTGCTTACTTGAATCTACTTACAACTTGCATTCCTTCGGTGGCTATTTACAGCTTCCAGGACATAGCAGGCGAAAGAAGACAATTTATGAATTTCTTTTTGAACCCAGAGTACACTGAAAGTCATTCCCTGGCCTTTAAGATCTTAGACTTGAAGTGTGAATCGAAACTGAAACTCTCAACCTGTATTTGAGATTTTTTGTTTTTAAGTAGGAGCTGGGATTTATTTCTACAAAAGATTTAATGGAAATTCTAATACTAAAAAAATAGATCTGCTTTGACCAACTGAGTAGGTTGCAGTGTATCTACAAATAACTCTCCCACCAGTTTTGTTTTTTTTAACTTTTTCATCTCAAAAACAGCCTGGCCATTTTATTGTGCTTAGAGAAAAGAAAGAGTTGTGTTTCTTGAAAGGGAAGCGTATGTTGCCTAGAAAACCACTCTTATAGCTTGAATATCAGTTGAATATATGGCAACTTAAATTCTAAAATTAAAAAAAAATAAGAAAAGACTGAGAGAAAATTCCTGAATTGTGTTCTGAAAGCTGTTGATAGTATGAAATATTTTCCATAAAGACTTCCTTTTTCCCCCATTTTATTAGTGTTTATAATATTAAAATTTTTTCTTCATAAATCCCAGTGTCAAATAAATCTAATTCTTTATATAGTTTTAATTCTTGGTTTTTGATGATTCTGCCATTAACCTAATTTTCTTCTTTCTCTTTTCCCCCCCTTTTTAGCAGGCAAGGTCTCATGCTAATAACACAGTAATGAAAAGAGCCTGTCTTAGAGAGCGCTGCTCTGTTCCCCTCGGTACAGCCGGTGTTTGTGGTCTCCCCACCTCAGAGCTGCCTCTCTGGCTCCTTGCTGCCCCCTCGAACCTGCGGGTGACAGCACATGACAGGCTCCTCTCAGATCCCATTTCTTGTCTAAAATTAAACAAAGCTGCCAATGGCCATTCGCTGATGTCCATGACACCCTCACCTCCAGATTAGTTGTTACCCGAGGTATATAGGCTGATGTGTGAAGATGGTTTATGAGATTATTAATTAATTTATCATATATTTAAGCTGTGTTACCATGGAGTACAAAACGGAAAGGCAGTGAAACACCTATGCAGGAAACATTTTATGTAACAAACGGAACGGGAAAGGGAAAAAAAGAACCCATTTCAAACCATTTATTCCAAATTAGAGAATCGTTTTAAGTTTTGTGAGTAACAGTGTGACAAGTATGAATTTTCAAATTTCACAAAGCCAAATTTACTATTAGAATCAGGGAGATTGTGCAATTCTAGTAACTGTGGAATTTATTCTCTGCCCCATCTCCTGGAAAAAATAAACAAATCCTTTGAATCACTCTTTTTACAAGCATGCTTGGTTTGATTTTTAGTAACGAAATTTACCCTTTTAAAAGATGTACTTTATTTTGTGAATTGTCCCCAAATGTGAACCATCAGAGAGAAAGTATTTTAGAACAATTTGTATGCTTGTTTTCTTTTGCTTTTTTGGATTGAAACTGAAAATGATTTTAGTGATTTGGTTTGCATTAGAGATGCATTAAAAATTAAATGCAAGAAACCGTTTAAGCATACTTGTTGCAGATAAAGAACAGATTATTTTTTTAAAAAGTAAAAATAGCAGTAACAAAATATTCTGGGAAGAATGATTAAAATAATGTGAGTTTTTAAGTTTCATCTTTGAACAACTAATCTATGTTGCTGTTTTTGAGAGACTTTTTAAGTACATTTTAATTAATTCAGTTCAGGTAAGTTTAATCACATGCAGTGATAGGCTTTCCGGTTAGTACTGTTTTAGCTCTAAAATAAGATTTTTTCCCCATTGAAAACACGTTTTTGTTGTAGTCCTTGAAGGACTCCAAGCGGTTTACCTGGTCAGTCTGACTTGGTCACTGCTGGTCACCTGGCAGATTTCCTCCTGGGCCACCCTCTGTCCCGACCTAGACTGTGCCGAGGCCACTCCAAGAAATTACCTCAGGTTTTTCTCCTTCGTTTGTGTAATCTTGGAGGAGGGGGAAAGCCTTCCCGGCAAGACTCTTCTATGTAGTTCGCTTTTTTTCCCCTAGTGAATTGTATTACCTAATTTTAGCTGAAATTATTGCTGGTTTCATGTGACCTGGGAGAATTAAAAATACTGTTACGGAAGAAGGCCCAGGCTCGTGATATTTCCTCGCCACTTCAGCTAAGCTGGTTCTTCGTTGCCACTTGTTTGGGGATTTCAGACTCGTTCTTGGTCGTGCCGGGCTTGGCAAACTACATAAAGTGCTTCAGTGGGGGTGTGATGTGAAATGGCATCATTTAAATTAAAAAATAAATCTTAGAGATGTTGGCGACAGGGAAGTCATGGGCGCTTCCAACGGGTTGCAGCCGCAGATGCACACGCAGGCCACGCGCGGTGCAGCGGCCGCCCTCCCCGGGGGGCGGCCGTGCCAGGCCCAGAGTCAGTGCCCAGCCCTCTGCTGAGAGGGAGCCCTATGCAGACCCACAGGTGGGCAGGACCCAGGTCTGGAGCCGAGCATCTTTGTTCCCTGAGAATGAAGCCGGGGCTCTCCGGCTCTGAGCCCCTTTCAAGACAACTGGGGGCTCTTCTGTGCCTTTTGTTTCTCTTTCCCTCCTTCGTGCCTTCTCTCCTCTTCGTCTTAGGACCCTTCGTCAGCCCCTCCCTCTCCTTTTTATTGTCTGCTTCACACCAGAACACAAGACGTGCTGTGGGGAGAGAGGGAGGCTCGGGGTGCAGCAGCCGCATCGGAGCCCGGGACTCGGCGGGAGCGCGCGTGCCCGGCACCTCGGGGAAGAAAGCCCGTCTCGTCGCAGGAAGGACGCGTTCCTTGCTGCCGGCTTCTCCTTTTTGCTTATGTTGTTTTAACTGTTTAGGGGAGCAGATTCTTCTCCTAATCCTTTGTTCCTGATCTTTAATGGGAGCTGGCGCTCAGCGGTCGCGTTTTTCACTTCGCATGCCGGGGGAGCACCCTGTCTCACCGCCATTTATTATAACCTGCTGCTTGTTCGTGCAGGGTGTCCACTGACGTCCACCCGCACTTAGTCTTCATTACTCAGACTGCTCTGTTTATTTATAAAACAGCGTGTCCCAGATTGCTAGTTTTAGCTGACTTTTTGCCTGGCCTCTCCTTTCTTACACAAAGCTTTGTATCCATAGACATCACTTTGGGAGTTTGAATTTTATCAGAATGATTACATATCATATGTATTATTATGTATTACATATCAGAACGATAGTCTAGTTCTGAATTCCCGTATAGTACCTCTGGAAGTCCCAACCATGCCAAATTAATTTATTTAACACGTCATTCTGAAATACTTTATTTGTATTTTTGAAAATTATACTTCTTAAAAAAATAACTCTCATCACATCCATATATTATCAATCCTAAGGCAAGAGCAAATTCACCTTTTAGGAAAGAGGGAAGACAAAATTGTTCTTGAGAGTATGTTCGGGGTGGGGGTTAAAATAAACCTATCAATATCTTTAAATCTCTGCATCTCAAGCTTGTGTAAGCAGGCCGTGCAGAAATGCAGAGAACTTAAATTAGAAAGCAGAGGAAACAACAGTTAGCCTTAAAATAAGATTTCAAATCAGAGTTAATGTATTCCGAAAATAACATCAGAAACAAAGAAGAAACACTACAACTTTTAACTCTTAAGGGGTTTTATGTAAAGGTTTCATTTCACCATGCAAATTAGGAAGCATGCCAGCCTGTGAAAAGAAAGGGCAGTCAAAAGATTGGAAAGCAACTATAGCAGAATCAAAGAAGTCTGCAGCTAGCCATTGTGTTGATTTATAGAACAGATGAAACAGGAGCAGAAGAAAACTAGAAATAGAATTATGGGGCTCATAACAGAGCAAAAAGTCTCGAAATAGTACATAAGAAGCCACTTGTGATATTTTCAGCAGATACGTTTCTCTCAGGCAAACACACATTAGGAATCAAGTGTTTATAACGAATCACTGGAACCTTGTAAAACGCAAGGGCAAACTGACAGGAGTGAGAAGCCCGTTTAGGCCAGGGGCTAGTGGATGTGGGCTCCAGTCCTGCTGCCTGTGGTCACTATCTGTGTAGCCACCTAGCCCCTCTTTGCCTTCACGCCCTTCAAACGTGAACTAAAGGATGAAACTGTAATGGATGAACTTGCCGGGTCGTCCCAGCATGACATACTAAGATTCTTTGAAATTACAAATAATACTAGATTACAACTCTCATCTCCTGGTAATTTCTTTCATAATTTAAAATTTGTTGAGATTGTAAGGAAAGCAAACTCTCAGAATACTGGTACTTTTCTGAAAGTTTGCGTACCATTCTCAGGGATCTGAGACCATTGGAGGGGCTTATGGATTCCCTGGTTAGGAAGCCTAGATACAGACAAGAACAAACTCTACCTCCTCAAATGTTCTTTTTTACAACGGATTGTGAAATCTCTGAAGAAACAGTGATGTTCCCTACTGCTGATTAGACGGTACAACCCTGCTGAAATCCCACAGCATCCTGGGCCTTTGTTGGCATCTCTCTGAAATACGAGGTTAACACAAAGGCCGTGCAGCCAAGAGCACAGCCCCGATGGGGGAGGGGTGCTAAATCTGTTTGATGTGACTGGTCTCCTCTAGAAGTCAATTCAGAGAATAAAAATCAACGGAAAACTGATCAGTTTTTTTTTTTTTTAAACCACCCACTAGTTATGGTTAAGCTGGTGACTCTAAATGATTATCCCAGCTAAAATTGGCTTCCCAGGAGCAGAACACTTTTTGAGGCCAGTCGGAAGTGGATGGTGGGAGCGCTGCTTGGCCACAAGGCATTCTGTAGAAGTCACCTGAGTGCCAGCCCACACAGCAGTGTGCCGCCCAGGGGAGGGTGCCGGGGAGCTCGCTGCAGAATCCCGTCAGACCTCAGAAGCATTAAGGGGTCATCATCTTGTGCCTGCACAGCGCCTGTCTTCCAGACCCTCCCACTTCTTGGCTAAAGGCACCTGTGTGTGGTGGCCAGAAAGTGTCTGCTGTGACTTCCTCGATTCCCACCCATCAGCCTTAACGTTTACATGCTTTAGAAGGCTAAGCAGTTTGGCAGTTAATGAGATGGGAAGAAGCAGTGTGGCCTCAGGCACTTAGTAGCCCTCAGTGAATAGTGGACCTTGTTTTCATTGCTTCTGCTGCTCAGAATGGAACAGGCCTCATTCTAAAGTCTCACTCATCCAGGTGTGAAAACCTGGGCCGGAGGGAGGCAGCAGGTAGAAGAAAGCATTGTCCATTCTGCATGTCTCTTGACCACAGACAGCGGAAGTTTCCTGAGTCCTCATACTTGATAAAGTTGTTCTTGCATCACAGGTACCTGCAGACTGTGTTTGCTGTAGTTTTCCTCAGCACCGTTCTGGTAACATTGCCACTGCCTTCCCTGAGAAGTTCTGTAGGACGTCTGGGGCCTCTCTCTTGTGCTGTGCAGTAAGTAGCCTTGGAGTAAGTTCTCTCTGCACCCAGGGAGGGCTCCCATTTTCTTACTAATGGGAATACTCTGAACACACAGCACATCATTTCTGCTCTCTCACCTGCCTCTCTAGGGCTTTCATACTTTTAACAGGATATGGTTTTTAATGAGGCTTCTAGAAGCTTTAGAAACTTCTTTAATGATTTTGTTTTGACCTTTGGCTACTGCCTTTACTGGAACTGAACTGATTGTCTATACTGAACATTCTCTCCCACCATTCAGTTTTTAATATTTTCACATGCAGCTCTTGTTTTCTCTCCTTGATTCTGAGCTGGGCACATACTGGGCATTATAATGGGTAATAACCATCTTAACTCCCTCACGTACAGCGGGGAGTGCAAGAGCCGAGTAACTTCCCTATTTCAAGACCCTAACAACTGTGCTCCCAGAAGTCTCCAAACTTCGAGATTCACCCAGCCTTACTTTCCTCTGTGTGATGTGGGTACTTTAAATAGACTCAAGCAGAACACACTCACCGCTGCAGTTACTTATAAACAATGGGAATCCCCACAAGGCAGGAGAGGTGAGGGGCGGGAGGGACAAGGGCGTGCCCTTGGTCTGGGGCCAAGGTCCCTTCCTTTCTTTCCTCTCACTTCTTGGTTTCTTTACTCATCAGGTTTTAGTCAGCACTGTCACCCTGTGGGATTGCCCAAGCAGTGTTGCACAGGGAACTTGTAGAAAACTGGCGAACTGGAGAGCACGTAGCATTGTGTCTCACGCGGTGTGAGTTCTCAGTAAGTGAGCTGTTTTCGGCTCTGCCTTTTTGTCGCTTTATCTTCTCACTGATTGCCTGCCTTCGTATCAATGTTTTGATATTTCTTCTTTGATCATCGTCATAATTTCCCTGTAATTACCTAACTACCAGAAAAACCTTGAAACATGGTATTTTATTTGAATATGTAGTTTTTAAAAATTTACTCTATTATTGAGCTTCATATTTGCAGATTTATTTTACCTACAATATTAACTATCTTTAGTTTATATGTAAGTTTTAATCTCGTCATTAACTTTGATTCATTTTCATAGTCTGTTTTCTTTACGGTTATTAATTTTCAGAAATAAGCTCACTTCCTAAATGAAAATAATTGCTAAGAGTATCAGTTTTTGAATTTTTAATAGAAAGACCAAGGATAGTTGGAGAACAGAGCAGTTGTACAGAATGGGGTCTGGGGGGACAAACAGCAGTTCTAGGAAGGACCTCACCATATTTAACACTGCACATGAAAGCATACCAAGGTAGAAATTAAAAAATACACTAAATGGTGACCCCGTGTGCGGCTCTCGGAGTCATTGCTGGAGTTACTACGAGGGCCTCATCAGGAGCTTTCCCAGGTTCCGCCACTCGGAGTCATAAGAGCCCCCTACTGGCCTTGACGGCAACATGTCAGTGATTGACAGCCGGAATGGGAGGGGCCAGCGGGGAAAAGATATTTTGATAGTTTAAAGAGCGGTGACTGATGACTCACTGTAAACGAAAGGACCCCGTGACTTAGCGGCTTTCTCCACGTCTGTGACATGCTCTGTGGGCTCCTGGCGGCCAGCGTGCGTCTCGCACTCAGTGTGCCGGGCCCCTCTGCCCTCGCCCTAGTCGCGCTCCTCCCTGACCATGCAGCCCGGGTGCTGCGCTGCCACTGTGCACGGCGGGGAGAGGGGACCGGGAGCCTGGGGCCTGGCCGAGGTCACACACCACTCACATACCAAATATTTACCAGTGCTTTCTGGGTAGCAGCCTCTGCTGTAGGCTCTGGAGACAGAGCTGGCTCCCAGGAGGCAGATGGTTAATAAGCAGACAAATAGTAAATATATCCTGTGATGCCACGTGGGGTGGTCAGAAGGAGAAACAGAACAGAACTGGGTTAGGGTGGGAGGAAGCTGGGACCGGGGGGCACTATTTTGCCTACAAAGTTCAGGAAAGTTCCAAGAAAATGGCTTTTTGCAAACAGTTTTGTTGACATACAGCATGCTGCACATAATTAAAAGGGAGAGTGTGGTCAGTTTTGACCTAAACCCTTGAAACCATCACCACGACAAATATAACGAACATGTCTGTTCCCCGTGGTTGTCAGGAGATGACCTGTGAGCACAGATCTGGCTGATGTGGACGCAGAGCCGTAGGGCCGTGTCTGCAGAGTGGCCTGGGGACCCTCAGGGGGGCAGGTGGGCCCGGGAGAGCTTCTGCTCACTCTGACGGGGGACTTTGAAGGCCGTGAGCAAGAGAGGAGCCTGCGTTAATGTATTTTTTGAAAACATGACTCTGGATCGTGTGTGGAGAAATGATGGTCTTGACTCGGGTGGTGACCGTGGGACGGCTAGTAGGGGTGGCCGGAATGGGGTGAAGCCCGCTCTCTCCCCGAGTTGGGGGTGACCCCCAGTCTGACTCCTGAGCCCGTGTTCTGTCTGCTCAGAGAGTAAATCTTGAAAGTTCTCATCACAAGAAAAAATGCTTTTGTAACTAGGCATAGTAATGGTTGTGACTGTGGCGGGTTTTTTACAATATATACAAATATCAGATCTTTATGTTTTATACCTGGCACTAATACAACGTTGCAGGTTGATTATTCCTCAAGGAAAAACCAAACTGCAGGGCTGACGGGTGGCACGGCCTGATAGGACTTGAGTGGAGACGGGGAAATCCGAGTGGAAACGATTAGACGCTTTGGTGACGCCTGTTTGACGTTCCTTCTCCCGGTGTCCTCCGTGGCCTTGTTCCTCATCAGACCTTTTACTTAGAGAAAATTCTCTGAGACCAAGACTTTGAAATGTTTATATATAACCTGCTTTTTTTTTTAAGCCTAATTTTTCTTCTTTCCTGAGTAACCTCACGCAGATTGTCAGCGCCCCGCGTTTAATGACAGAGGGTGGTGTTTGTATTTCGGACCTAGTCTCCCAAGTAGACTTTCAGTTTCAGAAGAACTGTTCAGGGGTGCAACACCTTACTTGGACGTAGACGCTGGGTCCAGGGTTTTAGTAAACCTACTACCAGGTGGAATTCAAAACAGAAAGTAAGTCAAATGGTATGTTTTTATTTAAAGCCTATCCCTTTTTTAAGGCCTTTTTTTTTTTTTAAGAGAATAAAGAGTGGAAATAGATTCATGTCTGTGTTAGATTTCAGTTATGCTATCATCATCATCATCATCAGGATCATTGTCATTTCAGTAACTCCAGAACCAGCACAATCAAACGGACTTCATTTCTTCTGGGAACCAGTGCTTTGGATTCGGGCTCCGAGCTCCTGACTCCCCTTTTGGTGCTCTTAGATCAGTCTGTCTCTTTGTTGGCCAATTCTGCCTTTTTAATGCATACGCGTCCATCATTGCATTTGAAAAGAATTCTAAGCTGATGCCTTCTAACGTCCTTTTGTAGTCTTGAAGCGCCTTTGAAACATTTTCTCTGCCCACTTGGTGCAAACTTGCCAATTGTGGCCTCTCTAAATGGTCCGCACTTGGAAATCCCTTTGTGTTCCTTCCAGCAAGATCTCCCCAGCAGAACTGTGCTTTAATTAGCTTGATTTCAACAATGTTTGCAGTTTCTGGATTTAAAGATGTATCTACTGATAAATCGCCTGCCATTTCACATAGGTGAAGCTTAAAATAAGATGAAAATGTTAGGATTCAGGGTTTCTCCATGAGTGAGAAGTGATCAAAATCACAGACATGATGACATTTAAGACAGCTTCACGACCTCAAATTGCCATTGTATCCATTAGAACATTCTGGAAATGAGTTGACATTCTGTTGGGAGTTTGCGTCCAACAGTCTGGCTTCTTTATGCAGAGTTCAGGGCCTGAGTTCAGTGTGCATTTGTATAACATGTTTAACCAATTACTGATATCACAAGTGCTTGCACTCCATATCCTAATGGTTTTATTATTCTCTGGTTTTGTAGAATTGAATATCTGTGGTTTTCTCTGAAGTTTGAAATCCCCAAGTAAGCACTGTCTTCAATTAGTAGTAGTGCCTCTTTATTACAGGATTATGGTGAAATTAAATGAGATAATAAGTGCCAAGCACTGGGTGGAGTGTCTGACAGGCAAAAGGAACTTGGCAAGTGTTTCTTTCCTCCCTTATAGCCTCCTTGTTTTACAACCTCTTGCTACAGGCTTGTGTCTTTTAAATGCTTTATGTTTGTTAACTTTGGTGAACTTGACATTCATTGGATTGCTTTATTTGTCACAGCTCCATGTTACAGACTGTTACTACCTCCATTTTACAGATGAGGAATTTGAGGCATGAAAACTTTAGGCCCCTCGTCAGATGGCGCAGTTAGTGGCGGAGCACGTGGGGAGCCCAGCAGCCAGCTGTGGAGTTTGTGCTCTGAACCCTTGTGCTCTGGGAGAAGTGCTTCCTGCTGCAACGGAAGTTTGCAGAGTGCGCAGAAAATTCCAAGAGTAGGGTTTCTGTGGGTTTCAGTTGGGTTTTGAAAAATGTTTTTATATACAGCTTTTTAAACAACTCACATTATTATAAAGCAATGTTTATATTACTTATATTTAAATTTTCAGGTAGCTTTTATATATATACATACACACACACACTCTTAACCTTTTAGTTTTCCTTTTAAGTTATTTTTAGAGCAGTTTTAGGTTCATAGCAACATTGAGCATATACCCCCGCATTATGTTTCTCATACCCACAGCCTCCCCCACTACCAACACCCCCACATGAGGGACATGTTTGTTTGGTACAGTCGATGAGCCTGCGCTGACCTGCCGTCATCACCCGGAGTCCCTCGCACGTTAGGGTTCACGCTTGGCGTTGCACGTTCTGTGAGTTTGGACAAACGAGTAACGACATGTGTCCGCCTTTATGGGTGCTGATTGGTGATTAGTACAGAAGCCCTTTTTCCCTTTGCAACTTTGGAATTTCTTTTGTGTATGATAGAATCTGTGTAACCCATCCTGCTTTGTCAGGTGAGACAGTTTTGTAAATGCATCAGAAATGTTGGATTCAACAACCTGTCTTTTTTTTTAAAGTTCCTCTGAACTAGCATCCTTTAACTAAACTTGTAAACTTCTTTTCTGTTGATTTTCTGTCTTTTTGGTTTTTAGGTTTTAAATCTTTTGCTTGTTGGCTTTCATTTACATCACTTAACTTAGTTTGTATTTTGCAAACAAGTGCTGAAGTTTACTATTTTCATGCGTTTTGGTCCATAGCGTTCTTATTTTATATCCAATATTTGTCAAAGTATGGCATGCACACTGCTGATATCAGAGTCACGTGAGGAGGTTGTCTGCTAAAATCCAGGGTCTCTGTAGTGACTCAGAGCGGCCCCGTGCAGGGCTCCGAGATCCGCACTTTAGCATGTGTCCCTGTGGTTCCCGTAGCTTTAGAGAGAACCCCTTTGTTTTTGATCTATAAATACTGTGCGTGTAATACTCCAGTTTTTTTAAAAGAAAGTATGTTGTTTTAATCTCTTATACAGTATAAATCTCTCTTAAAAGTGCCTTCCATTTTGGAAATCTGAATGAAGGACATTAACATTTCTAAACGCTATCGTTTTTAGTTGTTTTCCGTAGCAAAGAAGAGCTGCTCTCTTAAGCTGTGGGAGTTATTCGAATCGTTTTCCCATGTGGGTGAGGCAGCATTTCTCCCTGGCTGGTTTCAAGATTCTTTGTCTTTAGATTTTAACATTTAATTGTGACGTGTCTTCACATGGATTTGGCCGGGGAAGGCGGTGGGGGGGGGGGTTCCCTTTCAGGTTTATTCCGCTTTTTGGTCTGTAGGCATCTGTCTTTCGCCAGAGTTGAGGAGCTTCCGGACATCATGCACTGAAGGGCTTTGAGCCCCACTGTCTGTGTCTCGTGCCGGAGCACCGGTGGGGTGCATGGGGGCTTCAGTCCCTCGGGCTCACCTCGTCGTTCGTGTCCAGCCTGTGTCCCCTCGGTCAGCTGGGGAAGTCTGCTGGTCTTCCCTGACTTTCACAGATTCCTGTCATCTGTCACCTACCCTGGATGAGGTTGAGTCCAGCCAGTGAGTTTTGAAAATTTTGTTTTTCAGTTCTGTAATTTCCATTTGCTTCTTTTTCATAACTTCTATTTCTTTGCTGAGATTTACTAGTTCTCCATTTTTCCCCGGGGGAATTTGTAGTTTATGGTGAAAGCATTTTTATGGTACCCACTGTAAAACCCTTGTGAGATTATTCAACATCTGATTCATCTCAGTGTTGGCATCAGGTAATTGTCTTTCCTCATTCACACCGTGCTTTTCCCGGTTCTTGGTATGACAAGTTTTTTTCTTTTAATTGTATCCAGGACGTTCATCTGTTATGTTAGGAGACTCCAGGTCATATTTAGATCGTTTGTTTTAGTTGGCAGTTACCTTGTTTACGTTTAGTGTGTGGACTTTAGCCTTCTTTTTGTAAGCTGTGGTTCCAGTGGTGACTGAGTTTTTGTGCTTTTGCAGTGGTGTTTCAGTCTGCTGGGTTCATCTGCTGCTGTTGGAGCTCCCACTTAACTCTACCAAGACTGCTTGAAGGGGCCGGGGGTCCCTAGCCAGTTGGCGGGGCGACACCCATGGGAAGGGGTGTGCCAGGGTCCCTACACATGCTTCTGTCCACCCTGGTGTCGCTGGGAAGGGAGGAGGGTCTTGGGCCCACAGGGCCAAGGAGGCTTCCGAACCAGGCTGCTGAATGTGACTGGGTCTCCTTTCCAGGTTGGAACTTTGGGGACAAAGCGTGTGCTACCTGTTTTTCAATCACACTTTTATTAAGGGTTTTGATGGAATGAATTTATTTTGGTGAGACACCATGTTTTTTTAGAGGTTCTTTTCTTTTAACTCTTGGTCTCTTTCACTTGCTTCTCTCTGACCAAATATGGTGATTACCATTTTCTGCGGGTCTTCTCTCCCCGTCTCCTCACTCCCTTCTCACTCTGGTGCCGTCACTTCTCTGATTTCTACTGTGGAAGCCAGCATATCCACAACCACCATTACCGTCTTCCTCCAGACGCAGGATGCACGTGAGGGCATTCACAGCAGCAGGGGCAGAAGATGCTTGTCCCTACTCCTTTCTCTCCCTTTGCCATGAATCTGCTCCTCCTCCTCCTCAGTTTCTTGCCCCCTTTAAGGCTGCCCTTGCCCAAGTCTTGCTGCTCGAGGCCTTCACTTCATCTTTCCGTCTCTCACTGCTTTGACCACCTCCTTTACCCAGTCACATCCCGTCTGCTGAAAGCTTCCCAAGTCTCGTCTACTGCCACTGCCTGAGCCTAGACCCTCATCTCCCTTTGCTTCGCGTATGATGTGGCTCTGTTGTTTGGTGCATTTACATTTATAATTGCTATATCTTCTTGGTAGTTGGACCCTTTATTTTCATGTCCCTCAAGATTCATCTGCTCTGAAGTCTACTTTATTTGATAATAGTATAGCCAGTACTGCTTTTTAAAATTAAGGTTTGTGTGGTTTATGTCTTATCCTTTAACTTTCAGCCTACATGTATCGTTACACTTGGAATGAGGCATATACTCTGCACTGTGTAACTGGGCCATATTCTTTATGTCCTCTTTGGCGGTCGCTGTCTTTTGGTTGTATGACACCACTTAGACTCAGTGTGTTTATTGGTATGTTAGGGCTCAAGTCTGCCGTTTTATTTTTAGTTTCTGTTTGTTCTCTTTGTTTTTCATTTCTCGGTGTTCTTTTTCCCCTGCCTTACTGTGATTTACTTGAAGATTTTTGAGAATCCACTTTTGACTTTTGAATGTTTCACTTTGAATAGCTGTTGAAGCGATTGCTCTAGGTGTTACACTGCATATACATGACTTCTCAGACTCTTGGTGTCACCTTTTATCAGTGTGAGTGAAGTGTGGATATTTTACCTCTCTTTACTATCCTGTATCGTCCCTCGGTTGTAATATAATTGTGTGTAATAACTGCACACACCAAGAACCACATTATACAGTGTTGTAATTTTTGCTTCAGTCATCAAATATAATTTAGAGAACTTAAGAGGAGACTGCATGACATAAACATGCTAAATGTCAACCTTTGAGCCACCAGGAGACAGATTTCCTGAAGCTTTTTTGATTGATTTCTGTCAGTGTCGACTGATGCTGCCAGGTCAGCACATAGTTTAATAAAAGCAAGACTGTTGGAGGCAATCAGGGCAAACGATGATAATGGAAGATCCTTTTGCACCTCTCCAGTTAATGTTTGCTGTATATCGCTAACATTATAAAAGTTTTAGTAATAATTGAAACAAATATGGTATATTAGTTTGCTAGAGTCGCGATGACAAAGTACTACAAACAGAGGGGCTCAGACAACAAACATTTATTGTCTCACAGTTGCAGATGCCCTGAGTTCGCAAAGTGTTGGCAATGCTCCCTTGGAAGTCGTGCCGGGGGGGAACTGGTTCACTACTCTGCTAGCCCGTTAGCCCCTTGGCTGTGGCAGCAAAACTCCAGTCTTCACACAGTGTCCTTCAATGTGCATGTCTATGTCCAGATTTTCCCTTATTGAATTAAGGGCCCACCCTACTCCATTATGACCTCCGCTTAACTAGTTATATCTGCAATGACTCTTCCCAAATAAGGTCACATCCTGAGATGCTGGGGGTTCGTATTCTTCAGCATGTGAACTTCTGGAGGATACAATTCAACCCGTAACATATGGCAATTGAATTAATTTATCATCATTCATGTAGGTGTTCAGATATATACATTCTAATAGCTATCATGAAAGGAATTGGTACATGCTAAAAAAACTGTGCACATGTAAGGGTGGGAGTTACGCGCCCTTGAATCCTGCGTGTCCATGAAGTGCTTGATTGGCCTTGGTTCTGTTGTATGCGACAGCCTGCTGCACAGTTGTGATTTGCTGCCTGTTAAAATCTCGTCATTTCATTCCTTAATCACATCTTGTAGTAAGCATCAAGGCTCAACTCTTTCGTTTTGAAAAATCTTAATACCTGTATAAATCTTAATAATAAAGAGTTAAAACAGGAGAGCTCTTCAAAAGAATGGCATTGTCACAGTTTAATTTGCTCTTCATTTAAAGATGTTTCTAATGACATCTCACTTTTTTCCCCAAGTATTAAATTACCTTAGGCAACTTTACCTGATTATGTTAATCGTGCTAAATATGTAACCGTCTTACTTTGAGGTGTTAGAATTTACGGAAGCTATATTTATGCCTCTCGATAGCATTCATTACGACTTACATAGTGAAAACTACCGATAATAATGTAGACTGTGTCTTCTATTCTGAAATTTTTATGTGCCGTACACAGAAGTTGGGGGCTAAGTGAGCATGAGGCGACGCTAACTCAGGGCCGTCCCAGTTTTTTCTGTAATGAAAGTTGTGCCCTCATGACGTTGTCCCTTTGCATGTAGGGTAAGTCGCTGGGACCCCAGGAACTCCCAAGGCGTATGCCGTCTGGTAGTACATCTGGGGGAACTTGGCGCTCTCCAAATGTCTGTCTCTGCTCAGCTTCTACTTTGCTCTGTCTTTGGGAGGACAAGAAAAAGAAACAGCTCGAAATGAAAATATTAGTAAAATCGTAGGTAATATCGATTGACTGATTTTTATGCCCAATGTGTGGAACTGCTAGCCAATTCTGGTACTGTGTCATTAATACACACTTAGGTCATGCAGGATTTTGTCTTAATATGCTCTGTCTTTATTTATGTAAAGCATAATTCTGAACCCATTTGAGTAATGTGCATTTAGCATAAGCAGAGTCGTAGGCTGGCATTATTAAAATGCATAGAGCTGACATCCTGAGCTTCTGCTGAAATATGCTTTTAATTGAAGCAGAATTATGGCCATATATTATCCACGTGAGCCTGGTTTTATCCCAGTTTGGCTTGCATAGAAGCTCTTTGCTCCATGAGAACTGTACAGTAACCCATATGTTGTGGCCTGGCATTTAAATATTCTGTAGTACATATATCTGAATTGCTTGATACAGTGTTAGCTAAGCATATGTTATCTTGTGGAAGATGCATCTCGTAGCCAAGTAGCTTTGAAAATAATTTGTCAGTTATAATCGTATTTACCAGTGATGGAAAGTCAATCATGAAAAACGCACATTGTTTAATAGAAGCTCTCCTTTGAGCTTTTGGAATAAGAAACAATCAGGAATGAAAGAAACATTCATTAATGGTACATTTTGTTTACTTTTATAATTTTATTAAATTACAATTCTCACTTTCCATAATAGCTCTATCTAGGGAAAAAATTGCTTAGAGATACTGCCATTTTTCTGTAGATTAAATTTCAGGTTTTCTAAGTGGGAGCCTAAAATTGTCAACATCAATGAGGATACTAATGAAACTTTGATTTTCTGATTCCGTCCTGCAAAGGGAGGTCTTTGGGGCATGGCAGTGTGATGGCATGGTATCTGCTCTCATAAGTGATGCTCAGACAGAAAATGGTGCTGTGCAGGCACTTGTGCAGGCATCTTAAGGTCAGTGGTGAGGTTTTCTTTTCTGCTGTAGGTTGTTATATTCGGGGTCCACAAACACAGATTAACTGGATGGTGGTGATGGAAAGCTTTCCACTCGTGCCAGCTTACAGGGAAAGATTCTCCCATTCCACTAACTTAGGAGCTTCCTCTTTTTATTCATGTGTTTTAATGAACAACTACACTTGAAACACTTCCCGTGTAAACGTGCAGTCTGGCTTTGGTCATTTCAGTTTATGCTGCTTTTACAAGGGTAGATGGTATAGAATTTTACATGTTTCAACCCAGCTTTTATGGGAGTGGAGCCTCCCTCGTTCTCATCCCAGACCGACCGACCCCAGATGTCAGGTAGTCACCTTGCGGTCAGGAATAACCACATTCGAAGCCGTGACTCCTGTGACTACTAACTGTTTCCTCCTCAGTAAACTTGTCCTCTGTCTGTCAATTAGGATCTTTTTCTTCGAAGGAATGAGTTTATAAATGTCCCAGCGCCCCTCTTCCAGGTTCGTCTTTTCCACGATGTTGTGTGCAGAGATGATGTTTGCTTGTTTAAGGCTCCTTTGTTCTGCACGGCAAGGATTCCTGCCTGCAAGCCTGGCCCTCCAGGTTGATTCCAGACCTGCGACCTGTAATTCGATAGAGCAGTGCCCTGTTTACAAAGTCCAGGTTTCCTGTGCCGGCAGTAGGGCCATCCGCACAGAGACCAAGCGCTTTTGGAACTAAATAAACAATGAGAAAAACATTCAGGGCTGCCAGTAACCCGTCACAGGTAATTTAACAGTCTTTGAGTACGAGGCATCAGTTGCGGTAGACGTCTGCCGGGTATGAAATTTGACATCCTGTCTCGCCGCGTTCCGCCGATAGCTCTCAGCGTAACCTCTCACTGAGGTTCACCGCAGCCCCTTCAGAGCCTTGTGCCCGCACACCGAGCCCGAGTGCTCCTGTCATGACAGACAGCCACACCTGCATTCTGTCACATCTGCGTGGCATGGAGGCTTCTGATAGGGAGCGTCAGAGTATTTAAAATTGGGGGATTAACTAAATTGAGAATTTTCCCCTGATCCATGAGGAAAACATCTCTGCTGACAGGCTCAAGCCCTTGAGCAGCTCCAGAAAGGCTTAAGTGCCAGCACACAGGCTGCTCTCCCTCGGAGGGGCAGGGCGGGCCGGACGGGCAGAAAACGGAAGAGGACGGCTGTGTCCTGTGGAGCGGGACTTTAACCATTTAGATAGATAGTTAGTGTTTTTGTTTGAAACCCTGTGTCAATGTGTTTTTAATTTAACTTGTTTGCTTTCTGATACATTTGATGGCTTTGCTGAGGGTCTGGATAATGCTTGCAGTAGCTGTTTATATGATTGTTTGTATGTTTCAAAGCCAACAGAAAACATCTGTGAGTTAAAGTGAAGTGACTTGAATCCATCTGGATCAGTCAGAAATCTTATTTGACTTACTTCCGCAATCAGATGGCAGTGCAGTGTGTAAAACCAAAAAGCAGAGGTGCACCTGCCTGCAGGTTCCCAACTGCCATCGCCCGGACCTTGGGCAGGTGCTGGGAACGCCCTCAGGGGAAGGTGATGGTGAGGCAGGTTACGGCGAGGCAGGTTACAGCCCTCGTGTATTTCTTTCTAACAGATCATGGCGAATTTTTGCAGCGTGTCTCACACACGTGTTCTAACGAGACATGGTTTGTTTTAAAGTCCTTCCCGAATTTAAAGAGATATGAGTAAAGAGTGGAAGTAAAACATGAATCTTTTAAGTGAGTAATTGAGTATAGATTTTAAATTATATAATTAAATTAATAATTGAGTGTAGGTCTTGAGTAGAAAACGTGGATGTCCCAGGATCTGGGGGCCGTGGGCGTGAGAGACGGCGGGAGTGGTGCCTGCCGAGTCCTGGCAGCACTGCAACCCGGGAGGGCCCCGCACCATCCAACACGGCCTCATTCTTTAAATCCGTGCTGGTCTCTTTGGAGTAAGTGACTTTTTTCTTTGGCATTTCCTAACTACTACTGAATTTGAGAATTTTTAAAAATGTTTATCGGACATTTGGATGTGATTTTTTGTGTGTGTGAATTCTTTCTTTCATTGTATTCTTTCCCCATTTTCTTATTGGAATTTTTATAATTTTTCATGTACATTTGCAAGACTTACATATTATAAATGTTAACGTCACTGCAGCTGCACTCTCAGACATGTATTCCAGGCTTCTCTCTTATTCACTGACTGCGCTTATGGCATCTTTTGTCTTACGACGTAGTTTTCATCTTTTATCGAGTCAAACTGAGGTCCTGACAAGGGAGGAGGACCAGTAATGCCTTCACGGACACGGCAGGAATGAATTGAACGACAGGTGGAGGAAACACATTCCGTGGAGAAGTATGAGCAAAGACTGGATGTGAGAAGAATAGCGAGCCTCACACAGGGGCCTGTGAGCGGAGGTGGAGACCTGGAGCCAGAGGCCTGGGACTCCAGAGGAAGTGGTTCAGACTGCATCTTAGAGGCGATAAGAAGCCATTAAACATTTTAAGGAGTGGAGGACTTGTGTGATTAGGTATGTGTTTCAGAAAGTCTTGGAAAGATAATACTGGCCGTGATTAAGAAAGGTTCTAAAATACAAAGATGAAGGCAGGCTCGCTTCAGTGAAGAAGTGATGCGCATTGCAAATGGTGGGGTGGGTTTGTGGACCTTTTTAGAGGCCAACCAGCGAGAGGCAGCGGAGTGAGTTTGGAGCATGAGGAGGAAGCGCTGAAGACAGTTTCCAGGTTGCATCTTCATGAGTGACTGGGTGACCAGGCTACTTCACAATGAGGGAGCAAACAGCGAGAACAGTCAAGAAGGAGGGGGGAGCGGGTAGGGGACGTGCCAATCACACTTTGAGAGAAGAAAGAAGAGGACTTCACAGTTAGCACAGATGTCAGCCCTCTCTGAAGGGACGGAACAAAGGACAGCTCATGCCCTTTTCTTGCACACACCTGTAAGGACCTTGTCTTGCACACCTGTAAAAGCTTCCTCAGTAGCTCTGGATTTCTGACCCCTATGAAATCATCTGTTCAGCATGATATAAGCATTAAAGAGTATGGTTATCAGCATTTAAAATTAAACTATATCTAGACATGTAGATCAAATACACAACAGAATTAATATTTGTGATGTATGAAGAACTTATATAAATCCAGGTAACATAAGAACCCTAAGATACCAGACAGTAAATGGGAAAAGGACACACCTGAGAGATTTATGAAGAAGTGAACTACATCATAGAAAAAAATCAACCCTATTAGCGGTCAGAGAAGTGTGAAGTAAAACAATGACATTCTTATTTATGAAATAATCTGCTTAAAACAATTCTTTAAGTTTATTTATACCATGTTTCCTCAAAAATTTGGATTTGTTTTGAGACCCCATAAAAAGGACTGGTCCGGCTTAAATATGAATCCAGGGCTTTTTATTATATTGCTCTTAGTCACTGACGCTATAGCTCTAGATACTAATTTAGAAGCTCCCGCAGTCTATGCCAGTCATCATCGTGTAGACCCACCAAGAAAAATACGCACTGGATACTGTATTTCATTAAATGACAAGTTTTAATAAAGGGCTGTGTTCTTCTACAAAATCTGCTTCCAGTACTGAAAAAAAAAGTATCTTTTTCTATTCCAAAAGAAAGAGGGGTGTTTTTAACATTAACATTATTTGGAAATGTCCTACGAATGAATTATTTATAAATGGTTACGTAGTAACTAATAGGAAGTGAGGTGTTCTTATATCAGTGACCCTCTTCACATCCTTGTTTTCTGTAAAGAATCACTGCAGACAGTTTTGACAGATGACTTTTTAATTCGTAGTATTGTCTCCCTTCTCTTTAAGGATGATAGTTTCCAACCTGAAAAGATTCATTTCCAAGTGTTAGCGATGTTACAATTGTTAAAATAAGCATATGTTGCCAGCAAATATTTTGAGACATTTATTTGCTAAGAAAAGTCACATGAAACAAAGCCCAGAATCCAGACGACAGCCCCAGGCACTGTGGGGTGTGTCATGGGGGCACAAGGTAACATTTTGACTTCCAAGAAGCTGCGATCCACTCCTGGTGTCAGACTGCGCTAGCTAGCCTTGCGGAAGGAAGGCTAAGAGGAGTGTGATGAAGACTGTAGAGAGATGCTCAGCCGCATGCTGCGGGCTGACCGTGTGAAAGTCATTGAGGGACCAGGCAGCAGTGAGGGCTGGACGAGTCCAGAAAGACTCCGTGAGGTCAACAGTGTCACTGGCCCCTGGGCCTTGGTCTCTGAGAAGACTCCTGAGCAGAGTGGTTTCATTTCAAATGTGGATTATTTTCCAGTTACAATTTTCCTTTGCCTTCAGCGATAGAAACTATAACCGTATGCTATTAAATGTATTCTGAAATACATGCCACATAAAATCAGAGCTTTTCTCCAAGTGCCGGTATGAGACTTCTAGGATTTAGTGGCCTTGTGACTGAGCACTGAAATAGCACATTTTCCCATTTTTCCACTCTTCCCATTGGCTTAAAATGGGAGTTCAGGATAAAAAGCAGAATCATTTCAAGTCTTTATGATGGGATTCGTCACAGGATTAATCGGAGAGAAAGGTGAACACTTGGTCTTTGTGGAGCCACAGGTCCAGCAGGACTTCGCTGTTGTCTGAGGCGACCTCCTGGAGGGACAAGGGAGGCCTGTCCCCCTGGGGGGAGGGGATCTGAGAGCATCCTGTGATGTTCTCTTCTTCTGTACCTCTTCCGTATCTTGTGTCTTTAAAAGTTTGGGAATTACCTATCTCTGTGAAAAGTGTTAAACTTTTCTATAAAGCATCCTATTAAAGGCCATGTAACCTTAAAACCCATTATTAAACTACCTTGGGTTATAAAAAATGAAAAATTCTTAAGTCCCTTTCTCAAAGCACCACTATTGGACCTTTGCTTTCTATAGTATTAACATATCTCTTTCTAAGTAACTAAGAAAACTCAGTAATTGTTATAGGTGATTATGGGATAATTATCAGGCTAATTTGTAATTAGCATTTTCAGATGACAGTGTTGATTCAGACAAACTTGCGGTCGGTTCCCACTCATTAGACGTTACAGGCTCAGATTTTGTCACCCGCATCCTCCTGCTATTCATCTGGGACGCAGTTCACACTAATACTCCAGTGGCCAGTAATCAGCGTGTTGCCTGCTAAGTGAAGAAATTTTCATCACTGTCTTTATGAGCACCACCTCTGTTTCCTCCCTTCATCACACAGCGGGTAGGTGGATAAAAATATTGTAGCATCTAACAAGCAGGCATTGAAATTTCATTCTAAAACGGCAAATTAAATCTGTCTCTGGTGGTTCCAAATTATGTAAAATAAAAAAGGAACTTTCATCACTGATAGGTCTTGTCATTTCTATTCAGTTGCATTTTTTAAAAATTGATGAATTAGAACTTTTTTTCTTCCAAAGAAACTCATCAGCCCTGCTCATTGTTATTCTTGAAAGGCTTGCTTCCCAGGTGTTAAGTTCTCTGAAAGTTTCCTTTTACCTTTTATCATCATTTAGTTTTCCTAATAATGCTGTTACTATAATAGCTTTCAATGAGCCGAGAACATGAGGTTTTTCAAAAACCAGGCCAACCCAGTTATGCCTTTTGGATCAAAGGGGAGAAGTGCAGTGAGAAGCACTGCCCTGTGGTGTTGGTGGCTCACTTCATGATGTTGCCACCTTCTTCCCCTAAGTAGCTCACGGGTCCGCTAGACTGTCACCCAGTTCTGGCTGTTTGACTTACAGGTCCTGGCCTTCAGCGCTCCCTCCCACACCCCCCTCTTCCTGGCACTGTCCCCCGACTTGGGTGCAGGCTGCATGGTGTCCACTGCAGAGAGCCAGCGGTTTGCTCTCCAATGTCCTCAAGTGAAGTAGGAGGTGCTGGAGTCACGGGATGCAGTTAAAAACAGCAGACGTGGTGTCCTGTGAGCCTTTTCTGTTTGTTTGCTCAGTTCCTGACCAAGGGCCCAGGACATAATTAGTGCTCAGTTTTGTCGTTTTAGTCGCTGTTGTTATTTTCAATGATTTAATGAGTCAGTTGGTCTTTGGGTGGCCACGAAGAATACGACTTCAGGACAGAAGGAATGTTTGCCATGAGTACAGCGAACCAGAATTAAATTACTTAGTTTTGCAAGCATAGCAATTAGTAGGGAGAGGAATGAAAATTCCGGGTTTGAATTTGGAAGAGTCACAAGTGATCAGATGGTCC
This sequence comes from Camelus bactrianus, assembly GCF_048773025.1. Classification (NCBI taxonomy): domain Eukaryota; kingdom Metazoa; phylum Chordata; class Mammalia; order Artiodactyla; family Camelidae; genus Camelus; species Camelus bactrianus. The sequence goes on from NC_133568.1 coordinate 27,338,229, forward strand.
ATGAGAATCCATGGTGGTCTTGCCATGTCTTCCTGCGCCATCCAGTGATTGAGAGGGCCACGTGGGACCACAGGACAGGAAGCGGGGCTTTTCAGCAGTGACGTTTCCTGACGGTGTTGCTGTCAGTCTGATTCTGAGCAACTCTGCCTGTAGCCACTTGCAAGTGAGGGGAGATGGAAGGAGAAGAACTATTAGCCTAGCTCACTGGCTTTTCCTCTTTTTTTTGTTTGTTTTTTCCAATGGAATTTTTTTTTAATTGAAGTCTAGTCACTTATAATTTTTGCAAATAGTAACCACTATATAAAAATAGATGAAAAACAAATTTCTTCTACATAGCACAGGGAATTAGAGTCAATATCTTGTAATAATCTTTAATGAAAATGAATATATGTATGTATATGTATGACTAGGTCATTATGCTGTACACCAGAAATTGACACATTGTAGCTGGATTTTCTTCTATAGATTTTTTTTTAATTATACCAGTTTATTTTAACATTTGTCTGGTTCATGGCAGTTCATTGTTACTTTTATCATGTATTTGATAATAACCTCTGAGGTAGGTAAATCATATATTATTCTTATTTTATAGAAAATGAAATTGACTTTAGAAAGGTAAGTGATTTGTCCACATTCCCATAACCAGTGATCAACAGAGCCAGATCTGGAACTTTGTTATTTTCTTGGTGTATCACACGTCATCATCAGCCACTCTGAGCTTCCTTTGAGAAGCCTGTGCTACCCTGAGCACATTTCTGAGACGAGCGCTGTAAATTTTAACGTGTCTGCTTATACCAAGTGAAGTTACCAAGAGAAAGAAAAAGGCGTCAGATCCCCTCTTGAGAGGCACCTGGACCATCTAAATCATCTCCATCAAAAACCATCATAAAATTTAACAAGATCAGAAAATTAAATGTTTAATTTTTGTTTACAATACATGAATATTGGTTTTATGTCCAACATTTAATCCAGTATCAAAGTTTTATGTGATGTATGTTTAGAATTCATTTAGGCATAGCATGTGAGTATATTTATGTCCTTTTAATACATCTTAAAATGTAATTTCAGTTTATTGCTGTTCAAGCTTTGTGTTATTCCCTCAACATCCAACAAAGAATATTGAAAACCAGCTATGTGCCATAGTGCTCAAAACTTAAAAAATTAAATGGAAAATCCTTTACTGTTACCGTGACTTAATGAATGCTAAGTTCTTGATCAGAATTGCAGACATCAATTACAAAACTCAAATTCATTTAAGCAAGTGTGATCCTCTCTGCACACAGTTTCCCAGGGATCAGAGGCAGTGAGAAATGGGTCTTGCATTTGCAGTAAACAAAATATCCTGTAACTGAACCAGATTTCTCAAGTTTGCTAAAGATCATTGGATTTGATTCTGAAATTAAGTGGAGTCGTTTACCTTTTGAAGGTATATTCACTTATTTCAGCTCCTCAGTACAACTTAGAAAAATCTATTACAGTATTTTTAGAATATTGTTCTCCCTCTCAGCCATATAAATTACCTTTTCAAATACACAGAGTGATATATATACGACCCAAGAGACTGGGTGTGTCTTCACTAGTTGCACACAATTCTTACTAGATCCTACGTCAGTAAAAGAATACTCTTTCCTTGGTATATTTTACCAGCATCATATTGACTTATTTATTTGAATCATCCTACTAGGTAGACAGTTTAACATTTCACTTTGTTCACTACTCTGATAATTTTCATTTCCTTAAAATACCCTTTATTTTTAATTTTTTATTGAAGTGTAGTCAGTTACAGTGTGTCAGTTTCCGGTGTACAGTGCAATGCCCCGTCGTGCAGACACAGAACACCCTTTAAACATTAATAATGTTCCTGTTCAGAATGAAAAAAAAAACTCACAAGAAAAACTGGAAAAATATTGCTCATCTTTCAACAGAGAATTAGTTTCTTTCAAAAATTGAGTAGAAAGTTAAGTCCGCTAACATAAATCAGCCTCTCAAGGGCTAATTTAATATTTTTAGCCTAAATGCAAGTTTCTTTAAAGTTACAAATATTTCCTACATTATATTAAACATCTTTTTTAAATGGTGTGATTGAAATGAGGAAAATTTAGAGTCTATGACTTGTTCATGGAAAGCAAGAATAAGAATAAAACATAGATCTTTGGGTTCCTAATTGATTACCACAATCTCTGAAGTTAGTCTTACCCTTTAAAAATAAGAAAGAAAGTGTCTTATCTTCCAACTAATAAACCGTCTTAAAACTCTGGGAATTAAGAAAGAAGTTAAGTCTGGCTCTGTGTCTTTCCATCCCAGATGCCCTGCAGGGGGAGCTGGGTAGAGAGGCACTCTTTTTGGCCTTGAGCTGCCTTCATTACCCAGAGCGCCCTCTGCTTAGAACAGGGCCCCACCTGGGACCCTTTGCCATGTATGGCCTTGGACCACTGAGAAGCCAGGGCAGTACAGAAAGTGATGGTGGCTTGATGGTGAGACTGAAAGGAGAAAAGTGGGACTGTGGCCTTTCTGACCTTAGCCTGGGCTCATTCAGGCAGAGGGTACAAGTTCTGAGTTACGATCATCAGAGTTTGGTCCGACCCTGGACCAGTCCAGTCAAGGCTGATATGTTGAGCTGTTTGAGTTTCCCATTTCTTCTCTGGGAAATGAAAATACCATCTTCCCGGCCCACTCGTAGCGTGGCTGTAGGGATGGGGTGTGAAGGTACTTGGTGTTCTGCAACACCCACATTGTCTAGCACCATCGTGTGTCCTACGCGGTGGCACAGGTCACCCTCACGATGCCCAGTGGTTTCGGGTAGGGATGGACTGTGGCTCACAGACTTCTCAGTGCAAATGCAGGCAGATATTGATTCTCGTGCTGAAATTCTACAATTTAAATAATACGAAATAGAATCAAACACGAGCCCTCAGTGGAAATATGTAACATCGGACTATAGAAAACTTGAATTGAAAACATACTGTCTCATATTACTGTTACCAAAGGAGGTGTTTTGGCATCTTATATTGATATGAGGCGACTGTTAAATTAGGAATTATCACCAAAGTAAAGTTTAAATATTCCAAAGAAGCTACTTAGTTAATACTGTTTTTTGAGCAGCACTCGTTTGCAGACTGTTAGTTTGCAATGCGAGGAAGTCCAGCCATTCCGTCCGTTGACTAGCAGCCCCTGCAGACCTGTGAATGTCAGCTGTTTTAGAATTTTCATGTTCCGCCACAGTTTCACTTTAAACTGTCATTAACAACTGTGTGCAGATTAGGAAACGTCTCAGTTTTTGGGGCTCTTAAAATATGAAACATATAATCAGATTTTCTTACAGTAGATATAGAAAGCTGACACTAAATTCAGATTTTACTCCATTCTTGTAAGACATACACTCACAAACTCTCGAAATATTTCTAGGTGAATATATTACTAAATATACCTTGTTCTTAATAAGGCAAATTAAATTCCTGTTTAATTTTCACTTTTCATCATAGTTAATGTTATTTCCAAGAGAAGGGGGAAAGTGAGATTTGTTTAAATGTAGTGTATTTATCTTTCTTACATGCTCTTTAACATGCTAACACATGTGATATGATGTGCGTAGTGTTGTTTTTAAAATATTAAGAATAGTACCTTTCATGTAAAGGCATTTTGAGCTTTTTAAAAATATTTTTTTGTTCTGGATAAGCAACTTGAATACCAAGCGTTTTGACCAAACTTACATATATGTTTCAACGATAGATTTAGTTGATAAAGTACACAAATGTATTAGCAATGCATACTCCTAAAATGCACTTAACATTGGAAAGTTAATGCTGCTTAGAAAGTGGTTATATCTGTATAAGTGAATTCTTTCAAGCTTTTAATCTACAGGTGGATAAATCTAAAGATATTAAGATCACATTTATTTTATAGCTCCTTTGATAGACGCTAACATCATCAGTGTCTGTCAAATTTATTATAGCAATATGAAGAGAATGGTAGAATTATTATTACAGGTCATATTGTGTTACCAAACCCAACAAAGTCTATGCGAAACGCTGAGAGCTCATGTTTAGTGGCCAAGTCTTTCTTAAACCAGAGTGTGCTGCTGAAAAGAAAGACTTGTTGACAGTAAGCATAGTGGCCCTTCTCTGGTACTCTGCTCCATTTAGGCAGTGTGACAACGTCTGCTTTCAGTGACAGAAATAAAACACTTGGAGAGAAGAGTGTGCGAGGTCTTCTCTGAAGAGTTGGGGCAGCTGCCTGTCCTGAGTCTTTGTGGCCTGACTAACAGGTAGAAAAGCTTTATAGTCAGTGAAATTAATTTTTTTAAGTAAAACTAGAAAGAGATTAGAAAGAAACTGAAATACTTAGAGATACATTTTTAAAAATTTATTTAAAACCTGTACAATAAAAAATACAAAAGGTGGAGATTCCACATGTATGGACAGGAACAGTCAGTATTGCTAATTGTTAGTTATCTCCAAATTGATCCACAGATTCAGCATAATCTCTATTGGAATTCCAGGAAGCTTTTAGTAGAAATCGACAGGCTGCTTCCAAAATTTCTATGTGAGTACCAGAACCTGTGACAACCAAAACAGTGTTGAAAAAGAGAACAAACTTGGAAGACACTTGAATCTGTAACTGGGGGAAGAACAACATACAGACACGTGGAACACAGTACAGTCGAGAAATAGACAAGTGCGAGTGGACAGCTGATCTTCACCGAGATGCCAAGGGGGAAGAATTGTCCTTTTAACAATTGTTTCTAGAATATTTGTATATCATGGGAAAAAAATGAAACTTGACCCTTACCACTTACAAAATTAACTCAAAGCGGATCAAAAACTTGAACGTGAAAGTTAAAATTTTAAACCCTCTAGAAGAAAATATAGGAGAAAATCTTGCTGACTCCTGTTGACCAAGATTCCCTAGGTAGGACATGAAAAGCACAAACTGTAGAAGAAAAATAATTGGTAAACTGGACTTTGTCAAATTTGAAATCTTTGATTTTTCAAAAAATACCATAAAGAAGATAAAGAGAAAAGCTACATGTAGATTTGACCTAGTTTTTGAATCCACAGTACTCAGTAGCACTCAATAGTAAGACAAAACCCAAGTGAAAAGTGGCCAAGGACAATATGCAGACGGGTGATAACTGCGTGAAATGGTGCTTGGCACTCCCAGTCATCAGGGAAATGCAGGGAAAACACGAGACACCACTGCTTATCCATTAGGACAGCTAAAATTAAAAGGCTGACAGTGCCAAATGTTCATGAGGACATGGCATTCTGGAATCGTCCTACACTGCTGGGCGGAATGTAAAATGGCATAGTCACTCTGGAAAACAGTTTGACAAGTTCCTATAAAAGTGAACATTTACCTACTGTATGACGCAGCAGTTCCACTCTCAAGTATTTACCCCAAAAGAAATGAAAGCATATGTCTACACAAAGACCTGTCCATGGGTGCTCATGGCAGCTTTATTCAAAATAGTTAAGAAGACCCAAATGCCCATCAAAAGATGAGTGGATAAGCAAATTATGGTTGATAGAACGGTACCTGGTGAGGAAAGGCGTGAGCTGGCCATACAGAGGAGTCTCCACATGGTCCTGAGTGGGAGGAGCCAGACCCAGACACATGTGAGCCCCGTGATCTGGTGTGTATGAAACTCCAGAGAAGACAGCTCTGGTGACAGGAGGATGTCTTCGGTTGCCAGGGTGCGGGAGGTTACTGACTACAGCAGGGCACAAAGTTGACAGCGATAGTCTTTCTCTTTTGGGGGTGATAGAAACGTTCCAGGTCTCGACTGCGGTGGTAGTTACAGGACTTAATAGGTTTGTCAAAATTCAGCACAATGTTCACGCAGCATGGGTGCCTTTTACTGCATACAATGTATACTGCAGTGAAATGCACCCAGATGATCCAGAAAGCACAAAGGAAAGGCACCTGCCAGTAATCAGCCTATTTGTCATTTCTTTTGAGAATTCTGTGAACTTGGCATCTTGGGTATTGGAATTACGTTTCTTAGTCATGAAAAAAAACAAAAAAGTAAACTTTTCTGTGATACTTATTTAAATTATTTACATTTTCTTTGTATTTGCCTTCTGATATGCTGTCTCCATTAATTTAATTATTAAAGTGGTATTCTCCTGAAAATTAGATGCCTAATATTAAGTAGCTTATAGGATCCTGAGCTAAATTTTTTTTTAATTATGCTTTACCAAGTTCGAAAATACTTTAGAAGAAGTCTTGGTGTTTCTATGACTTGTTATTGACATAATCTTAAAGATATTGCAGAGTTGAGGGAAGGCGGTAAACATCAGTGAAACTTGAGGTACTCGGGGTCACAGAACGTTAAACATACAAAAGCAAAACACCGCTTGTGCAGATTTCGATTAATTCCTTCTGTGAACCTTAAGTCCATCGCCAAATGTTGTACTTAGTCACTTACTGTATCTCAACCAAGTTCAGTGGGACTGGTTTTGGTTAAATTGGGCAATTGCCAAGGGAATCTAAAAAATTACAGCAAAATTGTGGTCATTAAAGTAAATTTTGTCTTAATTTTATCTTTTTTTCTCTTAAATTCCTGGATTTGATTCACGTTGACACTCTCTGATTATTTTCTGTTTCTGCATGCTATTAAACATTTGAAATTGTGTGTATGACAACAGAAATCTCTTTCAAAAGCAAAAGAATTGACAGGGTTTCCTGAACATTTCAGGTGTAGTTTTTACAGCTCCACAGATGATTCATACACAACGTAAAATGTTAAGGGCTGAGCTCCTTTTGAACTTACTTTTGCAGTGGTAATTTGTGGGAAACTTTCCCATGAGCTTTCATAAATGCCACATTGACTCTCCTTACAGAAGCCAAACACACACTCAGCTCCTGACTCTGGCATCCAGTCGCAGACAATCTCAGATGCACACGGGTGCGACGTGTGCACCGTACAGCTTTGCGAGATGGAAACTGCCCTGTAGATGAACTGCAATCTGTTCTTCTGTGTATTTTACTACAGAATGTCAACTGAACTGGGGAAGGGGAGATGCTCTGTCCTCCCCTGTCTTCAGGACACAGATGGCCCTGACATGTTTGTGGCTCAGTGACGGCCAGGGGGCTGCTGAGCCGCCAGTCAGCAAAGATTGATGAAATCCGAGTGCTTCGGAGGGGGGAGCTGGCCTGGCACCAAGAGCATTAGCATACGGGACCGCTGTCGGCTGTTCTGTCCCCAGGAACGTGCACGTTGAATTTTCAGTTAGACTTTTCTCGTTTGCTTAGTTACCTGCTTATAACAATCCAGCAAAATCATGAGAGAGTTACAGTTTGGGAAGCTGGGAAGCAGATACCACATAGATTAACACCTAGAGACCAAAGTCGGAGGGCAGTGGGAGAGACGGCTGCCCCCCGGCATGGCTGTTTCCGCACACACTCTTCCGATGGGTGGCGTTCAGTGGAGCAGGGCCTTAAACCTTTAAATGCTTCTGTTGTTAACTAGCTTGCCTTCTGCAACTCTATTCGGTTTCTAGAACTGTATATTTTAAATGTTCTGGCACCAGGACGATTTAGAGAAATGCAAATGTGATGGCAATTAGACAATTTTATTTCTAAGATTAGTGCTCTCTTTTTTTAGTGAGGAGACGGTGAGTCATGTGTGGTGATTTTTCTATTTAAAATGGGATACTCACATTTTAGCGTATTTTTTTTTATAAATTTTTCTTTATATACTTATATATTTTTCTTCATAATCAAGAAGTATACAATATTGGTACTAAATTTTTTTCATTGAAGTATAGTCAGTTTACAGTGTGCCAATTTCTGGTGCACAGCATCATGTTTCAGTCATACGTGTACACACGTGTATTTGTTTTCATATTGTTTCATTACAGGTTACTACAAGATATTGAATATAACATACAGTATAAACTCGCTGCTGATCTGGTTTTGTGAGGATTCTCCTTGCACTCCCAGTGTGAGGGATGTTCTGCGAGAGCTGCTCCACGTGCAGCTGTGGCTCTCCGCGTGTTCGTGGCGGGTGCGGAGCGCACGCCTCTCCTCCACTGTCTTGATGCCCTCGGCACTGAATTTAAACAGGGATGCTCTTTAAGATCTCCTAACACTTACCCTCGGCCTGATGGCTTCCCGCAAGTGCTATAGGCAACTGGAACTTTATTTTCGGTGGTTCGTTTCCGAGCCCAGTGAACCTCTGTGGCTGACCCTGCACCACTTCATCCACGTCATCCACTGAACCGCTCAGATACAGCCCAGACTCTGTTCAAAGCCGAAAACTCAGCCAGGTCCCCTCATCAGCATTTCTTGCCTCTGATGAGTCTTACATGATTTTGAGCAAGGAGAATAGGTTCAGAGCTCACTTTCCTAAGTGAACCTCGTACAAGTTACCGCTTGACGGCTCGGAAGGGAGGTCTCAGGCCTTCTGCCCGCTTCACGCCTGCACTGCCATGTCTGGGAGAGTGAAGTCATGTGTGTAGCTGTGCCCATCAGTGAGGGTCGGGGAGACGCCTCACTTACTTGACAGGCGTCCGCCGAGCCCTGCGCTGGCCGCTGGCCCGGTGCCTAGGATACACCCCTGAACACAGCCACGATTCCTGCCTGGGGAGCCTCTGTTCTCCCGGCGGGGACATGCTCAGCCGAAGGCACAGTGAGTGAGTGAATCATACAGCTCGTTCAGCGGTGAAGGGCCCTGAACAGAAGAGCAGAGGAGGATAACGGGGGCGGGGGTCCTGGGGCTGGACTTGGGGGAGGGAGACAGGCAGTCACAGGAGTAAACTGGCAAGTCCGCGTGGACCTTGCTGGGATGGGGACATGGGAGCAGAGGCTTGAAGAAATGGGGGACTCCTTCAAGGATCTGCCTGGCACAGAGTGTTCTGTGCAGAGAGGACAGCGAGTGTAACTGGAGCAAACTGGTAGAAGGGAAGCAGTGGGTGACATCACGGGCTGAGGACGTGTGGCAGGGGCCGTGGAAAGGCGAGAGATGCTGCGCGCATCGTGCGCCGTGGGACCCGGGCAACTGCGCTAAATGAGAGTTTGTTTACTTTAAATAAAGGTGGACTTTATCGGTTGAGGAAGAAGTTTCAGATGCCCCGTACGTGGAGGTACATACATTGATCTTTCAGCCATCACCACGTGTAGCTGACAGCTCTGTCTGGAAGAAACCGGGCAGGCTCAGCAAATGATTTCAGTTGAGCTGATACTGACCACACTGAGAGGTAAAGTATTTAATGTCTGGGGCTCATCATTCTTCGCTCACCAGTCATTTCTTGAATGTTAGTTCTGCGCAGCGTTCTGTGCAAGGTACTCTGTTGAATACAGAAATAAATAAAACATGGCCCATGTCCATGGATAAAATGTTGACATAAATAAATAAAAACTAAATGGAGGGAGTAACTGGTATAGCACGTGCCCTCAGACCACTGAAACCTAATAGAAAACCAGATGAGATGTTCAAAAAAACTTGTTTCCAGACACAAGAACAGGCTGTGAGGACAGTGATTTCTGAGAAAAGAGGAACAGAGAGGGCCTGAGGTCACACGGGCATCTTTCTGAAGGCAGCATCTTACGGCCACTCCGGAGAGGCATCTGGGAGGAGCCTGGCGGGCCCACCTGGCCAAGGGGCTCTCCAGTCTGTTGGGGCTGGAATTTGCCAGGCGGGTACCCAACAAAGGACGGAACTGTTCAGACAAAGGGCTCAAATCTCTGCCCGGCTCTTCTGAGTCTTTAGCTGAATACGGATCCACACACACACAAGGGCATCTCCAGGAGGGCAGAGAATAAGCCCGGGGGGCTGGGAGCTCCAGAGCCCGCTCTGGGCTGGGGTCGCTCGCTCCCTGCAGGCAGATGGAGGGAACACGTAGTTCGCTTCTGGTCTGGAGGACCCGGCTGGAGTCGTGGGCTCAACCAGCCCAAGAGGAAGGCTGAGACAGACCTGCCCTCGCAACCTTGAAAGCAGGCTCGGAAGGCTCAGGCTAACCCCCCGGGCAGATGCACCTGCAGTCAGAGCAAACCTCAGCTCTCCTAAGGGAAGACGGAGGACCCAGACCTCCAGCATCACAACCCTCCTGATAGCTGTCGTCCAGTAGAAGACCAGACATGCTCAGAAGGAGCAAAATAGGACCCTTAATCAGGAGAAAAATCAGTCAGTGGAAGTGGACCAAACAGGACGGAGACGGTGCGGTGATGCAGTGAGCACGTCAGAGCTCGGGAAGAGCAGGCATTAATATGCTTGAGGAGCTAAAGGAAAAAGAGGAACAGAATGTGAAGAGAAATGGAAAGATACAAACAAGGACCAATGGAACTTCTCAAACCTGAAAAATACATGAAGTGAAAAATTCACTGGGTTGGCTTAGCATTACATATTGTGAAAGAAAAGAGTAGTTAACTTGAACACACTGCCCTGAAAGCTGTCCAGACAGAAGCCCGGAGAAGGCCAGAGGGAGGAAAAGATGGGGCCTCAGTGACTCGGGGACAATGTCTGTAGCCTCTCGTGTGTTTTTAGAGTCCGAGGAGGAGAGGAGGGCGTAGGGGCAGAAAAATGTCTGAGGCAATAATGGCTGAAATTTTTCCAAATTTGATAAAAACTATAAACCCAGAGATACAGATTGGAAAGAAAAAAGGTAAATTCCAGTGTTTGTGTTTTACCCTCACGAATTTATAATCCAGTTGTAGAACTAATTAGTGAATTGACCAAATCTCACACTTGAAGGTCAATGTGCGAAATTCAGTTATGTTTCTATATACTGGCAATGAACGACTGCATGTGAAATTTTAAATTGTATTATAAATTTATTAATGTTGTTTATTATAATTTATTATAACATTAAAAATGTTGTCTTTAGGGATAAATTTATCTGTGCATGACTTGGACACTGAGAACCACAAACCATTGCTGAAAATGAGTAAAGAAGACCCAGATAAATGGAGAGACGTGTTACGTGCATCCATGGGTAGGAAGACTCAGAACTGTGACAGTGTCCATTCTCCCCACGTTGGTCTGTTGATCCCAGATGATTCCCGTCAAAATTCTGCAGCCTTTGGTTGGTAGTAATTTACAAGCTGATTCTAAAACTTAACATGCCATGCAACAGAGAAGTCAAAACAGTTCTGAAGAAGAATGCAGTATGGAATGCTGATTTCTAGACTTAATATGAAGCTATAGTAATCAACATAGGGTGGTTTTGGTAGAAGGATAGAAATAAAGCCACACATATATGCTCAATTGATTTTCTACAAAGATACAAAGGAGAAAATAATAGTCTTTTCAACAAATCATGGGAATATTTGGATCTCCATACAGAAAGGAAAAAAGAAATGAATCATGCCCTTTACCTCCCACTCTTCACAAAAGTTAACTTGAAGTGAATTATAGACTGAAATACAAAAGCTAGAACTGTAGAACTTGTCAGAGAAAACGCAGAAGATCCTTTGCCCTCGGTATAGGCAAGGGCCCCTCAGCTAGGACACAAACAGTGCAGCCCATGAAGGGGAACATTGATAGCTGGTCTTCATCAAAACTGATACCTTCTGCTCTTCAAAAGTCACCGTTAAACAGAAATACTAAAAAAGCCAAGCCACGGACTAGGAGAAAGTATTTGTTCTACGTGTGTCTGACAGAGGACTTGGATCCAGAATACACAGCACACAGCCTACAACTCAGTTTTAAGAAGACAAACAACTCAGTAAAAAAAAATATGTGAAAGAAGATACTCAAATGGCCAAACAGCACACGAAATGGTGCTAAACATCACCAGTCATCAGAGAAACGCAAATTAAAACCATAATGACGTGCCACTCCGCAGCCACTGGGATGGCTATAATGCACAGGACTGAGAACGCCAAACGTTAGCGAGCGTGTGGAGCACCTGGAATTGTCACGCGTTGCTGGTGGGAATGTAAAGTGGCGTCGCCGGGCGGGAAACGGTTTAACAATTTCTTATAAAATTAAACATCTACTTACTTACCATATGACCCAGCAGTTCCATTCCCGGGAATTTACCCAAGAGGAATAAAAGCATACATCCATGTGAAGGTTTGTATAGAAATAGTTATAGCAGCTCTCTCCATAATAGCCAAAAACTGAAAGTAACCCCTGTGCCAACAAATGAATGGATGGACAAATTATACATCAAATGGAGTATTACTAAGCAATAAAAATGAGTGAACTACTACTGATACATACAGCACCATGCGCGAATTGTAGAAACGCCATGCCGAGCAAGACACCAGACATAAACAGAGTAAGCACTGCCTGATTCTGTGTAGCGTCTGTAACTGGTAGTCCCCGTGGGAAGTGACACACACTCAGGTCTGGGGTTTTCTGGGGCTGGGGTGAGGAGCAGGAGGACACTTTTTTGGGTGACCAAAATATTCTATGTCTTATTTTCAGTGGTGGTTACAAGGGTGCATACATTTGTCACACTCACTGAACCACACACTTAAAATGTATCTAACTTACTGACTACAAGTTATTCCTCAATAAAATTGGTTTTGAAAGATGTGATGGAAGCTGAGTATTAAACAGTGAAACACAAAATTATCAGCAAGTAAGTAGCAGTGACCAACTGTTCCCTAAGAAAAGGAGAGCTCAGTGGAAAAATGCATCTTGTGTTTTAAAAGCTTGCAGTGAGTGAAAAAAGCTTTGTTAGACAGAGGCTGTAAAAACAGTCTGTGTCAGGTAAACTCACACGAGCGGATGCCCTACCCAGTGACTGGCCTGCACTTTTCGTAAATGACGAGAGTGTAGTGTGATCGGGGGGACTGGGGCCCGGGCGGCAGGAAGGAGGCCGACGGGCTGGCCAGCCGGTGCTGCACTCTGGACTAGTTTCCTTGTCTGTCTTTTATTTGGTTTTGGGTTTAGTTTTTGTTTTTCCTCTATAGGACATTACTGGAATATCTGCTAGAATTTGAAGAGAAAGCCCCTGTTCTTAGAAAGCTCACCGTGAGGTATTTTAGAAGTAAAAGGGTTTTACCACTTACTCTCAAATGGTTCATGAAAGAAAAAGTAATAGAAGTAAATGGAGAGAACATTGATAAAACCAGTGTTGCAGAACGTTCACAACCAGGAGTAAGACAGAAGCGTAAGGGAGTTTTTGTACCACCCTTGTAAATTGTAAGTTTGAAAAAGCTACAAAAGATTAAACTGCCGAAAATCATGCAAATTTCCTGTAAAAAAATAACCGAGGAGAACCACAAAGGTGATTAAAATGAACATTTTTAGAGAAATGATAACAGGAAATGCAGCCTTCGTAAGTAAAGTGCTCGAGAAGGGGCGGCGGAGTCGGGGCCCCGCAGGAGGAGAGGCGGCCATGCAGAGCGCGCGGCTTGTCACCCTTGGGCGCATTCCCGCAGCGCGGGTGCCGGGTCCGTGTTTAGATTTTCAAAGGGTGGGGAGCTACCACCCGGTTCACTTTCAACAGGTGTCCCTGGTCAGGACACCAACTTAACAGAAGGTGGCGGTGATGTTCAGGACCAAGTGAAAGGGCGATCAGAGAAGGGGGCCGCCGAGAAGCCTCCCTGACTGCGCGCGCGAGCCGTCAGCCTGGGGTCTGAACAAAACTCTGGGAGTGACTTTGACGACAAAGTACTTTTCTATGAGTGGTAAGGAAAAACAGAAGTTAATACTGATTTCTCAACTACCCGGACATAAAGACAGGGAGACTCCCAGGAGACTGAATGTGTTCAGATGTTCTAGAAATGACGGGCCATGCCTCTGTGTCCGTGTTCTTTTTAAGAATGTGTTAGAACTCTCTTTTATTAGATGTCTGTGTTTCCTTTGACTTCTCCTGTGAGAAGCAGCTTGAGACCGTGCGGTCACTTTCTGGATATGCTGGTAGCTGAGCATTCGTTTCAGGCCAACCGGGAGGGAGGACTGTGCAGCCTGGGTGAATCAGAAGTGCTGAGTGGGGGCTGGCGCCAGGGCCTTGGAGCTGGAGAGGTCGTGAGGTCGGGGGCACCTCAGGGAGCATCCGGGCTGCCTGTGGAGGCGGCCGGGAGATCACAAGGGGGATCCGAGGCCAGTGAGGAAGCTGCTGCAGTAACCGGACCAGAGTGATTGTGTCTTGGGCCCATTGAGGTCTGGGTGGGCAGGCTGTAAAGTGCGCGATTTGAGATGAAGTGTCAGGTGTCACGCTGTCGGGGCCAGCGAGCACTGCTCCTCGGTGACTAGTGTGCGACTTAAATCCCCGAACCGTTTTACTGACGTACGCGTGTTGCTCCGGGTCACTCTGCATTATACCCCGCTGGACATCAGTTGTATTTCTGTTTCCTCTGTTTCTTCTGGATTAAAGTTTTCAAAGAAATTGTTGATGAAGACTGCGCTCTTAGGGAGAACATTCAGGAGGAGGGCGAGGTGGAAGGTGCGGAAAGGGAGGCGACAGCTCTATCTTTTCACCACGTTTTTTAGATGATTCACTGGATAGACCCAGGGGACACACACCACACCCAGCCTGAGAGGTGCAGAGGTGCTGAGGGCTTTCTTTTTCTTTTCTCTCTTCTTTTTTCTTTCTCCTCTAAAACCTCTGTGTTAGATCAAAGACATGCACATGCATTTTGAGTGAGTGATTGTGTTCTTTGTTTCTACCTTGAGAAGTGCACCTCAAAATAAAAATTAACTTTTAAAGAGTTTTTTTTTTTAAGTTTAGGGGTGTAACGGCATTTATTCTTAATATGCTATGATTCTGTTTCTAACTAATGTGATATAAATAGTTGTAGTCTTTGGATAGTTTTAAAGCAGATTCTTTTGCAATAGCACTGTGTGAGAAGTTCAGTGCTAGAGACCGTGTTTATAAAAATGCCTAAGTTCATTTTAAATACAAATAAGTAATGTTCAGTATTAAAACATTTACAACTTCAGGGGCCTTATTTTATGTTGATCAGCCTGTTTAAAATCTCTGCCATAAAGTGGTTCCTGGAGTAAAGGCAGACCAACGAGCATCATTTCAGTTTTTAAGTTAACAGCTTTTGAGGCCATCGGTTGATGCGTGTGGCCCACTGTGTAAACGTTGGGGTGTTGGAAGAGGGGGGCGATGTGACGTATTTTACCTCTGTTGTTCAGACATCCTGGATGTTTTTATATTAAAATTTACTTTAGGAAAAGGAAATGAAATCAGGAGGTGACCAGAAGTGTCTCCAATAGTCCCATGCACAGAAGGCAGGTGCTCTGATCTCCTTACTCAAACCCGGAACCCAAGGTGAGGATAGCTTGGAAAATGACTCTGTTAATATGGGATCTAGAATTAGGTTACAGCTTGTGCTGATGAAGAAAACGTGCGGTTCCGAGCGGACGTTAGACACGTTAGATTAGAAGGAAGAAAGGAAAGCAATGAGTCCCGTTTCTAAATGAATTTAAAAAGCAATCTGATTTTCGTTCTAGCAGTGCACAGAAAATAAAGTAAAAATGATCGTACTTTATTTACTAACCAATGAATTGAATTGTCTGCCTTTTATTACAGATATAAAGTAAAGACTATGAAGAGACAATCATTTTTGCAGCTATCAGACTTTCAGTAACATATCTCTTGTGGTTTAAATAACAGATAGTTTAAGTGTTTTTCCATTACCTTTGTGTAAATGAAAAATGCATAAAATATTTTAACAAGGCAAAGTAATCCGAGGAGATTGTTATTTTGTGTTACAAATTAGGTTACTTCTGTCATAAAATTAAAGGAAAAAAATCAACGTTAGGACATTTCGGCTTAATATCATTTACTGGAAGGAGCATGTAACAGATTTAATGAGCTAGCAGGTCACCTGAATCCAGCTGTTTCCGACCGGCTTTATGAAACGGAGGATGCAGCTAGCAGTGGGAGGTAAGCATCATTACAAGCTCTCAAGGAGTTGCAAAATCGATTTCTGCTTGAATGAATTAATTTAGATTATCAATTTATAACCAGCTACACGAATCCCATCAACTCAACAATTCAGTGAATGATCAGGTTCAGCCCCTGTAAGAGCTTCACAATTAGGGGCCCCTCTCCGCCCCGCAGTTACCGCCTGTCCTGCGGCGCTGCTGACAGAGTCAGCGCTGAGCAGGAGGGAGAAGGAAATGTTTGCTTGGGGAGCTGCAGAGGTGAAGCTGCGCACCCCGAGAGCAAAGCAAGATAATGCCACACCCCTGTGAGTGCAGGATTTTCCCTGGGAACCCTCTGGGTCCCGTGAAGGGTAATTTTGACCATTCCAGCTGAATTTTTAAATCATCATGGTTTGTACCTTGGAACGTGTGGGACCTGTTTACCAAGGCCTCGTTAGGAAATGACGTGACAGCCGGGGCCATGTCGTCCTCCCCGACACTGTGAAGGTTGGGGTGCCCGCATTTGTTTGGGGTGGAAAGCTGGGCCCCGCTGACTCCTTTCTTCCCGTGCCAGTCACTTTCTTCAGCTCTCCCTCTGTCCTCCCACCGTGCCAAGGAAGAGCTCCCTTGGGTCCCCAGCACCAGTTGTCTAAGCCCAGGTGTCCTGTTACTCTCGTCACTCGACCCCAAGCTGTGGAAGCTGTTTCCTCTGCACGCCCTCCTCCTCTTCCGGGAGGAGTTCCCGCTTTCCGGCTGCGCTCCGCCACCCCAGGCTGACAGACTGGCTAGCTTTCTTCCCGCTAACCACTAAAATAAGTATGTCAGTATTAAAATGGTTTAAGTGTTCCGTTATCACCTAAAATCACCGTAGTCTCCCATCTGGGCCACACGAGCCTGCGGCCCCCGTGCTTCTGCTTCAGCCTGGGTCTGGCCGGCCAGCCGCTGATCTTGGCCCAGGCATCTCTGCCTCCCTGACGGGCTTGCTGAGTGATGGTGGCTTGGAAGAGGCTGGAATGAAGTCACTCGGCTCGGAAATCCCAGGGTCCTTCTGCAGCTGCCGCCACTCAAACCCAGACCTCCCAGCCTTCGGAGCCAGCTCGCTTCTCGTGTCTGCCGTGAAGACGTCACCTTCTCCTAGGACGTTTTCCTACCAGATCTTACTGTGGTCACAGTGCTCTGTGCTGTCCTCCACTGCTCCCTGTACCCCGCACACCTTACATGTTTGCACAGCATCTCGTGCCGATGGCTCCCACACTTGGTATCTCCTGTAATCTGTGCCGTGCACGTGCGATTGGCGAGTCCTTGTCCTCATCCTCCAGTTGAGGAGGAGGCCAGGGCCAGCTGCCCGCTGGGACCAGTGCCTGGGGCTGTTCCCACAGGGTCACTGTCCATCTGGGCGGAGCTGGAATTGGAGTACAGCCTTAGCTGCCAACTTAAGATTCCTCGTCTTCTGTGGGGTCATGTTTCTTATCAGTAAGGTCTCACTCCTCCCAGGCAGGGACCGTGTCCTTCCTGTCCCCTCCCCTTACCAGCTCATCACAGGCAAAGTGAAAGCACTGCATACAATTATTTTCTGAATTAAAGGAAACTCCCGCAGCCCCTCCCTTTTCTGTGAGCCCTGCCTTTGCCTCTTGCCTCCCTCAGCAGGGGAGGGTCCCTTCTCCTTCCCCTAGAGGACCCTGCTTGGTCAGAATACCTGGGTTCCCCTCCAACCCATTTTGCCATAAAATTCTTCCCTCTTTTTTGTACATTATACTGAGCTCATTATTCTCACTGCATTCTCTTATGTTTCTTTCTACTGAATACTCGAGTGTACCTTTTGAGTTTTGGACCAGGTGAATATATTGCCTGTTCAAAAATCATTTTAAATGGTGTGATGGAGTCCTAGCTCAAGATTCTTAGGAGAATAAAAAGCAAAATGATCGTACAAGCGCTTTGCAATTCGTAAAGTCATTACAGTTGCAACGGGTGAATGGTATTCAGCTGTCGCAGTGCGTCCTGTCACGACGGCTGGAATGATCTCGTCAGTCAAGGCACAGTCTCTGTTTCTTGGTTTTCTTCAAATATCACCAACCTAGTATGATTCAGACCAGCATGATTTTCAGAAATAAAGCTGTGCAGGAGTCAGAGTTCTCATTAACTTTCCCCTGAGAACGAATATGGCATATTGTCAGACAGCTAAAGGAGTGGCCTTACTGAGAAGTAGCCCTTGGGGTTAAGTTCGTAAAAGATCTATGTGTTTGTACTGTTTCATTATTGCTCCTTTTTTTTCTGCATAAAATTTGTATCTATTTTATTAGCACAAATACTGTATTCACTGTTAAATTATAGTTGATACTTACCTGCCTGCTTTGTGCTCAACCTTATGCTGAGTATCACGGAGCACCAGTAAGTGCGGGCTCACTGGTGTGCTCTGGCTGGGAAGATGCTACACGTGCACCCGGGACGCCGGAGGAGGATGGTATCGGTCAGGACCCTGGCACCGGGGCCACGCGAACATGCTGGCGGCCTCCCTGCGGGGCAGCAGCGTGTCCTTCCAGGTTCGGTCTCCCCACTTCCCCGCCCCCAGGGCAGATCATTAGTCATCACTTCCAGAATTGGCCTTTTGAAGCTCCCTGCTCATAATGGATCGTTGCTGTTCAGAATCATCAATGCACATGGAATGGGGTCCCACCAGACCCTGAGCTCCTCGGGGGCGGGGCCAGGCCGTGGTCCTGACGCAGGACTTGAGCACGGAAAGACCTGCGTGAGTTGGGTCCACTGGGAAGGAAGCAGCACATGACAACACCAGTAACGTGTGTCATATAATGTGGAACAGAGTAGAGTAAATCCAGAAACCTGCAGAATATTCCACTTTCCAAATAGAAACCTAAACCTTGTACGTATAGATGCAAGAACCTGTACAGGGTCTGCACATGCACAGGGTTCAGAAGGGGGACTTGCCTTTTCCACTGCATGTGTCTGGGTGCCTGAACTATCTTAGTGTTGTGTATTCGTGTGTAGCTTTTTTATTTTAAGTGGGAGAGAGGGAAAAATTGATGTTGACTTAAAGAAAAGAAAGTTTGAGAAGATAGATGAATAGAATGAGGGATAAATTAAGCAAAAGCTTCTGCAGCTTGTGGTTTTCTGGAAATAATGAAAGTACCATTAAAGTATAAGAAGATTCGGGAGAGCAGTAAATGGGACGTAACATTAGGAGTGGAGTGTCGTGATGCTGTGAAATGCTTCCGACTGGCCTTGGGCTGAGAATCTTAAGGTGTGACCATCCATTTTGAGCCAGAAAATTACATATTTAAGGGATATCTGTTAAAGATAAGAGGCCACTTTGTTTCTTCCTTCCTTTCTTTCTTTCTATTACAAACCACTGTTAGACAATAGTTAGCAGCCTTTCTGGGCAAAAAGCATAATTTTAGGTTAAATGCAAATGAAAAGTACCAGTTGTTAAGGACCTAAGAAATAGTGAAGTGTGCTGTAGGTAATGGGTGCAAAAGGAAAATAATACATTTGGCACGCATGATGGAACATAATAGAATCACTCCTCAAAAATTATCTGAGATGCAAATTTTGTATCTCCAGCACTGATTTTATGTCCATTAACATGCAGAAATGAAGGGAAATTCTGTTTTTTCCAATCCTGCAATGTAGGGTCACCAGATTTAGTAAATAAAATACAGGATACCCAGTTCAATTTTAATTTCAGATCAACAACAAATAATGCAATATTTGAGACATACTTATGCTAAAAAATTTTTGTTGTTGATCTGAAATTCATATTAAACTGGAGTCGTCCAATTTATTTTAGCTGGAAACCCTATTCTAATGCTATTGCTGCTGCCCACGCAAAGGAACCGTACCCAGACATTGGTGACAGTAGCAACAGAGAACTCAAAATTTTGCAACCATATTTTGTAAAGGTGGAGCAGAGAGTAGGAATTGAAGTGAGGTGGACTGTGTAGTCACTGGGTCAGTGATTAGACCAGCTGTTCTCAACTGGGGGTGACTTTGCCCCCCAGGGACATTTGGGGCTGTCACAGCTTGGTGGGGGGTGCTGCTGGCGTCAAGTTGGGAGAGGCCAGGAGGGCCAGTGAGCACCCGTCAGTGCACAGGAAGGGCCGTTCCGTCTGCATCCCTGCTCTCGACTGCTGAGGAGACTTGCAGGCTTCAGAGGCAGACAAAAAACTGGGTTCATGTCTCACTCTGTGTGAGGCTTCGCAAGTCACCTCGGCCTCTGAGCCTCAGTTTCCTCAAAACTGAAATGGAGATGTTTCTTTGCAGGAAATTGTCAGGGGTAAAGGAACTCAAAAGTTTGCCATAACATGCGCTGCCCCACGTTCAGCACTTGCTGGGCCTCAGTCAGGGGCCGGAGCTCCAGTGGTAAAGCGGGGGTAGAGGGGTCGATTCATAGTCAGGAGGAGTCTCTGCAGCTGGGCTGGGTGGGGGCCACGTGGTGGAGCCGGCTCGCTTTGCCGGGGCAACGGCGGGTTCAGAGTCTGGCTTCCTTCCCGGTTTTCATCTCAGAGGGCTTCTACGCTGAAGCGTGTGGATTTGGGGGTGGGGATATACTCAGTGGTCGAGCACATACTTAGCATGCACAAGGTCCGGGGTTCAATCCCCAGTACCTCTGTTAGAAAGAAAAATGTGAATTTGTTCTTCCAGAAGTGTGTTCCTTTGTATAGGGTGGCAGCTAGAGCTCCTCATGATTGAAATAGTATAAAAAAACAAGGTTCTGGCCAGGAGTTTTTGAATGCAGATGGTGGCACTTTGTCTAAAGCGAAGCCACTCTCAGTGATAGATCTTCCTTTTCCTTTCTTTCTCCCTCTTCCTCTCCATCCTCCCATCTCACCAGTTCCCTTGCTTGGACCCCCTGCAATCTACAGGGCTCGATCAGTGTCAGGAGGAGGGGTCCACTGCCCCCAAAGCTGAAAAATAAGAATCCATTTTCCTATTGCTGTGAATTATCTCAAGGGTCACTCGGCATTTTCTGTTACCCCCGTGAGCCCCGTGCTGGGGAGAAGGACCCGTCCCAGTGATGGAAGGTGACTCGCCAGAGAGAGAGGCTTCCTCGAGAACAGAATGATTGCAGTATCAGGAGGGACAGAGCCAAGTTCACGTCGCTTCATAAAGCAGCTTCCTCACCTTCTGAGAGCCGTCTCATCCTGGCTGATTCAGGATGGAAATTTCAGCAGGGATGGGCTGTTTTCATGATTTTCAAGTGTTTGTTTTATCAGCCTTAACTAATATTTTGTGTGCAAAACGAAAGATGAAATATCTTCTGTTATTTTTGTTTTACCTCAGCCATAATCAACCATAATTTTTCAAGCATATGTTTCCATTTTACTTTATGTTGCAAAATCTCAGAGCGCAGTCCCGGGTGCTTACCGTAACTGCACGTCGTAGCGGTGGTAAATCGTGGTAAATCGCCTCCTCGCAGCGCGCAGCGCGCGGCGCGGAGAGACAGCTTCCGGCGGGGCTGGGACGGGCCAGCGACCCGGGCTCCCGCGGGCGGCCATCAGCGGTGGTCCACGTTATTGATAGTAGCCGAGATATTGACAGTCTGTGCTTGGAAGGAAAATAGGAGTTTGATATGACATATTGTGTGTCTCAGCAAGACTCATAAATAATTTTGACAAGTTTTTGTATGCATGGGAAAGTCCTTGATTCAGCCTCCCATAAAAATAAACTTCTATTATGGAATGTATTTGTCAAGTGGCTGCTTGATGGATGGAGCTGCGTTTACCCCTTGGCAGTTGGATGAGTTTTAGATGCACAGCTTACCAGGGAGGATTTACGGGCAGCACAGAAATAATTACCAGTATGAAATGCGTAATTCCTGTACCTGGATTTTCATTTTTTATTGTATTTTGTTTCTGTTGCGCTTGTGGTCTCTAAAACAAAAGAACTTGCTTTTTTATTTTTTATTTTTTGGGGGGCTGTTGTTTATTGAGGTTTGATGTTGAACAACCTGATTCAGCCCAGACCCTGTCCCAGACCTAGCTGGCATATTTTCATTAAGTGGGTCCCAAGTTTCTTGCTTTAAGAGAGATTTATTTCTTTTTTAATTATAAGCTATGTAGAAAATTCAGTCTTATTAATAAGATTGAAGATGTGGACGTAGATTGTCTTACTGTTTTTGAGGTTATCACAGCTCTTGTTTGAGCATAATCGCACATCCACATTCCTGCTCCAGGAAAACCGAATGTTAAACTCAAATTCTTGTCTCCTTAAACTGAAGCTTTAAAATGTCTTCTCCCCTCCTAAATTATACTTAGGGTTGCTTTCCATCAGTCATACACGCTGTGGCTCAGTAGGTATCCTTGAATAAGTGGGGAGCTTTAGAAAGTGTTGACCCCCACGCTCTGATGCTGCTGCCCAGCTTACTCCACTAGATGACTCACTAAATGCTACCTCGTCGGATGTCGCATGTAACGTACCTCTGGCTCGGGAAGGTTTATGCAAGAAAACTAACGTGAATAGTGTGTCCCTAGGAGTTTTGATTCTTCGTTAGAACACAGTCCTGACTTTTTCAAAGAATTCCCACTTGTTGAATCTCTGTTAAATAAGGTCTGGGATCCACGTGGGAAGCTGTGGGAAGCTGTGTGAAGGCCTTGACTGAGAGGGGTGTGGTGGGTTGGTGGGACCCGTGCGACATCTTGGGCTGTGTCTGTGGCTCCGAGCCACTGTGTCTGTAAGTCCCTTTTGCAGGCCTGATACTGTTCCTCTGTGCTGTCTCTCGTGTGTTTTGAGAGTGGTGTGTTAATTTTACTGGTCTGTTCAAAATAGCAGCTTTCAGCCTTGCTGATCCTCCCTGCTGTATCTCTATGTTTGATAAATAGCTTCAGCTCTTCTGTTTTACTTCCTTCTGCTTTGCTGCTTTCCCTGGCTCATTTTCTGGCTTCCTGCTCTGGACGCTCCGTCGCTCCTCGGCTTCCCTTCCTCTGCAGGCACAGACGCTGACGGGTCTGAGCTTCCCTCTGAGCGCTTTCCCTCTTAGCTGCACTTACGAGTTTTAATGTTCTAGAAATTTTGAAATCTTTCAGTTCTAAATGTTTGCTTATCTTAGTTTTGATTTCCTTCAGCTCGTCAGTTGTCTTAAATTGTTCTTATTTATGGCTCCTGATGCTTGTGGCTTTCTCTGCTCGTTACTAATTTGTAACTTAGTTGCACTGTGGTCAGAGACTGCAGTCTGTATGAGCCAGTTCTGTGAAGTGTGTTAAAGCTTGCCTTTTGGTACAATGGATGGGCATATTTATAAATGGACATTTTAGTAAATTTTATAAAACCTGCAGAGAAAAGGCCACTCTCTAAGGAGGGAACCCCAATCCACTTCCCTTAGTTGGGCCAAAGCAGCCAAAATGTTTTGTGAAAAAATTACTGCTTCATTGGGAGAAAGGCCCTGCATGAAATTTAGACGCCAGAACCCGGGAGCCTGGAGAAGCGCTGAAGCCCTGGGGCGGGAAGGCCTTCGAAGGATGCTTACTGGAGGAGGGCCCTTGGGAAAGAGGGTCCTGGCGAGGAATCAGCAGGAGGAAAACTGGGAAGGCCGCGACCCCAGCCGGAAAGCACGCTTGCCGGGATGAAGCGCTCATGTTGGGGTCTGTAGGAGACGAAGGGCCAAGATTTTTGCCTGCCTGACATTTGTAAGCAAGGAAAAGATGGCCGGGAGGTAAACATAACATTAAGTGGTTGATCAATGAAGTGCAGTCTACTTGGATCTCGCTTTTAAATTATTTGAACTAATTAATCTTATGACTAGAAGTTGTAATTCAAGCCTTTTTGCTACCAAACACTTAGAGCCTTACTTGAATTTTTTATTCTTTTCTAATTTAAATGTATAAATCAGTTTTAATTTGTAGGTGATGAGTTAGTCCAGCAAACTGATGTAAAATTACAATAAAATTCAAAATATAATGAGTGGAAATCCTGAGGAAGAAACATTGACTTAGAATGGACCAAATCATTATTTTTTTGGAAATTTTACTTTTATTGATTTATTTACTGAAGTATAGTTGATTTAGAATGTTTCAGGTGTGTAACAGAGTCCAGTTATACACATTTTTTTTACACATTCTTTTCCATCGTAGGTTATTACCAGATGTCGAGTCTAGTTCCCTGTGCTGTACAGGAGGGCCTTGTTGTTTATCTGTTTTATATACAGTTGTGTAGTGAGTGTCTATCAATCCCAAATGCCTCCTGTGTCCTTCCCCCCTGCCCCTCGGGTAACTGCGGGCTTATTTTCTGTTAGACCACATTGTCCTACCTCGCTCTGTGGTGGTGTCTCTCGGACTCCTCTGGAGGCGCCTCCTCATTGCAGCCGCCACAGTCCGATTGTGGAGAAGGCGAGAACCATGATGTGGCTTCTGAGTGTCCCCAGTCCCTCACCTGCTCCCTCCCGGGAAGATCCGCTGACAGAGAGACCAGGGACCACTGCTTCCAAAGGGCTGTCTGTGACCAGCCGCTATAGACTGCAGCATTTTGGAGGCCTGCGCGGGGCGTGGGGCACGTGGCGAGCCACGTGAATGCTGTGAGAGCAGCTGACTCACTGCAGAGCTGTGTGTGGACCACCAGGCTGACAAAGCCGGCCACGGGTTCTGTGTCACCAAAGTGATAACTGGTCACCCGGGGCGATTTTCTAGGCTTCCAGTGCCTGGCCCGCACAGAGTTGGAAACCTGGTTTCTATCATGTTTGCTGTATTTATGGAGTGAGGAACGCTTTGGTTTCTTGAATCCCAGGGGCTTACACAATCAGATACGGTGGACCCCGCCTGCAGGAAGTCTCAGGCTCCTTGGCACGAGCGGCAGTTGCTTGAACACAGCTGCGTGTAAAAGCGATGTGTATCCCAGCTGTCTTTACTGTGCAGGCAGGCAGCTCGGAGGGGCGCCCCTGCCACCCCCCCCACCTGAGCTGTGAGGGTGCTTGTCACCCCGCTGCATCCCTCCCCGGGTGCTGGATGACCAGGTCTCACACACCTCGTACTTACGGATCTGTCTAAGTGAACATGCTCCTTAAGCAGAAGCCCACGTTTGGCTAGCAAGCAGGTCTCAGCGTCTATAAAGCACTGCTCTTTCGCACAGCAAAGACTAGTCCCTTGTCAGGTACTGTCAAATCCTCATAAAAATAACAGAGCACTCGGCATCCCCAGGTGGCCCAGAGGAAGCTGCTCTTTATCCGCGTCAGGCGTTGAGGAGAAGACATGGTGGCGAATGGGCACCCAGGGAACCTGCGTGGAATTAGTGGGTTAAAGTCTGAGTCATGCTTATTAAGCCACTCTCGGTTTGTGTCCACTTTTGGTTTTCTTTAGTAGGTATTTTAAATCTACCCAATAATTGACTCATAACAAGTAGAACAACACAAACACACAACTCTTAACAAGTAAACACACAAAACTTAAATCAGTATGTAATGAATTTTTGCTGAGTGAAAGAATAAATATTGCATTTTTTCCCTGAATTTTTAAAATGTCAAATAAAGAAAAAGATCATCTCCTCACACCCACAACTCACCGTTCACAGCTCAGTGTGCACCATGCCATCTTCTGTGAACAAAAAGTGTGCCCTTTACAAATGTTTTGGAAGGAGATGGGAGTGCACATAATTCTGTTGTTCTCTTTTTCCCTCCAGATCAACAGGTACAGATCTGAGCATTCAGCTGAATCAGTACATAAGGGGCGGTAGTGTGGGCACCATCGTTTATCCACTCTTCCCTTACACGTGGACATTCGGTGACTTTGCCACTACAGACAGTGACACATTAAATATTGTTGCACATGAAAAAACCTTTGCTTACAAACAACGTAAATACAAGTGATAGAGAAAAATAAGAAGTAAGAAAATACTGATCCATTTAAATATTTTTCCCAAGTCAGAGAATACTTGTAATCAGGATTTAATGATGTTTTGTTGAGTGAAAGAATAAATATTGGGTTTTTTTCATAATTTTTAAAATACCAAATAGAATCTACTTAAATGATACCACTTTTATAATCTGAATATGTCTTAAACTTGCATCCTCACTCTACTTTGAAAAGGCTTATGAGAGAAGAGTATAAATAATGGCGCAGTCTGGCATATTATATTTGTTTGAAATACTTTCTGTATGAATTTTGCTCAATGACAAACTGACTTTTTCTGGCAAGTATTTGGGAAGTTTTTTTAATAGCAGTAACAGTATGTTCTGTAACAGTAGAAGTTACATAAATATCTGTTAAGAATAGTGCAATTTAAATTCCTGTTTTGTGTTTCAGTATTTATTGTGTGCTATATTAAAACCCTCTTAAAGCCTGCGAACACGAGTTTCCACCTGGTTATTGAGATATTCGAATTTTCACTCGGTACCACTGACGCTCTGACAGCCGTTTGACGTGGCGGCCGCGCCGTGGGCCGTGGGGCGTCGTCAGCACCTCTGCACACAGTGTCTTTGGGCGCCCGTCCTGAAGCCCGTCCCGTGCGCTCTGTGAGTCAGCTCGGGTGAGCGCCGTTGCGCCGCGAAGCACCGTCCAAACAAAGTGGGTCGTGACGTAGCAGGGTCTAGGGGAGCCTAGAGTGTGTGGTGCTTAAATGAGTCATGTTGTTTTAACCCTCAATGTTGGGTTTTTGGTTTTACTGCACTTCACAGCAGACTCACAGCAGTGACCTCCAATGAGAGTATTTCTCCCAAATTATCGAAAACCTGAATTAGATTCGTTAATAACAGATCTCCCCCCAATCTCAGCTGATGACCATCTGGCCAGAATCTGTTCTAAAAACCCCTGCAGTCAAATGAGAATGAAGGGGGGGGGGAGCCTTAACTTTGTTGTCAGTTTGCTGTTTTGCAATTCTGTTTGTTATAGAATTATTCACCTAATTTTGTAAGAGAAAAGGGGGCATATAAAATACCTTGTTTCATAAATGGCTAATTTTGCTCATTAAAATATACCCTGTTTTCACTTTTGATGCATGCCAGCATCAGCTCCTAGCTCCATGGAGACATTTTTTCCGGACTAACCCAGTATCTCTAATTACAGAAGGGGGTCATTTTCTTTGATGGCTCTTAGAAGGTTCGGCACATTCTTTGCCAGGGCTGTAGCTGAGAGAGGGCCCTGGTTCTGTGACGAGGAGAGGGAGAACAGGGCCTGGTGCCCCAGAGCTGAAAATTTTTGTCCTTAATGTCGACTGTATGTATGTAGCCTGTAACTGAGCACACAGCCATTTTGCTGTGCTGCGGGTGCCCGCCATGGGAGTCAGGATGCGTATTTAATGCCTGATTTAAAAAGAAAAATAGATGCAGTGACATGTGGGCAATTTTAGGAAAGTGTGTTCCTTGTAAATGCAAGTACAGGTTTGGGAGAAACTCGCTTTTCTCTTTCTTAGCAGAGACATGGTTTTGCACAGCAGGGATTGTCTTAGATCCATATTTATTAAGTGATGAGTAGTTGTGTTTCTCCTTCGCACTTTTAATGACAAATTCAAATGGCAGCAGAGGAAAGAGTTCCCCCCATTCGTTGGCGCACACCCCTTCCTTCCTCCTTTACCCCTCTCTAATAAAAAGCCCGAAAAGCCTTTGTCTAAAAAGGAAAAACATGTGGCTCAGTTACCAGAGGAAAGAAAGCCAGCAGAAATAGTCTCTGGATTCTTGCCCATGAGGCAAGGTGAGAAGACAAGCGTTCACAGTTAGCACGACGTGTGTTAACTGGAGAGGACTGGTACCCGGGTTTTGGCGTGCATCTGTATCCCATCGAACGAGAAGGCGGAAAGTGCTGTGTGCCACCGACCAGCCCGTCCTCAGGCTCGCTGGGGGGCCACCACGGGACCCCAAAAAGCGCTGATAAAACAAATTCTAAAGTGCATATACCTTCTGAAAATACAGTAAGCAAGCGGGTGGTTTGCCTTACGTTTTGTCTGTGTGCTTTTTGACTCTTGCCTTTTACAGTCACAGGTGAGCGACACCCAGAGCATTCGATGGGCCAGCTGGGCTCAGCCCTCCAGCATGGGGGGCGCTGTTTCTCTTTGGCTGGAGTTCTTGAGGAAATGTGTTCAGTACGCGACATTTCCATTGCCAAAAAGACTTCAGATTGCAGGTCAGATCCTAGAGAAGCTTGTGTGTTTCCTAAGAAAATGCCTTGGACCTGGTGTAAGTGCTACCAGATGAGCAGCGGCGCTGGTCGGGGTCGCCCGGTCCAGCTCAGCGCAGCAGCGAGGCGAGAGGAGCAGAGCAAGTCAGGCTGGCCCGTATGTTCACCCGATGTTCCTAAAGAAAGTTGGTAAATGTTTTCCTTTGAGATTAAGGAGTGAAAACTTTCACCATCAGCTGAGAACCTGATCGCCGACTTGCCGTTGATGGCGTTCGGTGCTGCAGGTATTTGGAGCCTGTTAGTGTTTCTTCCCTTCCGAGACGGCCCTCTGCCCTTCCCCAGCTTCCAGCCGCCCGAGCGGCCCCGTTTTAACACCTTCAAGCCTAAGCCGTCTCTGCTGTCGTCCTGAAGGGCAGGCCATTTGCTGCTTTCTTTTTTTGTCCATGTATCTTTCTCCAAGTAACTCTGAGTTTGCTTTTAATAAAGCTGCACGCAATTGCACATCCTTAATCGAATCAGGGCTTTTCCTGCCATGTAAGTGATTCCTCTAATCTTTCCACTTATCTTCTTAAGTGGTCAGATTCTTACTTCTTTTGACCATTTTTAAACCATCAACCCAAGTAAGATATGCAGTAAACAAAGTTCAGCGTGTCGAGGGTAAGGACGTGAGCTCCTTTATCTGCGTTCATCTTGACATTTCGAGTACTGTTACTTGTTTTTTTCATCCAAGCTGAAAGTAAAACTTGAAAATAATTTATCCTTATGGCTACTTTTTCCTTCCTTTAACACACGTGAGGATGGACTAGGACCGTGCAGATGAATGGAATCAGTTTATGGGAGCTGCGCTCCAGCCATAGTCACTGTCCCACATCAGCGAGTTGGAAACTTCATAGTAATTTAAGAAACGAACAACCTGTTACCTGGTTTCTAGAACAGAGACAGAGATTCTACAGTGGAGGGGGATGGAGTCTGAATAGATTAATTGTTTTAATTGAAGCAAGAGGTTATCTGTTTCTTCCCCTGTGTGTTCTGTAAGCAGGCTGAGTCGGGAGAGAAAACTGGTATCTGCCTTTGGCTTTTGCTGTTAGTCAGACTAATGTGAAAGGGGCGTCGCTCCTAGAATGTTTCCGTGCAACCTGAAGAAACGCTGGAGAGTGACTTTTAAAGTAGAATATAAGGCAGTAAATATTTTAGCTGAAAAATCAATAACAAAATGCAGGTAACAATTATTAGTAATTTAATTAGGTCTGTTATCATGTGTAACATTACCCTCAGCGGCCAAGGTATAGAAGCTTGTATGTATTGAAACATAACACTCATACACCATTTGAAAACAAGATGACACATAACGAGCAATAAAAAAATGAAATATTCCAAGATCTCCAATCTGCTTCTGAATAAATGAGGTGCGCTCCAGGACAGGAGAGAAAACAGCGGAGAGTTGTCAAAAGAATTATATGAAGATAATGGAGAATTCATATATATTTTCTTTATTGATCATTCACAGAACTTGGGGCTTTCCAGCTAGATTGACAGCTGAGTTATTTGCCCATCCCTGGTGACTGACAACAGGTAATGGAAAGGCTTTTACCATGATATAACAGCACAGAATATTTCCTAATTTACTACTGTAGTTCTCATCAAAAGTGCCCCGGCAAAAACACCAGATTTATCACTTCAATTACTGGAATTTCACATTTGGTTAAAGGAGACATGTTTCTGTAATGTGACAGGCTTCACAGATCCTGAACTTCCGCAGACATTGCCGCTCTCAGGGTAACGGGAGAGAGATACAAACGAGAGCAATTGTTGTAGTTTGATAACTTTTAATGGTGTCTGCTGGCAAGAAGTAAAACAGACCATAAACTGATGATCTTGGCTAGGTGTATTTTTTAAAGTTTTTTTTTGTCAGCTTAAATTTTTTCTTTTTCTTTTCACAATCTGAAAATGAATAGCAACTCCATTTAAACTGCTGTATTTATGCCTAAACAGATGTTTTTTGGTATTACAAATTCGAGAGTGTCAGAAATCCCATGTGAGGATAAATATTAGAAGTCACAGATTTATGAAAGTTAAAGTGGTGAGTGTTTATTTGCTCCAACATACAGAGCTCGACACATGCCCTGTCTTCCCTGGCTCACCGACATGATACCTGGAGTCTTGGTTTTCTCATTTCCTGTGTTGGGACTAATTTCTAACGTCTCAAAATTAGTTACTCAAATACGTGGTAACAAGTACATGTTCTTCTGCATGCACTTAGAGCACTGTGTAGTTTCAGTGTATTTCAGTGTTGGCATCATCAGGCTTCACCACCCCTCCTGTTACGAGCACCACCCCTGCCACATAGTGAGCTAACGGGGAGTACGTTTCAGAGACGAGCACCGCTGTGCCGGTGCCAGCCCGAGCAGAGCCAGCCCGACGCTGACTCACGTCGGGGAGGGCCTTTCTTGTGTGGCAGGTGAGGGGCAACAGCCTGGTAGCATCAACACTGTTGTGCCCTAGTAACTGCAACCTGTCCCACCGAAGATATGAAATTTAGGACAAGGACATTGGTAGTGATTAAGGTGCAACCAAATCTGTTGTAGTTATGAGTAGTTTTCATCCTATGAGTTTTCTCTTGACCCAGTTATAATAAAATTGCATTTTTGTCTTCTCTGGTTTTCCACCCTCCGATGGCATCAGCTTGATTTCCTCCTGGCATCCTTTATCTTGTGCCACTACTGTTAATACCTCTGTGTTTATCAGAGATGTCAGAATGGTGGGAGGTAAAGAAGCAGCACTGCCGTTTGTAGCCACGGTTACCCCCGCTGCCACGGAGGAGGGTGTGTGTCAGAGGCCCTGCGCGCTCACTGGTCCCAGGCAGAGCGGCCCTCTGCAGTGTGTTCGCCACCCGGAGACTTGGGGGGCACAACGGGAATCCTCGAGAAAAATAAGGGGTGGTAGGAATCAGTTCATTCTTTTTTTCTTCTTTGCACAAGTATTTATTGAGCATCTGCTACGTTTTAGGTGCAGAAAAGAAAACGTGTAGTTCTGTCAGAAATTTTGGTAAGATAATATGTGAGTAATTTAACATTACTGATTAAGACAAATAATAACAAGCGTTTGTAAAGGACTTCGTGGTTCGCAGGGTACTTCTCAGTCACAGACGCACTTAGTTAAACGGATAGAGTCACTTCACCCAGATTTCCTCTACCTGGGGAGGGACGCTTTTTGACCTTACAGGAGGTTAATTGCTCAGCTTTTTAAAGAATTAGTAATTCATGTAGTGTGTGTCAATGCAAGGAAGTTTTGAAAGTTTTTTTCCCATTCCCACATGACCCTGCTTTGTAGGAGGATTAGAGATCCACTTATTTTAGGGAGAGAATGGAAAAAAGATGATAAGGCTGAGGTTTTCCATCGTTCACGTGGAGGAACCAACGTGCCAACACCGTGCACAACTACCCAGTTGACGCCGTTCCTCAAGGCGACTGCATGGTGACTGATGAGATCCAGTGGGCGCGCTCTCCTTGCTCTTTAAAGGGCTGGGTAGCTGCACCTCCGGGCTGTCAGCAGATGCTCCCGGGCAGCCTTCCACGCTGATCTGAAAGAAGGCCGCTTCTCCCTCCTCCACCACTCCCTGTGGTCCAGGAGACCAGCATCTCTCAGCAGCAGCCTCCTCATTGCTCTTGCTGCATCCCCCGGGCTCTGCCGCCGTCAGCTTCCAGGGCGGCTGCCAGAGCCATCCTTCTGAGAGAGCAGAGCTGGGAGGGTCCTCTGTGCTCCCCCGTGCTGTCCAGTGGCAGCCTTAAGATGTGGCCAGTGCAACTGAGAACTTAAATCTTTAATTTCATTTTTATTTTAATGGGTTAAATTAAAGTTTAATTAATTTAAAATAACCACAAGTGGCAAGTGGCTGTCATATTGGACAGTGCAGCCCTGAAACATAAGTCAGTTGATGTTTCTTTTCTGGTCAAAACCCTCGGTGGCATATCTTTTCACTCACAATAAAAACCAAATTTTCCCAGAATGTAACATGGCTGCCAGGCTCCATCTCCTGCTGTGTTCCCCTGGACCACTCTGCTCCAGCCGCACTGGCCTTGTTACAGTTCCTCAAAAATAGGAGGAATGCTCCAACCTCCAGGCCTTTGCACTTACAGTTCCTGCTGTAGTCAGCCACGTGGGCTGCACGCTCCCCTATTTCCTGTCTTTGCTAAGTGTCAGTTTTGTGTCAAGGCCATTTCGGGCGCCCTCCCCCACCCTGGCCAGCATGCTCCCACGGATGCTGCCCCTCGCAGTGGCTAATCAGAGACTAGGTCTGCAGCCAGGCTGTCAGCAGGTGCCCTTGGCTGATCTGCAGTGTACATCTGAAATTATCTAAAATACTTTTTTGGTTCACTTATTTATTTTGTCTTGTTTCTCTCTCCTTCTCGAGTTAATGCCCATGAGGATGGGACCGTTCCCTGCCACATCCCCAGATCCCAGAAACGCATCTGGCACATCATGTGTATGTAACAGAGTTTTGAAGATTAAGTGAACAGATAAAGATACAGCATTATGAATAATCTAGCAAAAGGCCCACTAGGCAAAGTGCAAGAGAATTCAAAAAGAAGATGCTATAAACGCATTTGAGGTGGGAGCATTGAGTGCATAGCAGTCTTTGATAAATCAAAAAGAAGAAAAATCAAATACAGCATTGGAAAAATATAATTAATAAGATGGAATTAATAAATATATGTATTTAACTTGGCATTGTTGAATACAGCATTAACTTTACCATCAAGTATTCATGGAAAATGTACGGAACTTATAATTAGCTTTAAAGGGAATTACAGTAAATTTTAAAAACCAGAAATTGCCAAGTTATATTCTCTGATTACAATATGATAAACAATAAAAATTTCAACAGGAAACAAACCAATCCCCTGTAAATATTAAAATACTTTCCTATATAATAGGGAAAAACAAATAAGCCAAGAATACAGTTGCAGATTATTACAGTTGATGAAGAGACAATGTCTTAAGGAAAATAAGCAATATAATAATGTAAGGTTGACGAATTTTGAAAAAGTCAATAAATGGTACAAGAATAAATTGAGCGTTTGTTTTTAAATGTTCTAGAAAGTTTTAAGACATCGTAATAGTAGGTTTTGCAAGTCTGAAAATTTCCAAGAGTAAAATTTCTGAGACCTCAGTCTATTGTACAACACACTCTTGTGTGAACACCCTTAAACACCCTCCATCCGTTTCTCAGCTACCATCTTGTTAACCCTACTTAGAATATGGATCTGAACATCCTCAATAAAACATAGTACATAGAATAATCATAATCCATTCATGCACATTTAACAGTCTTTACAGGAATACAAAGTCCCTCAATTACATCAGTAGGTTTTATTAGAAAATCAAATGATTATCTCAGAGGATGCCCAAAAGGAGCATTTGATATAAAACCATTTTCTAATGAATAAAAATTGAACAAAATGAATAGATTATGTTTGTTTATTTTTCTTATCCCACAAAAAAATTGAGATAGCTTACAGAAAATACATAAATATAACAGAATACATAAAATAAAATCCAATAATATAAAACAAAGGTTAAATTTTTGAACACTGGGGACCTTAGCCAGGAATGAGAAAGGACTTCCTTTGCTTAGTGTAAACTGCCAGCATCGCTCAGAACTATGTAAGATGAAGCATTCCCTTTGAAATCAAGACCAGAACAGTTCTAGCTAATGAAAAAATGAAATTGAATAACTGAAGTAGGTGTGACTATTAGAAAAGGGAAAGTAATGATTTTGCTCATAAGTTGTTCTATGCCTAGAAAGTTCTGTGAGACTTTTAAAACTATGAATTAAAAGCTCAGTCAAATGGCTGAATACAAGATTAATATACAAAAATGAACCTTCTTCTTTTGTAGCTGTAACCAATTAGAAAAATACTAGGGGAGTAACCCCACTCACAGTTCTAACACACGCGCACAATAGAGCACATTGTCCAAGCCCGTTGAAAGTTAATTCCTATATTTGAACAACAAAGTTTTTATTTATAAGTATAGAAGATGTATTGAAATGGTGTGTTTTCCAACGGGAAGACAACAGTTCTTTCTAATTTCTTTCAGAGTTGTAATCGTAATAAACCCTGAGCAGGAAAACTAAAGTTATAAGATGTGCAAACAGAGTTACAATAATGAGGACGGTGGTCGTGGGTGGAGGTTTGCAGTTGGTATGACTGTCATTACTGAGCGGCCCCCGTGTCCCAGACACTGAGCTGGAGGTTTGACAAATCCGCCTCCTTTAATCCTCACGCCGGCCTAGGAAGTAGATGCCATCCCCTTGTGAGGCGGGGAAACTGAGCTCTGTCTAAGGTGTATTTAATGGCAAAAACCAGGGTTCAAAGCTAAGTACGTCAGATTTCCAAGCTCTAAGAAAGTATAAGAATGTAAGAGATCAAACAGATTAATCAAAAACCATGTCTGTGTAATCAGTTAACGTATATGTACTTGTGTGTGTGTGTACAGACATCCTTAGGGGACTCGCAAATCCGTGTGGAAGGGGTGTGTTATTTATTGTTTAATAAGTCGTGTGAGACTTATCTCAGGATAGCAGTAACCAGTTTAGAGTTTTACTGGACACAGTTCACAAAGGTAAATGTTGATGCACTAAAGAGTTAAACAGCAAACAAAATCATAAAAGTTTGTATAGAAATAGAATGCAACAGACATCAGCATCCTGATGAGGAAACTTTCCCAGAATTTTAACAAATAAAAGAAATAACAAAGGAACAGATTGGTAGATTTAGCTGTTTGAAAAACTGAATTGTTTATGTCCAAAGTTCCCAAAAGAAAAAGGCAGCTAAGAGACGGAGAAAATATCTTTCCGTCAAATAGCACGTTCAGTTTGTATATCTCTTTATATCAAGAGCGCAGACACATCAACAGGGAGAGCGCGACAAATGCAATAAACAGGGAAAAAGATCGATCATAGACCGTAGAACCTACACACAAACATCTGGAACAAATCCCAAGTTCTTTTTAAAAAGAAAACAACAATTGTGTACCTTTTCTCTATCAAATTAGCAAAAGAGAAACAGACAGTTTTGTGTAATGTGCATCTCCTGCAGGTAACAGTTTTAATTGGTTCTGAAAATAACTTGATGATATGAAACAAGTGCCTTAAAATCTTTCCTATCCTTTGATGTAAGACAGAGAGCGGGAAGGAGCTACTTCAACAGCGCATTTATTAAACGTGGCCTAAATGTCATGCGTTGGGAGAAAGGACGTGTGAACCTCATTCAGTCACTTTGGGCATCACTCAGCCCCAGTCGACTGTACCGCATGGCATTCGCAGCTCAGCTCGGGAGTCAGCCCGGTGTCTACGTTCTGTGTGTGTCACTTAGTAGCCGCGTGGCCGGGGGCGGTCGCCTGACCTCTCTAGACTGGAGTTCACTCATCTCTCAGGTGGGGCTAATGCTCGATGTACCACCTATGAGCACGTGAATAAAATAATGCATGTGACAGTTTGCATACATCATATAGGCCTTAACTTATTAACTGTTAGTTTGCTATCATTAATTATTACAATTAACAGGTATTAACTATTATGATCACCTGATATTCATTATATTCTTAATTATAATTAATACTAGATATTATACAACATGTAATTAATAATGTATCACATAGGTATAATTAATAATGAATGGTAGCAAATTTTAATAACCCCTTATCTAGTCATTGAAGGAGGAAAGGAGCAAAGTAAGTCAGCTGAATTCTTGGGGTCCAGCTCTTCAGAGCTGCCTCTGCCTTGAACCGCGGACAGGTGACCACTTGCTTCTGCCTCCCTGACTTCCTTCCAGGGCAACCAGACATCCGTGGGCTTCTCGGATGAATAAATCTTCTAGTTTGAGAGCTTTCTGCCGTGGGGGTGATGCCAGGGTGCTCACAGCCCAGGAGTCCTAGTAGAGAAACGCCGTCAGCCCCCTCACTACCCGAGCCTCACGGGTGCTGGTACGGGTGGTACAGAGTCGCTACCTCATCAGTCTCCACGTTAGAGAGATCGTGTTTTCAAGTGGGAAACTATCAGGTTGGCTTCCTGAGCTCATTTTCTGTGCCACCGTTGCAGTTGGAATAGTCCAGACTTAGTTACAGTCGTGACGCATGAGTGCTTGGACAGTTGGTTCGGGTCAGTCTGCGGCATTGCACTGAGCCCCTCCGTTTGGAAAGCACTGTGCTAAATTATTGACCAGTTCTGTTTCAGAGGTCTGGGTTTGAGGAAGAAAAATAAAAGGGGAAAGGGGAGTAGGAATCCCAAACCTTCCCTCAAAATTTATTATCTTAACCTGGAAGCTGGAGACCCAAAAGCAAAAAGCAGTCCACCCTGTAACAGAAGGTGTGAATTTCTCGTTAAGTTTGGAAATAAGGGTTTGCTTGTGGGCTTTAGTTAGAATGTTGCCTTAAAGAAGTTAAGCCATTTGGAGAGTTTTTATGTTTAAATTTTGTTTTCAAGAATTCCTGTTTGAGCCTCTTTTGAAAAAGGACCTAAACTGGTCTGCTGGTTCCAGGTATGTCTGAAGCGCTCTGCATTTGCTGACTTGGGTGGTAGCGTTTAGGAAGACTTCAGTTAGGGGTGGTCAGCTTAACTTGCAGACAAAAGTCCTTTAACATCTGCATCTTTTGATTAATTCATCATATATTCATATCTTTAACCACACCCCATAGAAAATTTACCTAAAGGATACAGAAAGGAGTCCAGTTAATTTTCCTGTGTGAAGTCGATGTTGTGAGACAGTGTAGTGTGGAATTCCAAGATGGTATCTCCAAAAGGAGCTGACACTTCCTGTGACCCGTTAACCATGTTCATTTTCACGTGTGCTGCCTTCCTCTCATTTTGCTTTTTATTAAACATTCAGACTAGTAATTCTGAAGATTTAGTTTAAAGGGTGATAAATTAAAAAATAAAAACTGTGTAATCGTGTGTATTTTTAAAGAAATTATCTCAAATAATTTCATCTCACAGGCATGTTCTGTGGCAGATGCTTGCAAATCTTGGTTTAAAACTGATTGAAGTATTTTAAGAAAACTGAAATAATGTCAGTGGTAAAATTTATTTTACCAAGTGCAGATGTAAGACATCAAGTTCTCAGACTGATGGCAGAATTAACAAAAAACACCATCTGGTTCAATAATTATCTGAAAATACCCATATTCTTGGATTTGTTTAATACCATTTAGTTCCCAGCTTTATTTTATCTGAGTCTGCACACCAACCAGGCTAGGTTGTGCAAAACGGAGACGATTTCCATCTGATCATTTTTAAAAATGTGTGTTTGCATGAATAATGAATCTTTGGATTGTTACTAAACAAGCAAATTATTTGCGTCTGTGTCACATTGGTTATCAAGTTTGCACATGTGACAGCTTCAACAGCCGTCACGTAGAATGCATAAAGCTTGTAACCATATGTTTTTGCTTGACAAAAAGCTAAAACTCAAGATCAATTTTCAATATGGAATGCACAAATTAACACTTTAAAATGCACCACAATATGTACAGCTTGGCAAAATCTGCAGAAATAGCACGTTTCTAGATATTAACTGATATCTTTGGATTCGACCTTAAGGTATTCAATCATTTTGATTAAAAGACTGATTTCTCATAAAACCACAGTCTGTTGGAGGCGCAAAGCCAATGACATTTGAGCATTCATATATTTTCATAAACTTTGAACAATGTCAGTGAGACACCTCTTCAATCTTGGCCACACAACAGCAGGGTATTCAATCTTTCTTTAGCTTAAGACAGAAAATTTGAATATCAGCATAGGGTTATAAATGTGGCAGCTCGCGTGGTGTGCTCCACGTGGCCTGTCAGGGGCCGTCTGTGCGCTGTAGTCACAGCTCGCCCTGCTCCCTGGACCACCGTTCTCCCGCCCCTTATTAGCTCCTTGTCCCGCCGCTCCGCCCCTCCCCAAAGGCATTCTGGGAAGGGGTTGGGTTTGGTTCTACAAAGCAGTTCATTTGAAGATTTCTTTGGGGTGGGGGTGGGTAGGGCTTTTTTAAATGGCTTCTCCTAATACCACATGTGATGATCACACAAAGTGCTATGATGATACAGGTGCCCCAGTGTTTCTTCAGCAACTTTTCTACCTTTTAAACCTCATGATCAATCATTATGCCGCCAAGTAGACCCGTTTCCCTTTGGCCTCCTAAATGAGGTCTTGGCGAAAATTGGATGCTCTTCAAATACTTCCTTTTCTCTTGTGTCACTCAGTGCAGAGTGAGTGTCCTGTGCAGTGGGTGAGATGTGGCGTTCGTTGTAAATAACAGTGTGAAGGCTGTTAACATCCACTGCAGATAATACGGCTCTCTCTCCAGCATCGGCGCACACGCAGCTCGGGCAGAGACCAGATGGGCCGGGAGGGGACTGAGCAGCTCTGTCTTGCCCAAACAGAAGTGCGACAGCATTCTGTTAAGTAAAGAGACAACGAAGGCACAGTTTAATATGTTGTAATGCACGACAGATGTCTAAAGATTTTTACCCAAAATCCCTGTAATCTTGCTGATCTTCGCATTCAGCACGTGCTTTAATGTTAGAATGAAAAGCATTATTAGTACTTTTTGACAAAGGATATTAGAAAATTGAAGTCAGTTTCAATTGCCATAATCCCATGGAATTAGTACTTTATAACTAATCTCCTGAGTCATTGCTAATAGTCCATGTTTTTGTATTCCTGATTATTATCTGATTACACACACCCCAACCCTAATGAAGCTCAAACAAAAGTCTTACACTGGTAAAGGTAGACTCCATTAGTAATGCCATGCTGGGAGAGATGCTCCTTAATTGTGTCCGTTTTAATAGAATTTGCCACGAGTACGTTGTTGAATTGAGTCAGTTTGTAACTCTTGCAGACCGTTGCTGAAGTTGCATTCTCTCCATGTTCTCCTGGTTTGCTCGTGTGGACACGTGTGTAAGTGCACACATGTGGATAAGGTGCATCCGTCCTTCACATCGTCTGCATCTCTTTACCCCACGCCTGTGTTTGCCTGTTTCAGCGTGTGGTTTCTTGCCTGTTTCTGTGATTTGTTACCTTTTTGTGTGAACTGTTGTCAACATACATGAACACAGTGAGCAGATACTTTAAAATGCCATAGAGCTGTAACTGTCCTGACAGGAAATAGCTTCAAGCTCAAAGTACACAAAATTTAAAAGTAAAGGATGAATTCTTGCCACAAAGCTTGCTGAAGACACAAGAAGAACCTGTGTGCGATGTCCAGGTCTTGAGGAGAGCGTTACAAAATACATACGCGCAACATAATGTCAGTGTAAACAAATGGCAGGAGTTACGTGTTGCAAGTATTTCTCAAAATACGTGTGTCAGATCAAGAGTTATGTGAAGCAAGTATTTCTAAGGGAAAAGTTAATTTTGAAAGTCTTGTGATCTTTGAGGGGTTGGTCATAGACGTAAAAGAAAAATGGTCTGAACGTGAGTGTGCCAGGGCCCTAATATATGTGAGCTGTGAGTCTTCACGTTGGACATGTGAAAACTTTACCCCTGACTCCACTGGGTTCAACAGCCTCCAGCTAGACCTCGCTTGTGTCCGGGGGAAGAGTGTTGTACCTGGTTATCACACATGGTATCAGAAGGATGGAGACTATACGTCCACAAATCACACTGTTGATTGAATCAAGGCCTTCACAGATTCTGTATGAATTATAATTGGGAATTATCTCCGTAATTTGGATTGCTTTTGAAATGTGAATTATTGAAAATATGAACCGTTAGCCTGGCATTTGGAATATACTCCACACGCCTCTCATTTCTGTAGCCTGATGGGCTGTTGAGAGGAAACACTTCCGAAATAGGTTCCCGTCCGCACACCTTCATTCACCTGCACCTTTGGTGGGGCCCGTGCTGGGTGCCAGGTTGACAGCGGAGAGGGAGCCGGCCTCACTCGGGAGGCCCCCATGGAAGTGGTGACCCCAGAAGGTGGCCTGCAGGGAGGGCTCCCCTTGTAAGGGGCCGGGGGCCTCTGAGAGGCCAGTGCGGGGAGGGCGAGAGCTGCCCGCTGGGCCCCGGGCCCTGCTCTGTGCCCTGGGGGCTCCGCCCCCAGCTCTGTCCTCTGCTCTGTCCCGCCGTGTGTCCCTGAGCGCCGGCAGGAGCAGGGCTCTCTCCCACCGAGCCACAGTGACCCGTCTTCTCTTTAGCAATTTGCCATCATGCATAAACACTCATTAATTCAAGGTCAGTTTAACCTTCTAGAATCGTGGGTCTGCTGACCTGAAAGCTGTCACTCCCTCATACAAATAGCAGTTGGCTCACCTGCGAGGCCCCAGCCCGGGTCACGGCAGCACAGTCTGGGTCTCATACATCACCTGGGAAGGGCCCGCTTGGGCCGATTATTAAAGGAAGTTCAACTTTCCATGCTATTAAATAATGTAATGGTCATTATTTTTAAAAATAGCTTTAAGTAATATGAAAACAATCACTCTGCTCAGTAACTCAGTGAGGCAGTAACTTCCGTGGGTTCTGATCCTGTTTTCTGTCCTGTGGCTAATTTTAGCTTAAACTG
Source organism: Camelus bactrianus (assembly GCF_048773025.1). Classification (NCBI taxonomy): domain Eukaryota; kingdom Metazoa; phylum Chordata; class Mammalia; order Artiodactyla; family Camelidae; genus Camelus; species Camelus bactrianus. The sequence continues at coordinate 27,378,602 of NC_133568.1, forward strand.
ATCTTACAGTGGTTCTGCACAGCCCTCTTCCTCACCTATTTCCCAGAAAAAAGAGATCAAAAAAAATTTTTAAAGGACACTGATAGTCTTTAGAGTGTGGAGAAAATTGATCAAAATATTAATTAGACTTTTGTTTTGCTAGTTTGCATTAGACAGATGGAGTTCTGATCTGTAATAGCACATGACTCATGAAACTGCTTGTGTACTAAGATGCCATTATTAACACAACAGTAGTTTTCAGCAGTTGGTAATTATTGGCATAATTAAACATTTATCAAGAAGCGAGTATTTATCATTCATTAAACTTTCATTAAAAATCCATCTTAGCACAGGCCAGATTAGCCAGTGATTTTCAAGTGAGAACTGCTTCACTTCTGGCAGGAATATGGAACATTTTCCTAATAACCGAAGCTGTACACAAGGTAATGTTCCAGCAGTTGTGGGCAATTACAGGATTTGAGATTCATCTTGTATGAAGTGCCTTCTAAGACTTGGACCCAGAGGGAGAAGGCCCTTGGCAGCGCCTTCAGGGGCTGCAGTGCTTGGCGCTCTTTTAGCAGCCTGCCTAGCGAGACGTGTTCCCCTTGGCAGAGGAAAGTGGCCCGTAGGCAAGCTCTGGGACGATACTTACATGAGTCAAGCTCCCCAGAACTTGGAGCGTGGACGTATTTTAGGACACGGAATTTCTATGGCACGTGGAAGCTGGAGCAGCAGACACGACGCGGTCACTGTGGTCACTGGGCCTGAACGCTGGGCCGTCCCTCAGATCCCCTCCTGTCCACAGGCCTCCCCGTCACACAGGGGCTTAGCACCTCGTGTGCAGATGCACAGCGGGGTCGCGCTCAGGCGTGCTCACTCACCGAGATAGCGCGCTCACTCCTGGCATCGGCGGTGAGGGGCTGAACAGCACAGAGCTGGATGCGTGGCTCCTCTTAATCGTAATTTTACTTGACTTTCCTTATGTAGCTCCGTCCTGCGATCACCTCTCCAGTCTGATTTTCCACAGAACCACTCCCAGTTGCCAAACTTGGGTTTTGCTCACAAGTTGACATGTTATCACATAGTAACGTTATAGCTTTCCAACCTTCCCTCACCGTTAAGGTGGGTGTAGGTGTCCCAGCCTGTGTTCACACGGCCTCAGTTTTACTCCGACACTAATCGGAAAGCTTCGTACACATTTACGTGCCGGGCGTCCTCGCGAGATGGCACACACACAGGAAAGACTCCTCCTCGGTGACTGAGACCGCTCGGGAAGCCTCCTCACGGGTGCGCCAGGGCCGCAGATCTTATTCGATATTCAGCAACTTTGTTTTTGTTTTCTCTTGGGCAAAAAAACTTACTGTATCAGTGCCTTTATGTCACAAGAATGAATTGAATTTGTACCCTTTAGTGCAAACAACAATAGACAGAGTGGTAACCTAGTGGAAAACAAATAGACACCCCGTCCCTTTTGGGGATTCAGAGAGGCTCAGAAGGATGGAGCTGACGGTGGCGAGGTGGCAGATGAGAAGAGGCCAAAGCAGGAAAGAGCCCGGCGGCCATTTATTACCGTGCCAGCTTCATAGTGTTTGCTGAACCAAGGTGGAGAATAATGATTCAGACAAATGACGTTAATCATAATAGCTGGCCCTTTGGCAAGAATGGAGTGCCTAGCACTGCAGCAGGAGGCCTAATCAGATTCTCCAAAACTTACTTCCAAAGCAGAGAATTTTCTGTCTCTGGTTTTTCTGTCGATGGCTCCCCGTGGGATACATCATCCTTAAAAGAAAAAGAAGTGATAAGAAACTGTGCCCTCGTCTCTTCTCCTCCCCCGACTCCCTTAGAGATAATCACATTAAACTGGATGATTAATATTTATAGTGAAGCTGTATTATTTTTATATCGTCTTCATATTTATCTAACGTGATAAGATTGCAAGAGCCCTAACGAATAGTCAAGTCCTATTTTCCGTAGTCCTGATGATCAGAGTTTGGCTGCACCTCCTTGGAGGAGGTTTTAAGTGGCCTTGCGCCTCGTGAAACCAAGCTCTGCCACACACATGGGCCGTGTTCTCTGACTCGGTGTGGCGGGGCTTGTAGATCTGCCCAGATACTGACTGGTCACTAAGCAGATTCTGAGTGAGCTCGCCAGGCATCTGCTCAAAGAGTGGACTTCATGTCCGTGACCTTTCGTACATGTTCAAAGCTAGGGAAGTCAGTTTGTCTTTGCCCTGTCTTGGGTTTTTATGGATTTTTTTAAATTAGCCTCACTAGTAGACTGTTAGTTATTTTTTGTAGGTACCATTTCATTAACAACAAGACCAAAATTCACTTAGTCCTAAATACTTCCACATTTATTAATTAGGTACATTTTGTCATCACTTTATCACACACACTTTGGCACCTAGACACTTGGAACATGGTGCTTTTGTGTCGAAGGGAAAACAATTTAGAGACTCAGTTATATATCATCTCTAGGGGAAAATTATGTTGACGTGTGGGAGGTTAATGTACACACTTTAGATTCTTTGCTTGATTTGCTGTTTCCCTCTTCATAACTCTGGGTAAACAGTTTGTGCTGCCATTTAATGCACAGGTTAAGTGTAGTTCCAGGCTATTAGACATCATTAAAGTAAGCGGTACGCAGCTGCGGAAGAAGGATGGAAGCTCTTCACTTGTAGCTGCTTGGACGTTTCATTTGTCATCTAGCACAGCCGCACACAAATTAGCTGTGGCCGCCTTCATGTAATGTACAGCGTTGTGCCATGAAATTAAGCAATGAGTCACACAATTTTGGCTGATTAGTGTTAATGTGTTTTGCATCACACACCCCCACCCCACCCCAATGACAAAATTGGTTTAAAAAGACGGTGTTGTTCAATCAAAACTTTGTTCCTGATACCCTGTTGTCATCACCCAGTTGAGCTGAACACCGGATCCATCTTTGAACACAGACGTTCTCTCGACAGTTATGGAAAAGGTAGATGTCTGTTCTGTCAAGTGGCATCTTGCATTCTGCCATTGTTTTATTACAATACTTCCAGCCCTCAAATAAGGAAGCAAAGCAAATAATGGTTTAGCCATATTGATTGAAGTGCAGTGTGGCCGATGGAGTAGATAGATACCAGTAGATTGCACCTCCAACCCCGGCCCTCTATATCTGATCAATAACCAATTTATTACTAATCACATCCAATAAGTAGAATACCATAGACATTTATTTCCACCTGGCAGCCGGCAGGCATGGAATGATTTTTTTAGAAATCGGAAGCGGCCACGCACAAGAAGGTGCGTGACTGATACGTCCCGCGCATGGAGCTGCCGTGCTTTCCAGCCAGTCGGCTCGTCCCAGGGAAGTCCTGTGCGCATCTGATTTCCAATGGGCATCGCATCCCACTCGCCTCTGGAATACGTTACAGATGCCAGCTCTTGACTTCTGAGGATGCTGTTGGCTGAGATGTCTGGTGATGGGGAGAGGTATCACACCAGAATGGGGTCTATAGGTATCAGTGTCAAGAAGAAGAATGTCTTGTCTGCCCCTTCTCCTGGGTTACTGCATGGGTTAGAGAAAGACTGGGATGAGTTACTAGAAAACAAAGAAGCGAGAGGTGGCAGGAGCGGGTGAGGGGTGGGGGAAGAAGCAACAGCAGTGCAGACAGAGGACTCTCTCGGGTGCCCCAAATCACCGTACCTCATTTCTCCCAAAGCAGCAGCGTGTGTGAAAGTACCTGACATAATCACTGTGGGCATCTTACACCAGGTGCAGCCGGGGCTGAACCGGCTTACACCGGGGGCAGCCGGGGCCGAACCAACACCACCTGGTGCAGAGGTGAGGACGAGAGTTCTAAAATCCCACCCTAAGTTTTAGCGAGAGCGTATCAACCTTTGCAGCAGGGTTGCAGCGATGATGAGAAAAATGCTGTAATTCTTTGATTTCATTCTCATTGTGATCTACGTGGAAGAAAACAATGCTGATAGGGAAAAAACAGATCTGTGATGTGGGAGGGGGCAGTGTCACCTCGCAGTCCCTTTCTGAGTGAGGAGCCTTATTGTTTCACGAGAGAGAATTTATCCCATTTGTTGTTGAGACGACATACCTGAATGAATCAGACCTACCTTGTTCACACCCCAGATGAGGAAAATGATTTATTATCTGTCCCTTGAATTTCTCTGAGCATTCTGTCTCAACTTTAAAAGAGGATTACATTTATGATTAAATCTTAACAAATGTTGTTTTAACTAGACTGCAATATATGTTATTGACAACAAGCGACTTTTTTTCTCAAAATAACATTGGTGCTTAGGCATGCAATTTACAAAAATGACAAAAAAGGGTGGTACTTTTCCCAAGGTGAATGTGAGTTGACTGATTAGCTGGTACTTTAACTTAGATTCTTGCAAATTACAGACATAAGAAACCCTACAATTTATATGTACTTTAGAAGTGAAAGCTTTAATCCCGTGATTCATGAAAGTAAAGTGGTAATAATTTAAGTACCATATTTTGTTTACCCCTCAGACTTGTCAGCTGATACCAGAAGTATTCCCACTATTTGGGGCTGCTGCCTTCGGCCACCTAATCGCTTCTCAGGGAGGAAGAGGGGAGCTGCTTATATAGCAACATGGCTTGTCTTTGGCAACATCGAGCCAAGGCATCAATCAGTCCATCTGGGTAGAATCACAAGCTGACTCCGATATTGCTAAATATTTATACTGTCAGATACACACAGACATCCAGATGAAAGGAGGCATTCATTAGGAATTCTCCAGCTTGTCAGTTTAAAGATGCAGATTAGAGCAAAACCTCCCACTATGGTACTGAGTGCTCAAGAAAAGTCTATATTTAGCCATTCTGAGCAATAAATATCATCATATTGCCTCATTTAGGTAAATAGAGAATAAATATTGTCAAGATGATCTAGAGATAATGTAAACAGATCCCTGTTCAGAGTCTGTGTTACGGGGGAAATTCCAGGACAGTGATGTGTCGATGATGCTTTTTGGTTTAACCCTTTTCCTTAATCACATCACCCCTCCTCCTTTTTGGTAACAGAGATCGTGTTGCTGACAGATTAGGGGGGAAAGATGAAGAGGAAAAAAAATTTTTTTAACCACAAAGGTGATTTCAAGTTCTGTGAATTAGAACACTAATTAGTGCTTGTGCTGCAGTGTTGTCTTGATAGTTGCAAAAGCTGCCGCGGAAAATAAAGGTACCTGCAGCGGCGGGAGGTCCGTTCCTGGGTTTTGCAGGCACCGCAGCCGGTGCAGCCCCAGGCACCCTGCTGCCAGAAGGGCAGGTCTGCCTGGACACCAAGGCGGCACTCAGACTGCATTTCTTCTGTAACATGTTGTTCTGAAACAAGGGCTTTCACACGGTGGGAATCTGCCGTGGAGACCGGGCCTGCACCCTGGCACACACAGTTCAGTGCCGGTGCCAGACCGCTGCGAATGCCTCCCGGGCAGGGGCGGGTCCAACGCATCCTCTGGGAGCACAGGCTTAATGCTCTTCCCCCATAACTGATAATCTCAGAAGTTCTACTCGCTGGGAATCTTAACTGATGTCAAAGTTTTAGTTAATTACACTAGATGATTTTTTTGAGATTAATAATTAACATCTCTCTTTATAACTAAATATCCATAATTAATCAGCAAATCATAACGTGAAGACTAATTAACTTCAAATTCAAATCTTAACAGAAAATCCATATTACTCTCCAGCATCATTAATTCCCAGAGTAATCACAGTTATGCCTCGTGGGATGAAACATAAGGCTTTGTGGGTCTGTCAGCTAAGCTGTTAGCACAGAAGATTTCCAAAGTAACTTCAAGTGGCATTACCGATTACAAAATTACTAGATTAGTCCAGCATATTTTCATTGGCCACGTGTTACGTTATCAACAAGCTGCCCCTGGCAGCCGGCTGGGTAACCAGCAGAGCAGAAGCTTCCCCATAGCGTCTGGATTTTTTTGTTTGTTTGTTTGTTTTTTCCATGGGGGGTTAATTCAGCAATTTCTGGCAAGCAGGTAATTTGGTTCACTGTCTTTGAAATGCACTGTCTCCTTTTATTTCTTTTCCTCTGCCTCACAGAGTGCTAGTGAGATGGTTTAAAATTATTAGTAACAATCCAAAGTGTACACCCAACATTGTTCATAAATGGGAATTTTTTTCAATAATAAAAAAATTGAAATGTTGTCTTTATCAACTAAGTGTTAAAGAGAACTTAAGAATTAAAGGGATATTGAGTCAAAGGAAGAAATACTATGCAAGGCCAAAAAACACGGACATGGCAGGATATGAAACGGGGCCATTCTAGTGTCTGAGAAGCAGGGTGACACCACTGTTAAAAACAGAAAAGTGACTTTTTAGGTTTTCACTTAGGAGTTGGAAGTGTATTTAAAATCCATGTTTCAATTATTATATCACCTCATCTTCCAAGTGCACGCATCGAATACCGTTCTTTTGTGTGGCAGCTGTAAAAATCCTGAGCAATTTTTACTGTCAAGAAAAGTCTGAATAAAAGGGCTGTTAACTTAGTAAGATATCTGAGGTTATTTGGTGGCAATCAGGAACTCTCAGCACTTCAACTAATGGGTTATGATCAGAAACTGTTCCTAATAGCCAGCTAGAGGGATCTGACTATGAAGATTTCTATAATTTTGTTGTCAGCTTGTGATGTACTCTAGTGCTAATTATTTGGAACAATTATGTTTTCCTAATAACAAAAGAAGAAGCAGTGAATTAAGCAGGCTTACCTTCAGATCTTTAGATAACAGTTTAAATGCACTTGCCATTAAGAAATAACATTTCTTTTTGCTTTACGGAGCCCTAATTATTGAAGATGCTTGTCTTTTAAAATCTCCTGCTTCCACTTCTTTTAAACCTGTTCTATGTGTCAGTTTACACTGATGGCTCAGTAACTAGTATTTTCTCAGTCTTAGGTTTACGCCTGTACCTCCCATAGGCTGCTTACTTCAGTTAGTTGTTCAAAAACCGTAATTAGCGCAGTAATTAACGTGTGGATCCTTCAAAGGGAGACCGCTGGAATCAGGGGACGCCTCTCATCACTCTCCGTGATGTGCGGGTGATGAAGAGACGGGGCGAGGTGACAGCCGGGCTGGCGTTGCTGCACATTAGCTGTGCTGTGGGGAAACGCAGGCAGGACCTTGGTCCGCAGAGCCCTAACGTCTGAAAAAAGCAATTATCCACACTGTTTCTGTAATTCAGCTAGGTGTTATCCTGCGTTTGCAGCTGTCAAATCATTTGTTTTAAATGTTTTTTTTAATCTTATGAATACTTGAAAGTTTTGAGTTTTGCACATTATCTCTTAACCAATTTCCAAACAGAGGTGCCAAGATTTCTTCCTTTTTCTTTTTCTTCTTTTTCTTTTTTTTCTTAATCCATTATGGAGAGTCTTTCTTGACAATTGGTTTCAAGCATTTGATGGTAATTTGAGTCGATGCAGATTACAGTTTCACAATCACAGTCGTGAAGGAAAGGCTCGGTTTCCTGTCTTTCCCCTGGGAAGTTTTTTTGGTTAAATCTCAGCTTTCTCGTAAACTGGATCTGTTGTTTTCAGGCCACGGCGAACGAACTGTATACCATTAAATTTGGCTGGGCGCGACGTGGGGAGGCGCCATCCAGGTGGCCTCCTCCCCGAGATTACCTCAGTTGGAGCGTTGGGCCTTCAACTTCCTATCAGCAGCACCCCCTTTTCACATGTCATCCCTTGACATCTGCCCCCCAGATTCCGTCCTGCGTTTTACCCCGCAGGGGGCTCACCTGAACGGGGTGATGCAGCTGCGGGAATGTGGGGCGACCCCTCAGCGGCAGAGGAGGCCTGAGCTCTCGGCTGTGGGCCGCCTTCCCCCATATCTGAAGCCCAAGCTGGAGCGGCAGCAGGGGCTGATCCTGGACCCTGGAGCTTGACTGCTGATTGGTACGGAACAACCACAGTAAAAAACAAAACAAAAAACCTTATTTAAACTGAAGGGCTGTGAGTTGATGCCCCGTGTTTAGTTCGTGAAGAAAAACAAACAGGTGATGGGTATTGACCTGTATTCAAAATGGGGTGAAAGACGACCTTCCTCGCAGTCCCTTCGGGCTTACATCTTTATGCATCTTTACATCCTTCTTACCTGGTCAGTTGTTCCGAGTTCACAGTCCATCTTCACATCTTAGTTGCGGGGGTCAGGAGTTGACTGCACTTGGTTTCAGCCACAAGACAGTCAGCCCGTTAAGTATCACAAACGCATCAATAACTCGCAGCTGAGTACGTGCCCTTAGTAGCTGCGGGTGGACCCCCTTTGCCAGTCAGGGCACCAAGTCCTGCTGCCTCTTCTTCCAAAACACACACTCTTTAAATTAGCCTCTGTTGATGCTGCTGCAGTTAATTTGTAAACTGGGCACCGTTTTTATTACTTTTTCTAATACGCAGCCTTCTAAACACCGTCCTAAGTTGGGAAAGGCAGCTTTGAACGCTGCGGTGGCAGAGCGCGTGGGAGCCGCGTCCTGCGCGTGCAGCTCCGCCGAGCACTGTTGCAGATACGGGGGCAGCTCCTGGTGCAGCTGCTCCCCAGAAGCAACAGTCATCTGGGAAGTCGGCGGCCCTGGAGGGGATCGGGAGGAAGGCTGTCTGCTGCAGGCCGAGCATGTGCCGCCCGGTGCCTTTCCGCTGCTCCTGAGATGCACGTTGCCCCGTTCTACAGACAGCAAACTGACGCCTAGAGAAGTTACACAGGCTCTCAGCACGCATAGCTGCGCGGCCACGCTCGGACTTTACCTGGAGCCACCCGAGGCTTGAAGTCCACCTGCAGTCACGATTAGGGAAGAGAGAGCACTGCTGACGGATGAAGCCTCGCCAGGCTTGTCAGTGGTCATCAGAACTATTATTGTAAAGTAGAAGACCCAGTGGGGACCTTGGAACAGCTATAGGACTCCCCCGTTTCTTTAGCAGCGCTGAGAACCTCGCTTGCTCTCGTGCTTTCCACACGCAATCAAATCCTTCTAAATTAGCGGTAGCTTGTCTCCGTAGCCAGGAGACCGTCCGGGCCGGGGAGCGAGCGGTGCAGGTCTCTCACACGTGGCTCCCGCTGGAGCTCACCAAAAACAAATAAACAAAACAACAACAACAACAACAACAGCTAAGCAGAAAGCCAGCATTCAGCACTAGTGTAACTAATGGGTAAGTAGAAAATAAGAAACAATGTTAATTGACCACAATTAACAGCCATCTGGTAGACAGTCACATCCCCATTTTTATATAAGGCACACTCATTTAAGATATGGCCTTTCCTTAATTAAATAGAGCGTAGCATACATTCACAAATGTCAATACAAATAGCAGGGAGACCTCCCAGCATCTCCCACAGACATGACACCAAGCCTCGCCTGATGAAAGTCCGTCTTCGGCTGTAGATACTCTGCGTCTCCTCTTCTTAGGTACCCAGTTTATACACACGTGGCTGCTGTGAGCATTCACTGCCCTTTGAACTAGCCTTGCTCATTTCTGTGTCATCGATGAGACAGAACATAGAAGTAAAAGACAATTCAGCCTAATTAATGATTTTCATAATTATTAGACTTCAAAAGATTATACAAACCAGAGGATTTGCATTGTCTCTAGGAAATAAATATGACCCTGGACAGAGCAGATTTGTTTTCAGGCACTAAAAAGAAGTCTTTGAGTTGCTCTAAACAACTGGAGACGAGGGAAAGAAAGTCACAGTGCTTTATAACTGTCGACCCCTGATTCCTTAGATGCAAAATGATCTAATTGGCTGCTGAATGCAGAAACATGACCCACAGCTTCTGGGACAGGAAATCGTCTAGATGCTGCTCCAGAACTTTCATGACAAGGAATTCAGTGTTTATATGTAGAGCACTGACTTTTAAAAAAAAAAATGAGTTTTAGTTTACAAGTGGCAAATTTAATCCTTTTTAGGCTTGCAGTTGGATGACTTTGACAAATGTGTGCAGTCATGGGACCGTTGCCACAATCAAGGTATAGAGCATTTCCATCCACACCAAGGCTTCCTGGTGTCCCTTTAGAGTAACTGTCTTCACCCAGCACCCAGTTCTCGGCTGTGCCTATAGTATTGTCTTTTCCAGAATGTCACATAAATGAGATTGTGCAGTATGAAGCCTTTATTCCACTTAGCATAATGCTTCTGAGATTCATTCCTGTTGTTCCACCTATTAGCCATTTGTTTTCTTTTATTACGTTACTGAGCATTACTCTGCCGCGTGGACGTGCCACAATGCGCTTTTCCATTCTCCTGTTGGTAGGCGTGTGGACTGTGCCCAGTGGTGGGTGACTGTGAATACGGCTACTGTAAACATTCAGGTCCAGGTCTTTGAACGTGTGTCTTCACTTCCTCAGGAATGGGATTGTGAGGTCACAAGGTGAGAAACTGCCAAACTTGTTCCCACAGTGGCTGCCCCACGTTGCGTTCCCACGAACAAAGGGTGCAAGTATGAGCGTTCCGGCCGCTCCATGTCCTCGCCAGCACTTGGTATGTTCGTCTTTTTAACTTTAGCTGTTCTAGTGAGTGTGTAGTGGTAGCTCTTATGGCTTTAATTTGCATTTTCCTTCATGACTAACGCTGTTGAGCATCTTCTCATGTGTGTATTCATGTGTGAATTGCTCTAATTTTTAGAAAATTCTCATAATGAGTTGAAAACATACCTTCAATGCACTAGAGCTGCTCAGGGCTGTGTGGCCCCTCCTCCACACGACAGCTTGCCCAGTGCTGGGGGATGGTCTCATGGCCTTGTTTCCATCCCCCCAAATCTAGATTTGCCAAGCCAGCCTGCTCAGTTCCTCTCCCCCCAAACCCCCACCTCATTCCCGTGCTGTTGTTTCTGGACAGAGAGCCTTTGCCTTCTGCACCACCATGTGGCCGTGTTCCAGTTTGTGTCCTATTTAATTCCTCTGTTAAAACCCGGTTCCTGGTGTTGAGTACAGTGCTCTCCTTTGCAAGTACTGTGTTTTCTTAAAGTGGCCAAAGGTCCCTTCTGTGGCAGCCAGAATGTTCTGTTGTGGTCAGATTTAATAAACTGCCCTCATGGCTTTATTTAAGCTCTTGATTAAAATGATTAACTTGACGGGTCAAGTCCAACCTCCAACTAAGTATATATACTTGACAGAATACATGGATGTGTTTGCAGGGAGGCCAGCTGATTTAATAATCAATGACAGAATTTTTAAATTCACTAAACTGCTAGGTTTATTTTGGACATTAAGAGCTGCTGAGCAGTTGTGAATTATTTTGATTACTTTTAATCCTTGGTGTCTACTATATGCTTTTGAAAAAAGGTACTGAGAAATACAGAAATACGGTCAGCATAGGATTTTGATCCCTGCGGCCAAAATATAAAACACTACTGAAAATGTTCCAGCAGATGAGAGCAGTTGGCCTTCCCTGACATCTTTAGAACCTTTACAAAAAGTTTTCATGATTTATGGAACTGGCAGTAGCTCAGTTTTTAGGAGCATATAGCAGCATTTGGGAGAAAATACGTCTTGCCCTTTGAACAAGTGCACAGAATTAACTTGTTTACATATGGCTTCATGGCGGGGCTTTTTGTTTTGTTTTTGTAAGGAGACCAGGCCTTCAGAACTGGGCTCCTGATAATTCTGGCTTTGACTCCAAGAAGCCACTAGAAGATTCCATATTGTTCACAGATCCTGTGACCTCAGCTTTGGTTTGTTTGGCTGAGAGTTTGCTGGTGTTGCTTCATTTCCTCTTCTTCCAGCGTTAGAAGCAGCCGTCAGTAACCCTTCTGTTCGGGAAGTGGATCTGAATTTAAAATAGCCCTGTACCTGCCTCATACGTGTGGCCCTTTCCTAAAACTCAAAAATTGTGAGTGACAATGAGATGTCCATTGCTATGTTTAAGATAGGTAGTGTGAAATAAATATGGTAATTTTATATTCATTTTATTGTAAGTAAATTATATAAAAATGCCAGGTATGACTAAACCCGTATGATGTGCAACTGACTTATTGGGGATAGAAAACTACCACTTACTGTTACACGAGGTGTTGTTTAAAATGTCTTACTTTCTGCTGAAGATCACCATGTACCTAGTGTTTGAGGCCAAGACTAAAGATGTATTTGTGTATCGGAGTTTGCTGGGCACTTGCCCTAGTTAGCTCTCAACACTCAGTCTAAACATACTGCAGTGGAAACATACTGCTTCCATTACAGCAGGCTTTCCTCCAGGACTCTATTGTAAAGTGAGAGAATGCAGTATCAGCAGTGTGTGTCTGAATGAGGAATGAAATTTTTTTCCAACCAGATTAGGAAAAAAGTATGTGTGCCTGTGCGTGTAAAATGTGTGGTGATGAGCATCTCAACAGGAAGTTTGATATGAGAACTTTATGTCCACCTGGGAATTAAAGGTTGCTCATTCTAATTAAAATGCATGTTGATAACTGAACCATTCAGTTTACATTGTTATATGGGATGATAAGCACTCAACCTGAGTGTTTAAATTCCATTTTCTGGCTTAGGCTGGGGCACTCAGCAGAATCATTGGCAAGTCACTGGCCTCCTGCACAGAGACCCTTTGCCTGCAAACAGTGGAAATGTTGCCCTAGAAATGTGGCTGAAGTTTCATGAAAATGAAACACGAAGCATGCCAGGCCCATCTGCGCCAGCCTTCTAAAACAAAAGCACCCATTTTATCATCATCGCCTTTTGTTCTCTGCGGTGCTATTCATGTGGCTGCTCCGTGAATGCCAGTGTCGAGGAGGGGGCTCCACGGATCTGCTGCTCTCTTCGCTGTGCTGTTTGTTCTCGGCTATAATACTTGACACCTCTGCACCCTCTTCTTTTTAAAAAATGGAAACTTTAACGTTGAGAATCTTGAGTCATTTTATAAGGTTTCGTGCCAGCAGACCAAAGGGCTTTGTCTTTGGATTGCAGATCGAATACGAATTGGGGCGGGGTGGATGAACACGGTTCTAACCAGGAGGAGCAAACCCACTGCTTGTGTGAGTCTCGGAATCTGTAAACCTGCTAGTTTATTACACCGACGTCCGCTTTCATTGTCTTCATGAATGGGTATTTCCCTTCTTAATGCACAGTATCTGCATGTGGTGAACCAGCCGGTTTCGACGCGGCTTCTTTTAATGTTTCTGGATTTCCACTCAAATGATTAGAAGTAATTCTTATTGGAAATCACGCTGGGCCAAATATGATACCTGTAAATCCACACGGGCTGTAGTACTGCGATCAGCCCATTAGTTTCCAAATCTAAGTAACACGATCAGCTACTGTCTGTGGAGGTGGCGGTGTGCTAGGTGTTTAAGAGAATGTTTATTATTCACATCTGAACAGGAAGGGAGTGACTGCACCATCTCATTTGTAAAAGGTAACAACGGGAGACCAATTTTGAGATGCTGTTTTTTGTAGACTAGTCTGGGGGAGGGGTCGGCTCGCTCAGCCTGTCCCGAGGGCACCGAGTTATCACAGAATCGCGGCATCTACGGGCGTCTGAGCCAATGGGCTTTAAACTCCGTCCTGAGGGCCCTGGGCCTTCTCAGAAAGGTGGTGGGAAAGTGGGCAGCTTGGAGCCCTCTGCCCACTGAACCAGACCGCCTCACTTTCCATCTGTCTTACAAGTGGGTGTTCAGGGAAAGTCTTCATAGTTCTGATATGTGAGTTTAATCCAGGAGTTAGAAAGCGGAGCCCGGGCAGGGCTCCTGCCTTGGGCTCGGCCCTTTGAACGGTTGGGCAGAGAATCTGTGTCTCACTGTGTCTGTTCCTTGATACTTTTCATAGTGTTGAATTTAAGGCTAATTTAAAAACCCTTTCTCCCTTTAGGTACAGATGTTCTGTGAAGGTTCAAGACAGAAGTCTCTTCTCCCAAATGCCCTTCACTGTCCTTCAGTGGGTCCAAGTTAAGTTTGGGCGAAATAAATTGTTACATTCATGGCGTTTTCTCTGTAGGTTGAAGAGGAATGATGCCTTCTCTGTTAATGAGGCTGTATCCAGAATTCAGGCTGATTTTTAGTATATCAGTTTAGAATATTTAGGATTCTGATTTTACATATAAATAAATTCAAAACAGTGGGACAGTAAAACCAGAAATGGAATAATAGAAGCATGTTTTTAAGAAAGAACCAAGCAGGGTAGCGTGTAGCTCAGTGGTAGAGTGAACGTTCAGCGTGCATGAGGTCCTGGGTTCAATCCCCAGAACCTCCATGAAAAAAGAAGGAAGGAAAGAGAAGGAACCAAGATCAGTGAGGGGGGCTGGCTAAGTTATAATCTGGGGGCTTGCTTGTTTATATGTTGTGTAGGGAAAACTGGCCCGCAGGTTGATCGGTGGTGGCTTTATCAGTGGCAGAACAGTGGCAGAAATAATGGCAGGAAGTGACCAGTGTCTGTTCTGGCCCATGGGAGTAACTCGGGAAAGGGGGCCCTGGACAGCGGAAGCTACCAGAGCACCAGAGAAGACGCGGTGAGGCTGGGTTTTCGGATGCTGGGGGGACAGCACGGGAGGTCAGGGCAGCTCCCCTGGGGACACCTGGCCCCTGGGTGGGCGGGCCACCATCGGAAGGCAGACTTAAAGGCACGTTTTCCTCATGGAACCTTTCCTGAGAGGTACTTTTTCCTCCATCTTATATATGTGTTTTATACACCGGACTTCCTGGAATTTATGCCAAGAACCCCAGATCTGTAGTGACAGCTGCCACAGCTGAGTCACCACTGACAGGGACCGTGACGCTTCTGTAAATGAAGTAGGGCCTCGAGTGCTGGGTCAGCAGGATGACACAGGCTTGAGGCGCAGTCATCAGACGGCCACGCGCGAGAGCCCAGATGGGTGGTGTCACCCTCTCCGCTGTGCCCTTTGGAAACTCAGCTTCGAGTTTCTTATAGCCAGCAAATGCGGAATTAATTCAGTGCTGTCATTCTGATTGTCTCGCAACCCCAAGAGAGAATGGGACACTTTTGTTCAGAAAAATACTTGAGGACGTTTAGTAGTGAGCAGAGGTGGAGGAGAACACACGGATTTCCGTATATCTGTGAACAGCATTCCCGGCGTGAATACCTTCCTCTTCTCCTTCCTATGAGTGAAGCCCCGCGTCGGGCAGGGTTGTGTTCTGGCTGACGCCACGTGTTGGTGTTGGTGGCTCGGTCCCCACGTGCTCCGAGGGAGGCGAGCCAGGACTGTGGCCCGTGTTGGTCGTGAATCCTGGTTTCCCTGCAGCAGCACGAGGTCTGTGCCTCCTGCCCCGTGTCCCGTGCCCCGTGCCCCGTCAGTCTCAGCAGCGTTCTGGTTTGCGGGGTGAATTTCGTGTCTTCCGGGCAATACGTTTACCTCTCAGAGGCCAGTTCCAGCCTTCATGGCATTTCTGCTTGGTGTCTCACGTGGTCGGCCACCCTCTTTCTTGCCCTCCCAGACCCGAGGTCGTGGCTGTCTCGTCATCCTGACTGGCTCTGCCTCTGTTTCTTGGCTGTCAGTGTCCCCAGGCCTCTTTGCCCAACTGTGATCTCTTCTTTCGGCCCCCCACGCGCTGCGTGGGTGAGGCCCCCTCGCTGCTTTGGACCCCTGCCTGGTGACAGTAGCTAAACATGCTGCTTCCAGCCCAGCCAACCTTGCCCTTGGCCCACGCGTGCTGCCAAGAAGACTCAACCAGACACCTCTTCCTGGTTCTCCCACGGGGAGACTTGGCTTCTAAGTTGAGAGCCACATTCCCAGGCTTACATTGGCATCCTTGACATTTTCTGCCTGTAAAAAATAATCAACTAGAGTATTTTCATACATTTTTATAATTACGTTTAAAACATTTGCTTTGTTTTCAAATGACAAGATAAGAGAGCCTGTTATTCGCAAGCACTTATTTGCAAATAACATATTTTGCTTGTGCACAGTCATTATTCTTGAAAAACCAAGTTGATACGTTTTCTTTCCCTTGGGGATATGATACGGTATAGACGTGAATGTGATATTTCCCCTTTGTGACTGGCTTTTGAAGTACAAGAGATACCTTTATGTGCTGTGTAAGAATCTTGATCAAATGACTGTAAGTTGAGGATCTTCTGAAAGTCAATTCGAGGCAGACTTGCAGAATTACCATCCTGGCAGTTTCTCCCTTGGCTTGTATCTTACTGACCAGCTTCTCATGCTCCCAGTTGTTCTGCAGCAGTCCACTGTGGGTGTCGGTCACACAGGACATGACTGAGGACAGAAACACGGAAACGTTCCCTGGGGCAGAGGCCCCATGCCAGCGTCAGGCTGTGACAGCCCCGTGTCCAGGCTCATGGAGCAGGACCTAGAGTCTCAAGCTCTTCTTTTGTTACAGGAGAAAGTGTTTCAACACTAGTTTGATTGATTTTCTTGCATAAAAGTGGCAGCAACCGCCCTTGCTGCCCGGCCGTGCCCACACCCCACCCACAGCACCTCAGCAAACCGCCGCAGGTTCAGCAGGAGCCCGCCAAGCTGCTGACGGCTTCTTGGGCCTCACGTTGGTCCTGGGACCCCGCTGCTCAGACGGGGAAGGGAGGAGGAAGGAGGAATATGCACTGGGGAAGTGGGTGCTGTGTGCAGCTGAGCGAGGCCCGAGCCGTCCAGATGGAGGGCGGAGGGCTGTTCCACATGAGCACCTTCAACCTCTGCCCGAGACCGAAAGCTTCAGCCCCAGAGCCCCTGACCTTGGCCCCATCGGCACCACCCCCTCCCCGCCTCCCGTCGCTCCTGTCTCTCCCGCTCACCCAAGCCTCTGACCCTTACTGAAAGGCAGCGGGACCTCAGAGGGCGCTCGCAGCCTGTGGACCCACTCTGTCTCCTGCACTGTCCATCTCCCATGGTGGCCCCTGGCCCCTCGTTCCCTCCAGCAGCAGCTGTGGAACCCTGTGCATCTGCTGGGTGCTGGCACGCCCTGGAGCAGGTGGGGTCCCTTCCCACACGGAGTGTATGTTGTGGGCAAGGAGACAGACTGGTCCCTGAAGCCACACAACAGTGAGCACGTGGTCAGCTTGCGTGTGCGAGGAGTGAGCAGTGGAGGGTGTGCAGACGCTTGGGGAAACCGCCCTGCTACAGCCCTGCACGCTCCAGGGGAAGTTTCCAGGTGTGCTCAGGTGGTCCCATCCCTCGGGTCCCCCATTTTCTGCCCCCACTGAGACTCCCCGACGCATCTTGTCTTCACCGTTTGGTCTCCTTCAGCGAGGATGTTCTGAGGCCTTCAGACTGAATTCCTGGTGTTGAAACCCCTCCCCGGAGCGAGCCCTCCGTGCTCTCACCACAGTCAGTTTCCAGTAACACGGATGAGAGCATGTGGTTGGTTTTTTTTCTTTGGTGGCTTTGATTTCTTCAGTGGCTTCCTGTCACTCTCAGATACCAAGTTCAAACCCTTGGGCCTTGCAGGATCCAAAAGCCCTAGGTGTCCCCTCAGCCCCTGTCTCCCCTCCAGGCCGAGACTCTGCGGCCAGGCCACACCACGTGCCGGGTTTGACACATGCTTAGAATGGTGGTGGGGAGAGGGGGTGGCTCACCACTGTTTTTTCACCACCTGACAGACTCTTCCTCCGCCTTCAAGCCCAGGGCCCCGGGAGTACTTTCCTCATCCCTGCCCGGGCCAGGCGACATCCTTCTCTGAAGGCAGGCCGCACTGCTGCGCCGGCTTACGGCACTGCATCTGCAAGCCTTGTCTCTCCATCCTGCTTTGACCATTTTTTTTTTTTTTGACTCCCGATTGCAGGACTCTATGTTTGTTCGCATTGAATGTAATTTTGTTACATGTATAGTGTACCCAGCATGTGTGACTCATACGAGATCATCCTCCAAACCCACATGTACGAGTTACTCTGCACTCCGGTTGCAGAGGGTGCAACCTGAACTGGGATGCATTTTGCTTAAAATAGTAACAGCGTGGCCTGACCCTTAGTGAGGCCTCGTGTGCGTTGGGCCCAGAGCGGAGCGCTCCACGTGGATCGCCTCACGCTTCAAGGCAGGGAGCCTGTCATCCCCGCTTCACAGAGTGAGGCTCCGAGATGTAAGGAGTTCAGATAACTGTGCAGACCTATGGAAGGTCTGAGCTTTTACCTGGCTTGCAGACTAGCAGGTTGTCCCCCCAAGTCAACGGATGCCAGCCCAGACACGAGATTCCTGGATTAGACACCAAGGACATGGTCGCTCACAGCAGTAGCAGTGACCAGAGGGTCAGCGTGTGTCCTGGTTCCCCCAGTCCCACCTCCCACAAGGTGACAGTAAGTGGCCCCGGGACACCCGTACACACAGTTGTGGGGGGGGCAGGAATCGGGGCACAGGGAGCCCACATCCTGTGCCATGAGCAGTGAGCAGGCCAGTTCCTCCCGAGGGGCACTGGCTTTTGTTATACAGGATAGTAAGTAAACGTGCCCTTGTTCTAGAGGAAGACACTGTCTCTAGCCTCCAAAGCTGTTCGCTTTAGAAACATCCTTGAAAAGATTGTCTAGAATGCAGGCAGTCCAGCCTCTGCTCACAAGATCCACAGAGAATTGTCTTCCAACAGTGACTCACTCAGGACTCAGTGAGGAATCAAATGGAGTATCTGCCTAATTTTTCTGTAAAACCTGAACTGAGTTTCAAATTAAAGGAATGTACAGTTAAAAACAAAACAGGTATGGACCTGACTTCCTATGGATAAGTTTTAAGACAGTTGCCTGAGAACCCAGACGCTTCTGGCGTGTTTGCTGAGAAGCTGTGGACAGTTACAAATGTGACAAACCCTGACAGCGCCCGGAGGGTTCTCCTCGCCCGCAGCTCGGGGCCTGGCGGTTCCGACTGCCATCGGGCGACGGGCTTGCATGGTGGTGGTCGCGCTTCTAAGTCTCCTGTGGGAAGTAGGCTCTTCCCTTCTGTACGTCCTGATGTGCCCTCGGGACTGGCCAGGGTAGGGTTTTATGTTCCATCACGAGGAGTCTTGGTGAAGTACCAGCCTCAGAGCCACGAGGGCAGGAAGAGCATGTCGGAGGTTCCAGGCAAGAGAGGACCAGACATGGTGTAGACTCTGAGCCCTGGCGATTTTATTGCTGTTATAATTACTTAAGTATCTGACCCCTTGAAAACGTGAGTGTCTGTCCGTCCTCAGGCCAGGCTGGCCTTAGACCCGGGAGCTCCCCACACCCCCTGCGTCAGCCTGGGGGACCCCGGCAAGGACAGGTCTGCACGGCTGCTCACCCTGCCTGTCACACCAGCGTCTCTTTGCTTGTGAGACGGCCGGCTGGGCGGACCCTCCCTGCCGGACCTTCCCCGCGCCCGGTGCCCCCACCCAAGCCCCACCCGCCCTGCTTTCACCCCAGATTCGGGGTGTCTGCCTTCCTCGGGAGGAGGTCAGCCCACGGGATGCTCAGGGAGCCCAACGGGAGGGCAGCAGCCGTGTGCCCGGGACAGCCGATCCACTTGCTGCGTGGAGGAGAGATGCGCATGGCTCTCCGCACAGCAGCAGCTGCAGGCGCTCAGCGGTGAGCAGGTGCTGGGTCTCCAAAAGCATCGCTGGTAAGTGAGACCCTCGCGGTGAGCGCTCAGCCAGCTGCAGCTTCCGCGCTCTGTAAGTCTGATTTCACTGGTGCTCTGTGCTGTGGCTGAGGGCAGTTTGCTTTTTCACCTTCACACAGAAGTGGCTGTGGTGGAGGTGGGCTTCAGGCTCCTAGCATGTCCTCAGGACAGATGCGAAGATGATCTGAGACACGGGAAGTCTGAGCCTGTCGACGAAAATGAACGTAAACTTTGTACGGGGTTTGCCAGAAAAACAAAGGAGACGGGTTTAATCTGCTGTGAGCCCGGGAAGTCAGCCTTGTTCCAGGAGGGCCCACTAACGACGTTGGCTGGGCTTCTTATTTGCATAATTTTACCTTTTAAAGTGTGTGTAATGGTTGCAGCTTTTGAAAAATCGGTCTTGTCCCTAACGCTGTGCTCTCTGTGCGGGGAGTTTTATAGGACTGTCAGGAAAAGGTCGTCCTGTTTCTTGATTTTCTGATTCCCTGATGCAAAAAAAGAATGTCAGTGTTCATTGGAGTTAACGTCTTTAAGTCAAACGGAGGCGGCTGTGCCGTAAGCAGGCAGGGCTGCAGTTCCCTGGAATCTTTGAAGGCCGTCAGAAAGGATGCTGGCCCCAAATTGCACAGCTTGTTCAAGCCCCCAGTTCCCCAGATGCAGGGCCATGGTGTGTGTCTCACCTTTCATCAGCTGCTACCAGGAGCACCGGGCAGATGAGGTTCAGAGCCACAGGATGAGGGCAGGGCACCTGGACCAGGACCCCCAGGAAGAGCCCGCACGTCCCAGCAGGCAGAAGGGAAAGCGCCCCAGGCAGTCTCCCCCGACAGGGGCCAAGGGCTGCCCTCGACCCCCAGAACGTGTGCAAGATGCCAAGTGCGCTGACCCTGCAGGCCCGCCACCCCAGCTCCCCCGACACGGACTGACGCCTGAGCTCTTAGTTCAACTGTCTCTTCTTAAGCTGTGCTCTTCGTGGGGAAACCCCAAGCTCAGAGCACTTGACAGTCTGACTTTCAAGTCCCATTTCATCACCGTCGTGAAGCACAATGACACTGCTTCCATCACATGAGCCAAATTTGCCAAGTTCTGGGGCAGCGCCCTGTCTCTCGGCACCGCCCGCAGGCCTCTGCAGCAGAGAGACAGTTCCCGTGGCCTCCCCGCCGCGTCCGTCCCCGAAGCCCATCCAGAGGACCTTAAAGGATGCCTCTTCCTGAGGGAGATTTGTGTGCGTGGTTCCCGTGAGTTCTTCGCACGTGGAAATGATAATATATACCTAAGGGCCTCATATAATACAAAATTTCCTAGGGTTTGTGACTTTGAAGGTAAAATACTGTCTTTTATTCTTTGTTACTCTTCAGTGCCCTAGAAATATCGAGGCCCATGGAAACTATTCGTGGTAAAGGTAGAAACGTGGTCGATCAAGTGTTTCCAACTGGAGTTAAAATTTATTCTTGGTTTTTCCTGAATATCTTAAAATTCCTTTCAGGGGTCTTAAATGATTATCTTCAGTCAATCCTAGTCCAAAGTGTGGTACTAACAATAATGGAGGGAAATTGGTACCTAAATCTGTGTCCGGGTTTGCTCTCTGTGCCCCCCAGTGAACGTCACACAGGGTGTCTTAGAAACCTGTGCGTGTGAAACTTAGGTGAAAAGGCCTCTCAGAAGTCATGCAGACTTCAGTGAGTTTTTCACAGGAAAGTAATCTTCCTCATCTCTTCTTATAAAACAGCGACCCTCATGAAATTGAGGACAGAGCGCTGACTTTTCCTGTAACTCTGGGACAGAGACCTCCGTGTTTATTTGTGGTGTAAAGCAGATACTTACCAACATGCCTTTCACTCACGGCACTGCGGTGTCGCTGACACGTCCTCAGGACAGCGCACGGCGGCACAGGCCCCGGGATGGATGGCCAGCACCGGCCTGTGCTCTGAAACCCGCCTCACTAGTATAGCTGTCACATTTAACAAGCTGCCAAAGACGAAGATAATTTCAAGATGAAGAAAATTTTAATTTTGTATCTCTAGTAACCTCAGTATTTCTGATTTGTGTGAGAATTTTATTAACACTGACCAGAATGCATTTCTAACCCTTGAAAATAATAGGCCGTCCTTTGTTCTCTTTAAAAAAAAAAAATGGTAAAACTCATTTTGGTATACACGCTGCGATCTCAGCCAGCCTGGACTCTCCCACACGACTTGGTCTGGGTTTCCTTCAGGGATGGGAGGCTGTGGGAGCACCAGGCACTTCTTCTTCAGCCCAGCCTGCAGGGGGCGCTCTTGGGGGCTTCCTGTCCGAATCCAGGTAGTTATCATTGTCCAAAAAATGAATATATTCTAAAACAATTATTGATATCTATTTGACTGGCTATACTATTGGTGACTGCTATTGTAAGAATAATTTATTCCCTGCTTTGAAATTTCTAAAAGGTTATATTTCATTGAATTTTAATTTGTTATTTTTCCTGATTTCACTTGAGAAACTTATAAGCTTTTGTGACATTAAAATATGGCTCTAATTTATTAGCATAATCTGTTAATATTGTTTCATTTTAATAGACATTAAGTACGATTTCTTAACATTCTTGTTAAAATTACATCTTAAAACTGAAGTTGAGAAAAATTATATGTGGCTTAAGAATCACAATGTCATGTGTGCCCCCAATTTTTATATGAAGAGCATTACTTTCTTCATCGCATCATATTCGAGGTGCTTTCATTATGACAATGAGCCAACCTAGTGTTTTCAAGCTTCGTGCCTTCCCAAAATATAAAACCTGAAACACACACAGTGTCTGAGACGGAACCTCACAGTGTATAAACATGTAACACCACTTCAGGAGGAGCTTAGAAATTTAAAATTAATGCTGGCTGTGGCAGCAGAGTGGCTGACGTCGGATATGAGCCCAGGCCTCCCTCGCACGGTCGGCGTTTCGTCCACACAAGTCTTTTTAATGCCATCTTTATCTGCTACGCGATGCATGAAATCTACTTTCGGTTTTAGAACTGCCAGCGACCTCTGACCCCTTTAGTGGAGACACAATGTGACCTTTCTATTGTCATCGGCTTTCATTCTCCTGAAAATTCTATGAATTTTTATTACAAGTTTTTTTTAAGCCAAGCTGAGGCTTCAACAAATTACTTGACGCAGATGAGATGAAGTTGTTGAAGTGGGTTAGGTAAGTTTTACGGCCGGCGCGGAGTCCAGGCCCTGGTCCGACAGTGTCACACACCGGGAGCCGCTGAGCCTGCTATTGGATAAATACATCATTTTATGGAACATTGATTGTTCTATAAACCCAATGGAGTATTATGCTCTATGATCAAACCATTTAGATTGTGTGTAGAGCACAGAAAATGCCATATTCAGGATGGTACTAAAAGTGCCATTTGTGTATTTTATGGACGTCATTACAGGGGAAACTTCTCTCTGTAGGCCCTGTTTACTGCAAAATTTTTTAGTCTATAATGACATTTTTCATTCACAACGTACGCCTTCAAGAGAGGGGGGCCTGGCTTTATTTGTTTCATCTGAGTTTACTGCACAAATTCTGTACATTTTAATTAAATGTAAGCTTAACAAAAGCATAAGATATTTATTCTGTGAGGAGAAAAATGATGACAGTAACGAACGAATAACACACACACACACACACACACACACACACACACACACACACACACACACACACCCAGAAGGAAAGAGTCACATGCTCAACCCTGTGTAGCTCCCCAGAAGCACGGGTCCGAGTCTCTGCTCCTGCACGACAGGGGGGTGGGTATGTGTTTCAACTCTGGAGATGTTCTCATCAAAAGGGACAAGTAAGAAGGACCTGAACCGCATGGTCTCCTGGAGAAGAAGGGAGCCGAATGAGAAAGCATTTCCCTGCGACCAAATCCTCAGCTCCCCCAAAATACCCTTTCTATTTCAACCAGGTTGTAAACTTCCAATGCATTTAGCTCTGAGGAGGCAGTAAAATATATGTGCGCTCGGGAGAGCAAACAAGCAGGGAGCTGGGATTTCATAAACAGGCACCAGGCTGCATCTTAATGGTGTTTGCACCTTCTACACAAAGCTACTCACTGTCCTGCTGGAAACAGATCCCCAAAAGACTGATTTAGACCCGCTATTTGAGTAGCCGCTGTTAGCATACTGAAGTCTGGCATTGCCTTTGAAAAAACGTACGTGTGATACAGATACCATGCCAGGCACCCGTGTTCCATGAAAGATTTGTGCAGCTTTGGGGCCATAACAGCACCTAAGCAGTTAAGGATAAAACCTGTGCAAACTTCCTGTGTCCCAGATGCTGTGTGCATTTGGCCATTTGCATTGGTGGGGTTTACAGTTAGTATTTACCAGAAAGATCTCAAAAATTGAAGTTGATGTGCCCAGTAAATTTCTGGTCGTAGCCCAGTTGGAATTTAAAGTTACAGTGGAGATTCACATTCGTTTAAATGACACTTGAACTTCTACATAGCTCAACATTAATTCATTATGGGCGAAATGGAAGAATCTTCAGTGGGTGAATCTTTTTCAATCTGATTGAGGCTGTTACATTTTATAGGTGCTATTTTTCAAAGCAGTACTGACAGCACTCGAAGTTATTAAATTGCTGAATCAAAGATGGACCCGCAGTCGCATTTATGAACTGTGATGGAATAGCTGGGCTCGCGCCGAGCCGAGGTTGAGATGTTGGTGTTGCCAAGCCTCATCACACCCCGTAGTGACAGCCGTCTGTACCCCGTAGTTTACTCTAATGGTCTGGAAGTGGCTTAACCCACCCCTGGATTCAAATAAATTTGGTCAGTGGCTCAGAATAGCGTAATTATCAGTGTGCAAGGGATTCAGAGGCTAATCCTACACCCCAGAGATTAGGCATCCAGTTGCAGACTAAAGAAGGGAGCTGCTTGGGCTCAAACGTGAGAAAACCGAATAGGATGTCTGTTCTCTTCCAGTTGCAGTGGTGCCTCCTTTTTTGATGTGGAGCGGTATGTCCTTTTCTGTAATCTGGGACGGGAGGTCATTTGAAGGTTGCCTTCTTTCTGTTTTGTATCCATATTTCTTTCTTTTTATTTTTTTAACCTCCCAACTCTAAACTGAAAATGACCTTGGAATAGGAGAATGGACAGAAACTAACTGCATCAAGTTCAGAGGGTACTGAAGGCACACAGGGTGTTCCATCCGAGGCAGAAAAGTGAAGGGTCAGAGAGGAGCTGCAGGCATACCAGAGCAAGGTCTGGCCAGCTCGGCAGACAGGAGATCTCGGGGTCCTGGTGGGCGGCACATTGAACAGAGAGGGCTGAACCCCAGGCACATGCGGAGGTGTGCATGTTGGAGCTCACGGAGCGCCCACCGTGGGGTCAGGCCTCCTGCTCCTGCTTCTGCTCTGAGCCCAGTCCTGACCTCCTTGAGGAGAGAGAATGCAGGAGGATTAAAGTTCAGAACATGCGCCCGAGATTAGGTAAAGCATAAGCGGGGTGATTCACCCCTTCTACGATGTGTGTGCTTTACCTTAATCTTGTGCTTATCTTCTGACCCTTAATCCTCCTGAGGGCCCCAGGGTGAAGGGTGTGTTTTCCTTTCGTAAAGTAGAAGGGTGACGGTGAAGGTTGCTTTAAACACACCTGGCTAAGATTCTCCATCGCTCAAGTCACCTCTGAAAGGCGGCGGGGCCCCTGCGGTAGGAGACCCCCGCTGCCCTGCGCCCTGCGCCGCCTGCCGCCGAGCTGGAGCCTGCTTCCCGGGTCCAGCCGTGCGCCTTTCCCAGGAGGGCAAACGTAGGAGGGGCGCATATAGTTAGGGAGGTCACTTCATCAGAATCAGTGACATTTGGTCCCTTCTGTGGGAATGTTTGGATGCCTTTTAAGCTGTGATGGTTTACATTTGCCCGGCTGGTTCAGCCGCCATGGTCCTCCCGCCCCTGACTCCCAGCTGCTGGGCACCGTGTCCCATAATCTCTGATTGAGTGAACGGGAGGCTCTGCTCCTGGAGACAGTCCTGGGGACCCCGCAGCTCTTTTCCTGACCTCAAAGTCTATGATTCTGTGATCTCTCTAAGATCACACTCTAGAGAGTTCTCTGAGAAAGAATAAATGTTAATTGGTCCTGATCTTTGTTTACAAAAATGGATTACTTATACATTTGACTTTCTCACTGGGAATCAGAGCTTCGGGGACTGAAAGCTCATGGTGGACAGAAAATCAAACCCAAGAACCCGCCCTGAGCCCCAGCACAGGCCGGCCAGCACCGCTGGGACGTGCCTCCGGCCCCCCACCCTGCCGAGTGGGAAGCCCCCTCTGGCCTCAGAAGTTAAGGGGGCTGCAGTGGCGTGACTTCCTGAGAATTCAGAGCAGTGAGCAAGTGGATACAGAGCATTAAGCATCATAGCAGCACACATGGAACAGGCTGGGAGCTGGCATTTTTATAACTTCACACGTGATTCCCAATCCGGGACCATTGCCTACAGTCTGGATATGAGCCCGGATGTGCCCTCTTGGTAAATATGATTTAACAGCTTCTGGGGAGCCTGTCTGAGATACTGTACCCGCCGGAAGGCGGGCCTTGTCTGCGGCTGTGCCCAGAGTGGCCTCTGTATTGAAAGAAATGCTTTCTTGCAGAATGGTGCCAACGCGTACACAACATTGTCCTATTTTTAAGGGACGTTGGCAATAATAATCTAACAACCCCTAATCCTTCTTTCTCCTTTGGTAAGGACAAAGTGTACTTTTTTAAAGAAAAGGACCCACATTAAAGACAGTAAAGTGGAATATTTCAAAAATATGTTTGCCACTGAGATAAGGAAGTAACTAAATCATTCATAGATCACTCTCTTAGGAGGGAAGGAGGCGACAATAAGAAACTGGTAGAAAATTGGGAATTTAAAGGAGAAAATAGGAACTCTGTTTAAAGAGTTCTTCTTTATGAAAACAAAGATGACAATTTTTACTCGTACTCCCCCCACCCCGCCAAGTTACTAACCGAGCGTCACCAGCGTCACAGGCGGGGCTGGGGGACGGCTGTGCACGCGCCCTGCCTTCGCGGCGCCCACCCCTCGCCTCTCACTCTCTCCTGCCCCCTCCCCTCCCACCCTGGGCTCTGCGGCCAGAGCCTTCTTCCTTTAAGAGGGGCCAGCTCGGGGCTGCAGCCCCGGAATCTGCAAGATGGGCTTGAAACTGGCGGCAGCCCCAGGCCATCCGGGGCCGCTCCGCCTTCCTGGGCGGGTGTCCAGACTACAGACCGCAGACTGGGAAGGACAGTGGCCGCCTGTTGGGATCCTCCAATGGGCAGATGCGTCCGGCAGCCTGCAAGCTCTCTTCCCAGGCCTGCCCTCCTTTGGGCTCTCCTGCCCTGTGTGTTTTGCTTATGCCCACGTCCAAGGGCTTGTCTCTGCATTTTCTGAAACAATCACAGCGTTTTCATTTCCACTAAGAGGAGTTTGGGGCTAGTGTTTACGAGACCTCTGTCCCAGGTCTGAGATGGATGCACTCATTTTACTTCCCTGCTTACAGACACTTAACAGCTTTCTTCTCTCCACAGACTGTGGTCCAGACGCCTTGGTCAGAGGAGGCCAGACAGGCCAGCCCGGCCACCCCAAGTGCGGAGGTTCCTCCGACTGCTCAGCCGCCCCTTGGACCTGGGCTGCTCCATCTTCAGGCCCTCCCCCCAACCCCCGGGGAGAGCTTGAACACTCCTGGCCCTCCAGGCCAGCTGTGCATATTGTTTCCTCTGTTCTTCTTGCTCAGTGTGTTTATTCTCTGCCGTAGTCCTACTCACCCCACATGATAGTTAAGTCATTCAACAAACGCATCTTTGCTGAACATTGGCTGCACGCCAGGCAGTTGGCCAGAGGTCAGGGCAATAAAGCGGAATCAGTTGTCAGGGCTGCGCACTCCTTTCTGCCCTGGACGGCGGAGACCCTGTGTCTCTGCTCCATGCACAGCTCAATTTTTGTTTTCAGTCCAATAAATAAATATGCTGTATCTAATATTTGGATGATGGAAAAAGATTTTCCTTTGGGTTAGACAATACTGCCACTGACTGTTAGTGATCTTCACTGACTGAGTGTCTTGTTAGAAATGGCAGCAGTTGCAGGGAGTTGACCATATTCCTTCCGTAGGAGCTGGGAGTGGACCAGCGGCCAATGGGACTGTATCTGGGCAGTCAGACCAGGAGCACCTGTCAGAGTCCACATGCGCCGCGACCCCTGAAGGCACCTGAGTCATGGGTCACAATGTTTCTGTTGAAGTTTTAAAGCTTCTACAGAAGAACTGTCTTACTTTTAAGCCTAAAAGTCATTTGTCTAGGCTCTAACTGGTCCCTGTCTTCCACAGGCATTGTGTCCAAGTCCTACGAGTGCCGTCTGAAGGGCCAAGGAGCCACCTTCGTGGAGACAGACAGCCCCTTCACCGCGGCCGCCCTGGCAGAGGAGTCTCCGGTCAAAGACCGGCCCCTGCGGGGCAGCAGGAGGCCGGCGGCGCCGCCTGAGCCGGTCCAGCAGGTCATCATCATCCAGGGCTACGACGGCGAGTTCGCCCTGGACGCCTCGGTGGAGGAGACGGCGGCGGCCACGCTGCAGACGCTGGCGCTGGCCGGCCAGGTGGCCCGGGTGGTGCACATCACGGAAGACGGGCAGGTCATCGCGACGGGGCAGGGCGGGGTGCACGGGGGTGGCGTGGGGCCTGGGCCGGGCCTGCCCGAGCAGCTGGAGGACGGGGCCACCCAGGTGGTGGTCGTGGGGGGCTCGATGGAAGGCCACCGCGTGGACGAGCCCCTCAGTCCCGGCGGGGCCGTGATTCAGCAGGTGACCAAGCAGGAGATCTTAGATCTGGCGGAGGCCGGCGTGCCCCCTCCGGACGCAGCCTCTGCCTTGGATGCTCTGCTGTGTGCGGTCACTGAGCTGGGTGGGGCCGAAGGCCGGGCGGAGGAGAAGGGCCGGGCAGGCCCCCGGGACGTGCTGGTCCAGCTGCCCGGGCCGGAGGAGGCGGCCCCCGCCGCGGCCCCGCCCGAGGGCGCTGAGGTCCACCTGTTCCACGACGTGCCCGAGGGCGCAGCCGCCGCAGGGCCCGTGGAGGTGCTGGCCCAGGTGGTGCGGCCCGCGGCCGTGGTCGCGTCACAGGAGCACAGCCAGGCGGCCCTCAAGAAGGTGGTGCAGGGCGTCCTGCAGTTCGCCGTCTGCGACCCGGCCGCAGCCGGCCAGCTGGTCAAGGACGGCGTCACTCAGGTCATCGTGAACGCAGAGGGTGCTGTGCACATGCTGGCGCGGGACGGCGCCCAGATCGTCATGCAGGAGGCGGGGGCCCCCGACCCGCACACCGACCTGGCAGAATCCGACGGGGAGATCTCGCAGATCATTGTGACCGAGGAGCTGGTCCAGGCCATGGTGCAGGAGTCCGGCGGCAGCTTCCCCGAGGGGGCGACCCACTACATCGTGACCGAACTGCCCCCAGGGGTGCAGGACGGGGCGGGTGTGTTCTCCCACACCGTGATCGAGGCAGCCGGCTCCCAGGAGATCCTGCAGGCTGGGGCCGCGCTCAGCGCCGAGGCCATGGTCCCCGGTGGGACCGAACAGTTGACGAGTATGGTCATATATACCCAGGAGGGCTCCCCGGCAGCCGCGGTCATTCAGAGCCAAAGAGAGAGCAGTGACCTCCACGAAGCCTGATGCAGGAACCCTGACACTCCACGCAGGGCAGGTGTGGAGAGACCAGCACACGTGGCAGGTGTCCCTGAACTTCACTTGCCAAGCCTTCGCGACAGTGACATGCACATCGAGGAGAAGGAACCCGCTCCGGGCCGGGTGATGTCGCTGCTGACCGGAGGCCGGGCACCTGCTGTGCGTGGGCGGGCGGGGCAGTCCGTTCACCCCCGCCCTTCTGTCCACGCTCCTTCCTCGGTCCTAACATTGTGCTGAGGAGAAGCCAAGTTGTTTTCTGTTTTTCCCCCCACCGATGTTCACCCGTTTCAGTTCTGAAAGGATTGTGCCCTGGCGGTGGAGGCATGACAACACTGTACCTTGTGGCTTGAGACACGTCGGCTCTGGCAGCCTAGCATGTCGCCGTTTTAACATTTTATTACATGTTTGGTTAAAAATTGCAGCTCCCCGTATTACCATGTTGAAGCAGTACGCTCTTCATTTTTTTGAAATTTTAGGGTCACAGTATCCCCAGACCAAAGGCAGCCCATTTCCTCCCTTCAGACAGCGTAAGTGTGTTCATTGTTCTGGTTGCTTCTGCTTAAAAGATCCCTTCTCAGCCTACGGTTAAGAAATGCCTTGACGTTTTTATTCAATTAAAATAAACCTTGGTTAAGAAAACTCAACGCTTCTAATTTTGACTTAGTTTCATACAATAAAGCCTATATGAAATGTGCACTCTGGAAAATACTGTTTGTATCAATATTTTGCTTGGATGACGAATGTTTTTTCATGTTGATACCATTTTCACGGGATTTATTTGTAGTTTATGTCTGTGTGAAAGGGCTGACATCAAACTTTAGTGACAGAAAGCCATGCGCCGTGGCCCTGGCCCCAACAGGATGGTCTGTGCTTCCTCCGGGGGCTGCTGCAACCGTGGATGAGGTTCACGCGTGACTGCTTTCCTGGTCCAATTCCTCCTCTAACTCTTCCAAAGTTGTGAATCATCCCCTCCCCCAAGTGCAAAGGTTGTGTTTGTTCTGTTTCTTTTTCCTTTGAAATAAAATTATAGCATTGAAAGATAATGATGACATCTCCTTTCCAGCAGCCAATCAGCGGGCAGCTGGAAAACCCAAAGGGAGCTGGTCCTTCGTCTGACACACGTTCCTCTCCCCCTCCGCCCACGCCGAGTGTGCTGGGTTGGGACAGCATCTGCTGTTTTCTGACCATCTGGCACGTGGCCCAGGCAGATTCTGGTGACAAAACAGATTCTATCCTGGTTGGTATCTAGAAGTTGTGAATCCAGAAGGGAGAAAAGGAAGAGAAAATGATACCTTCGCGGTTGAAATCAGTGTCCCGTTTACACCCTTCTTGAGAGGTCAGCGTGGAAACGAGGCTGGACAGCCTGCCCCTCCCCTCCTCTCATCCTCGGAGCCCTGAGTCCCGTCCATCCAAGGGCCACCTCCCTGGATGCCATTGTCCCTCCAAAAAAAATAAAAGGTAAAATTTCAAATTTGACGCTGCGATTCATAATTAGCCGGGTATGACTTGCTCATGTTCTTAAAAATGGCAGGGCAGTTCAGCTCTTTTTAAACATTGTCTTCAGCAAACGGTGACAGGATCAGCTCCCGTTTGTCATCAGGATAAAGGTGACCTTTACAAAGTGATGCACCCCTCCAAGCTTCTCATACACGTTAAAAAAAAAAAAAACGGAGGAGGGGATGTTTTTCAGGGGGAATATTTCTTGCTCACTCCTCCCGTTGGCTGCAGCCCGCGGCCCTCTGCCCAGATGCTAATTCTAACTGCTCAGTCCTGCAGGGCCAGCCTTTCTGCTGCAGCCCTGGCTGTTGACACTGACATGCTGCAGTTTACTGTTTGTGATTTATTTAGGATAAATATGTCTCAGGTGGCATTTAATCCTTCATAAAACCAGTGTAGCCTGCAGCGTCAAACCAGCAATCACATTGTGTGCACAATGAAAAGAGCAGGCCTTTGCATAAAAAAATCGTGCAGGAGGTGTTTCAAGGCTCGGAAGGATTGCAGAGGATTCGCTGAGCTACTGTGTCCTCTAATTACCTGGAGAGCTGGGTTAACGTTAGCTCCCGTTTCTCTCTTGTCACACAACTACTGGAATGCGAGGGAGTCACGTCCACAAGCGTGGGTCCCCGAATAATGAGGCATGGCTGACAGTGATGAGGGCGTGTCCCCTGCAGCCCGGATGGTCTGTGAGGAAGACTCGCAAGCCTAGAGCCTCCCTGAAGTTTTGACCAGTGAAGACAATAGGACTTTAAAGAAGTGAAAAACAGAGCAGCAGAAACATTTACTTGGAGACTGTAATCCAGAAAGAACACCTTTTGATTAAACTGCAGCCATTAAATGATGGTGCCTCTGGACCTCTGGTGAGGAAAACAGGACTGCCCTGCCCAAGTCACGCAGAGAAGCAGTTCAGATTTCAGCTTCTACAGCAGAGGGTGGGCGATGCTCGCGTGTTTGGGGGAGAGTGGCAGAGAACAAAGTTTCTGTACAAAGGATGTTCTAGCCACAGAAGGTCACGTAAAGGAAGCGCCCTGACTGAGGCCTCACTAAAAAGGTGGAGCAGAGGGAGGGAGGATTCTCGAAAGCACGTCCCACCACACCCCGAAGCCGCGGACAACCGACGTCACCTGAGAGCTGCAAAGAACACTTGTTTTGCTTCTTGATTTGCTTTGAAGAAGCAAGTAAACGTGGCAAGATGGTGTCAGTGCAGCACTGAGAGGTCCTCTCATTTGTCAACTCAGTCCAGAAACGTGGACCCTAAGTCCCAGGAGACAGCCTGGAGGAGCCTCGGGGGGCCTGTGCCCAGGCACGGCGAGGGCCCCATGGAGGGTCACACCCACCCTCACAGCCCCAGCGCACCACCCTCTCTAGGCAGCCAGGGCCCCGCTGCCAGGTCGCCCGCGTCTTGGGGTGGGGGGCGGTTCTAGGGCCGGCGGGCAGGTGGCATTTGTAGTTCTCAGCTCTATCGAATCTTTTGTTTTCCCAAACATAAAATCACGGCATGAGGAAAGAGCTGAAGAACCAGCTTCGCCTCCAAACCCAGAGCAGGTTCTGGGAAGAGAATTAGGAAAGAGGAAAGCCTGCTCACTGGGCGGACTACAGAAAGCGCCGTGGTTGACGTTAGCCCAGGGCTCAGGGGCGCGCGCAGCTCCTCCGCTCCGTCTTGCTGAGGGACGCAGTCCGTGTGCTGCTCCTCTGGGGTGATATCATTTTACATGAAGAAAAAAGTTAGCTCAGATGGCAGTTATACGTTTCGGAAGCACCTTCTAATCAGGGATTGGTGATTCATTATTAGCTTCAGCGGGCGATCCATCTGACAAGTAAGGGGAAAAAATTAGCAGCTGTCACTGCGTGATGAGTTAATTTCCTGATAGGCCTGACACTGAAAAGCCATTTGGAGACACGGCAGCGCGGCTGACGAGAAAGCCTGGTGCCGCTTTATAATTGGAGATAAAGAAGGGCTGGGGATGGGGGGGCGGCGCGCAGGTGCCCCCAGCCTCACCCCGAGGCCCTGTCCACGCGGGCGCCTGCAAGCCCGCAGTGACATCTCCACGGACAGGCGGGAGTGTGGTGACCTCCTCTGACTGGTACCCTTGGCGGTTCTCCTCGCTGGAGCTCAGGCTTTCAGTCGTGGGATCACGGCTGATCCCCATGAAATGAACATGGTGGCGCCTCAGGAGGAGGGAGCGAAGGAGAGAAGTGGTTCCCTGCGTCAGCGAGGAGGAGCCGGCGCCCAGGTGGCTCGTGGTCAGTGACCCAGGAGTCAGGTCTCCCTCCGGTCCTGACCTTGAGCTGCGCTTCCCAGGGGCTCCATTTCCAGCCACCAAGTTGCGGAGGGGAAGAAAAGCTTTTTCCAATATCTGGAAGATGGAAATTAGAAGTGGAGAATGCAGCGTAAGACAGACTTACATCGCCAGGAGGGACACGCGTGGTCTTCGTGGGGAAAGGTACCGTGATGAAGACCTCGCATGTAGGATTCTAGAATCGGGGCCAAGCTGTTGGTGCCTGCGCCTTTCTGGGTGTTTACCCAAGTGAAGACTGAACAGCATTATCAAAATAGCGGTGGAGCTGTTAGCACCAGGGAAGGCGTTTAATCACTGTCGCCTTTCCTGGATTCCGGTCTGTAAAGTCAGAGAAACAGAAACCTCCTGAGGCATCTTAATCTGGAGAAATAAGCATGAGGGTGGAGAAGCTCGTCACCCCGGCTCAGCCCGGGATCCTGGTGTCTCGACTCTCAGTGGGTCGCAGGGGGCAGGGGACCGACAGCACCACCTGGGCCAGCACGTGGTCACGAGGGCCTGTTACAGGAATTAAATAAATCCATTATAAATCTCAGTCAGAGAATCATTTACGTACCCCTGGCTCTGCAAGTTCAATACCTTTTAATAAATTCCTCTAAAATGACCTAATTTCAACATGACTTTCAACATCATGAGAAGATGATTTATAACCGGGATAAACAGGAGCACGTGGACCCATCCGCCCGGCAGTGCCGCTCTCAGTTGGATCCAGAATAGCTCATGTTACTCTTCAAATAACTTTTTAAGTCGGGGGATAGGAACCAACACAAAGTAAAGGTTTGTTTTCTAATTTCCAAACTGGGTATGTGTTTCCAGCTGAGGAGCTTTATTAAGGCTGATCTGGGGCTGCCAGCTGCTCCCGGCGTGGGAAGCCATCAGGGCAGTGCGGGCTGGAAGGGCCCCTCCGCAGGCCAGCCTTCTCTCACGCACCGCCGCCCCGCAAAACCTCAGCAGAGCTTTGGAGGCATCCTGACCCACCTGAAAGGGGCCAGAGCCCAAAAGCGAGTGCTGCCCCCTGGCTCGGTCCACCTTCCTCCCCTGCCCTTGCTGCGGCCCAGGGAGGACAGGGTGTTTTAACTTTGGAGCCGCCAGGGGTGGTTGTTCCAGAACCTGGTTTTACATGGAGTCACCTTGCTGCTAGCGGGGATGGAGTCCCAGCCACCCCGACAGCCGGCCTTCCGCCCTCACTCAGGAGAAGGCCCTGCGAGATGGGGTAGCCCCCGGGGGTGTGATTTCTGGGTGGGTCGGGAGAGCAGGCCGCTCCCTGCCCTCTGGCCTTCACGGAGCTCAGATGGCCTTTGTCTCTGTTCCCCCGACACAGCTTCAGCTCCAGGGCGGGGTCTGCTCTCGCCATTGCTCAGCTTGGAGCGCGGGAGCCCTCAGGGGGCATCGTGACTGAGCCGCTAAATGCATCAGCGGTCCTCACTCTTCCTTGCCTCCCTTTCTTTTCTTTGAGTCATAGTTTTCTCAAATAACAGAACTCCTGGGCACGAATTGAGCAGTGAACACATCGGGAACCTAGGTCTTACTGTGATGTGGAACCAGGTTCACACGTGGTTTTGTCACGTCAAGGTGACTTTTTGAGATTCGTATCAACAGAAGAGGCAGAAGACTCCCTCTTCATTGGTGACTGTGCCCTTCAGGGGAGGGTAGCAGTCCGTGTCGGTGGCACCAGCGAAACGTGCTCTGTTCTGTTACAATCAGGATGCTCTTTGCTCATTCCGCATTTCTTTCTAGCCCTGAGGTCCTGGGCCCAGACGATTTATTCCACGCATTATTCCTTCCTCGATGTTCCGCGAAAAGCAAGCCTGCTGCCCTTGATGGTCTTGAACGATCATGACCTTTTCTCTTCCGGAAGGAGATCTTTGACCCCAGCAGGAGATGGTGCAGCGGACATCTGTCACCCCCAGACCGCGAGTTTGCTCTTACATACAGCTGCGTCCTGGTGGGGCCTGAGATGAAGTTGGTCCATCGGAGACCAGAGAGCAGCACGGAGAGGAGGGAGGTAACACCAGGTTTAGCTGATCCCAGAAGGCACACTCTGGCACCTCAGTACTCTGAGATCCGGTGCATCGCTAGTGGCTCAGATCCACTTTATGGAGCAGGTCTGGGGAGGGGGAGCCCTTGGAAAGAGTGCAGGTACCAGCAGCCCGAGGCCGGACTTCTAGCCACTCCTTACTGTCTAAGGAAGAAAGCTGTGCTCACAGCTCTGAGTGTAGCTGGGGTTGGGGGGTCGGTGTGGGGACACAGGCTTTCTCTTGGCCAGGGACGCCAGGGGCCCCACGGTGCAGTCCTGAAATGGGAAGGCTCCAGTGCGGGTGCCGTCAGAACCAGCGGTACCTGGTGCTACTGGCATCTAGCGAGCGGAGGCCAGCGATGCTGCCAGGCCCACTCCGGCACCGGGACGGCCCACCTCAAACTGCCGGCTGGCCCCTGCGGTGGCCAGGCCGAACGGCCCTGCTCTGAGCCCGCCATCTCCGCGCCGCTCTCTGCGTCCAGGAAGGAGGTGTGCACCCAGCGTGCGGGCCTGCCGGT
This sequence comes from Camelus bactrianus, assembly GCF_048773025.1. NCBI lineage: Eukaryota > Metazoa > Chordata > Mammalia > Artiodactyla > Camelidae > Camelus > Camelus bactrianus. Next base: position 27,414,060 of record NC_133568.1, read on the forward strand.
AAGTGTGGCCACTGAGTAAGCGGGAAGCCTCCGAGGGGACAGGAGATCTGGGTCGGCCTCCTCGCCGCCCTCAGGCTCTCCCTCTTCCTGCTGCGCCTTCCCATTCTGGAAAGTTCCCCGGCCTTCCCCACCTAGTACACCTGCACGTGTTGTCCGCTGACATCTGCCACGAGGGTCATTCCATGGTCAGGGCTGCCTCGTGTTGACATCAAGCACTGAGCAGCCCCCGGGAAGCAGTGGGGCTGCAAGGGGGGCGAGTGGGGGCTCCCTGCCCCTGGCAGGACCAGCCCAGGGCACGGCCGTGGGTCCCTGTCCCTGGGTTTGCGGGCTGGGCTCCTCCCAGCACACGGCAGCAGCCAGTGGCTTTCAGGTGCAGTGCGATCTGGAGGCTGATCCAGGTAGCTCCCAATGCAGGGACAGAGGGCAGGGGACCAGAGGTTCGTGTCAGCTTTCCCTGATGCGTCTCTCCTTAATTTATCTCTCAATCTGTGAAACCTGGAATCCACTCGCCGATTCGCGTTTCTTTGTCTTCCGCTCCTGAATGCCTTTTGGTTTTCCAAGCCCTGATCCCTCCCTGGGCCCATCAGTCAGCCAGGAAGGCCAGCCCCGCAATGATGCAGTGGTGTGGGCTCCAGGTGGGAGATGGAAGCAGAGTAGGAGCCAAAGGCACCCTCGGGGAGGAGAGGGGTAAGGGGCCCTTGCGCAGGCTTGGGTGTGGGGAAGGCAGGCTGGAGAAGTGGCCCAGTCACTGGAGTCTCTCCTGAACTGGCCTCCTGTCAACCTCTCCAAGCCTCCTCTTTTCGGCCACTCCCCTGAGGACCATGTCGAGTGCAGGACGCATGCTGAGAGGACGCGCCGCTCACCCACATGCTCCTTGAAGGCTGGGTTCTGCTCAAACTGTCTTTGCAAAGATCATCATCAGTTTTCAGGCCTCAGCAGCTGCTCCTTTGAAATTGGAACAGTGCCGTCAAGGGGCGTGGCTTCTGGTGGAGGAGTCATCCACGGGGGCACAGGAGCGGCTCTGGGGTCACTGCATGTCCTGGGGGTGGCGGCCGTGCCCCCTTTGCTACCGGCTACCTTTCCTCACTCTTCTGCGTGATGCAGAAAGCTGTGACCCCCATGCCAACTCCAGGGGTGTAGAAGATAAAATAAACCACGTGTTATTGCTTGGCTGATGGCAAGACTATATACTACCATTAGATATTAGGGGAAAAAATCATCTTTTGAAAAGCTGAATATACTGGAGATCCCACAGATCAGAAAGTTAAAGTATCAACACAGATCTGAAACTGACTCTGCAAAGAGAAAATGAGGAAAACAGGAAGAAGGAGATTATCCAAGAATAAATTTAAGGACGTTTGCCAGACCGAGGACACAAGCTTTCATCTTGCAAGACCCATGAAGTGCCCAGGAAAATGAATGAAGAGGACCATATTGGGTGTATCAACGTGGAATTTCAGAAACCCAGATTATGCAATACCGAAAGCTGTCACAGAAAACAAATAAATTAAACACAGAGGAAATCAAAATGGTATCAGACAGTCCTGGAGACTAGAAGTCAGAAAGGGGGTATCCCCACACTCCAAAGGGAAGGCTTCATCATCCAAGAAGACTTCTATATCCAGCTAAACTATCAATCACGTGCAATGGTAGGATAAAGACACCGCCAGATACGTAATCTCTCCAGAGTTTTTTCCCCAATGTGCCTTTTTTCATGAAGCTACTAAAAGATATGCTCTTGCAGAAGATAGATTAGTCTTGAGATTCAGGAACAGACGATCAGCATACGAGCAACAAAGGGGGTTCCCAGGGTGATTCTTTAATCAGAGCAGATGAAAGGAAGGCCCTATGGAAAAGGAGTAGAAGCGATGGATGACTCGATATATCCACTTGTAGGGGAAACATGTTAAGAAAGTTTGGATAGTTTGGAAAGAATGAGTGACGACAGCATATGAAAAAAATCTAATCTGATAAAAACCAGTGAAGTAATATTAATGTCAGTTAAAGCTAAACAAGTGTATAAGAAAATCAAATCACTTGGTTTACATATTTATAATATTCATACTGACAGTGAGTTTAATAAAAATTATACTGTAATTAAGCTGGGAGGAGGGAGGTGGGTAAGATGAGGTACAACATCCTCTATCCTAACAGGAAGTGAATAGACAGTGTCCCAGACTGACACATCACTTTGAGGGCAGCAGACCGCACCAGCCATTCCTTGCCCAGGTGGCAAACTAGCACGGCCACTGTGTCCCCCTGCATGGCCGGCCCTAGAGAAACGATGGAGGGAAAGGAGTGAGGAGATGTCAACAGCCTGTGCTTTGGGCTGTTTGGAGCTGGGTGTTTGGGTGGGGAGAGGGCTGAGCCCAGCGTCACAGGGCAGCCACCGCCATTGTGCGAGGAAAGCTTAGAGAAGCCTTCAAAACCTGCTCTCACTCTGCAAAAGCCTCTGACCCCTCACTGCAGAGCCCGGGGGCGCCTGGCGCAGGGGTGCCCTGGAGACAGGGGCCCGCCTTGGCTGCCTGGCGGCTCCAACTGGGCAGTTCCTGCTCCAGGGCTGCGTCCACCTTTAGTATTTGAAGAGCTGAAGGGTCTGAATATTAAAAATGATAAGTAAATATATTTAATGGTGATGTAGGAAGTGAATCATTCTGGGTTAAAAAAAAAAAGTGACACTTTCCTCCATTTAAGAAGCCAAGTGAACTGAATTGATTCCCATTTGACTTGACGTGCTTGGCTGGAGAGCTGGCTCCTGGCCATTCCTGTCTCCCTGCTACCCCGCAGGAAGAGCCCAGATGGCGTCGGGAAATTGCCACATCACTGGCCATGGAGCAGGACATCCAAACAGAGAGAGGATTTCGGTTCACAGTCTGTGGAAAGAAAGCATTTCATTTCCCTGGTTTCTGATGTACATGTTGGAGAGCCCCCCCCATCCCTGCACCCCCACCCCCCGCCATCCCCGCACCCCCACCCCCCGCCTTGTTTGGCTATTGGAAAGTAATTCAGTTGCTTCAAATGGACTGATGATAATTCCTACCAATTAGCTGTATAATAGTCACCTTGGCCATGTTGAGTTATCTGAGCAAGAGACTACATTACATACTACTGAATACCAAGTAAGTTTTATAATACCTACTTAAATAGTCAGAAACGGCCAGAAGCTACCAGTAGACTATTCACATCTCACATGGTTTCCCTGACGCACTCTGACATCTCGAGTCTATTTGCACAACTCAATTTCACAGGTATAAAAGAGGGAGAAGACAAAAAAATTATACGTGCTGTAACCAAGAAAGGAATGAATGATCACCAGGAGAGACCTGCACAGAATGGAAACGTTCATCAGTGTCATGACAGTTGTCAGCTACACTCATGGAGCATAAATGATGTTAGGCTTCTGTCTTAAGTTTTCTAGATGTTTTGGCTTCTAAAATTGTTGTTGGTGTTGTTTGTTTTTGGCAGTTTAGGGTGGATGGCTCTTCCAACCCAAAGAAAACCAGAGCTGAATGTAACTGTTACCAAGTCCAAGTTCATACTGCCTGCTTCAGGACAGACCAGTAAATCAAAAGACGAGTTGTTGGGGTAAGGAACAGTGACTTTATCTGGAAAGCCAGCATATTGAGCACATGGTGGACTAGTGTCCCAAAGAACCATTCTCTCCAAGTTAGAATTTAGGCTTCTTTTATACTAAAAGGGGAGGGGAGATGTCCTGGCTCCAGCCAGACTCCGGAGGGGATGTGTTCATCTCTGCCTTCCTGCAGTCATTCACAGGTGGGCCTGGTCAGGAGGTTTCCTGTGAGCTAAACAAAGGTATTTTAGCTTAATGCACATTACCTGGGAGGCAGGGTTCCCAGAGATGGGCTGTTATGTATAACTTAAGCTTATAGGCAACATCTCTTTCGTGATGAGCTTGTAATAGAATACTAAGGTTCCTCCCTATTACATACCCTGGCTCCATGAGTGGCCCACCTCCGAATTTTGTTCAACAGCTGGTGGCCGCCTTGTTGACCCTCGGGGCTCCCCAGGACTCTGGTTTGGATGCTGGATCCTCAGAAACAAATTACGTTAAGGCAAGTGGACGTTCCCACATGCAGTCGGCACGCCACAGCTTTCAGCCGCAGGAGGACCTGATGGGCTCAGGTCTGGTGGTCCCACTGACATCAGAAAGGAAGGAGTACTGATGGGCCAGTAGGAACGGGACGGGGGCTGGTGGCGGGGGTGGGGGGCGGGCTGGGAGGGAGGCCTTTTCTCTCGGCATCGTGCTTCGTAGGAAGGGACCTCTGTTCTGCCTCTGTGTTGTGGAGCAAGTCTGGAAAATTGGGAAGAAATGGTGATTTGCTTTCTTCTTGCAGCTCTTCTGTATCGTCTGCTCTGCTGGGCCAGGCTTTCCACAGGGGGTGGGCTTCCCACGGCCTACACTGGCTGCGGGGTTGGTGGGCAGGGGGCGGGCCGTTGGGCAAGTTAGGAACCCTTGTTGGCCTTGGCTCTAAAACCAGCCCTTCAATTGGTGTAGCTGCAATAAAGCCGGCATGTCTTTGGCACCTTATTCCTCATTTATCTTTAAATTCTCTGATTCTTTCTTCTCCCAGCTCAAATCTATTGTTAAAAAATTTTAGTGAAATTTTCATTTCTATTGTACTTTACAACTCCACAATTTTCATCTGGTTCTTTTATATAATTTCTGTCCCTTCATGATATTCTCTATTTGGTGAGTAACTGTCATAATGCCTTCCCTTCGTTCTTTGAAGTTGGTTTCCTTTAGTTCCTTGAACATGTTTATTATGCTGCTTTGAAGTCTGTCAGCAAAGTCCAACATCTGGGCCCTCTCAAAGGCAATTTCTGTTGCTTGCTTTTTAAAAAAAAAAATTTATTTTTTAATTATATGAGTCACACTTTTTTTTTCATGTCTTGTACATTTTTGTTAAATACTTGATATTTTAGATTACAGATTGTAGCAACTCTGCATAGGGATCCCGTCCTCTGAAAGTTCAATATACCTTCATTTTTACTGTTTCCATGTTTGTTTGGTAGCATGGCTGGACTGACTCAGTGAAATCTATTTCCCCTGAGTCGTGCAGCCTCTGATGTCCCTGCTCATATTATGTCTTCATTTTTAAAAATTTGAGAGCCTGGCCTCTTAGTTGTTATTTTGGTCGACACAGATTTGTGGTCAGCCACTGACTGGCCATAGGCTGTGCCTAAGCCCTGAACCAGTAAGTTTTTCACTCCTTACATTTGGATCTGTGTGTGGCTGGAGACACACAACAGGATTGCATGTTTGTTCCCTGCTCAGCCAGGGACTCAGCTCAGAAGTTCCCTCTCCAGGGTCTCTGAGCAAGGCCACTGCTTGGGCATGCACACAGTCTCCTATAGCGTCGTGGGTGCCTGTGATCTTAGCAGGGCTCACTTTGACTGTCCTTTGCCCTGATTTTCCTATTAAACTGCCGGATGGCCTATCTGTTTTGGTGTCACACGCATCTGTCAGCCTTCACTGACAAAAAGGAGCTGGGTGGGGGTGGGGAGGGGGACGGGGTGCAGCTCATAGCTTCAATGCCATGCCCTCTCGTTGTTCCTACCAGATTTCCACGCATTTTGCTGAAGGCATGGTTCTCAGTTTGTTATAAGCCTTTTGATCAATTTTTAGAGTCTGTGCTAATTTTGACCAATTTAACAGATGCCTTTCTGGGGGAGAAGTTTCCAGTCTCCGTACGCCACAGGCAGGAAGCCCTGCCTCCAGCAGCCCTCTCTGCGTGAAGTATTTGTTCACTTCTCTCCCACATGTTTCTGCGGGGCTGTTTTTCCTATTGATTTGTAGGCACTGATTTGCGTATTCTGTAAATGCACTTTTTTGGAAATATCTGTTGCAAAATATTCTTCCACTTTGTCAGTTGCATTATTAATTTCTTAATGGCGTCTTTGATGAACAGAAGTTCTAAATGATAATATAGTTAGTATAGTAATGCTTCCTTTGGTGGCTACTTTTTTTTAAATATTTACTATTTTATGTAAGGAATCCCCGTCTCAAAGGTTAAAAATGTAGTCTCTTGTGCTTTCTTGTAAAAGGCCTTTTATCTTTTACATATAGATCAGCAGCCCTTCGGGAACTGAGTTTTGCTTAGGCAGCCAGGTTCCTGTTCTCTCATATGGATATCCAGTTGACCTAACGTTTTTATTGAAAATGCCCTCCCTGCCTCACCACCACACCACAGTACCACCCTTACCCTAAACCAGGCTGCTTTGCGAAGGCCTGCTTCTGGGTAGTCCAGCCTGTCCCACCGGGAAATCTGGCTGACCTTGCCCCAGTACCACACTGTCTGTCTTACTGTAGCTCCATAGAACTTCTCAATACCAGGTAGGAGACGTTTTCCAGCTTATCACTTCAGGATTGCTCTGGTCGTTCTCGACCCCTTTTGCACACACGTAAGAATTTTGGAATTCGTTTGCTAATTTCCTCAGGGAAAGAAAAACAACCGGGAGTTTGACTGGGGTTGTATTTAACCCAGAAATCAATGTGAGGAAGATTAACACCCTTAAAATATTGAGTCTTATAATCTATGAACACAATATGTCCCTTTATTTATTTTTGTCTCTAAATTTTTTTCCCTTAAAAGTGTTTTATACTGTTTGGTGCAAAAGACTTACATACGTTTTATTAGGTTATTTCTAGATATTTGTTGACGTTAATACTATTGTAAATAATATCATCTTAAATTTTCATTTTCTGTTTGTTGCTGGTATATAGAAATACGATTGTTTTTGAATATTCACCTGGTATCCAAACTTCTCTCCCCTCCTTCAATTTTGTTTAATTATCATTTTCAGTCTGTTTATCTGCCTCTGGGGAAAAGGGTTGTGTTTGCCACACTCTTCATGGACGTTGCCGTCGTTGGTCCCTGCAGGCCCTTCTAGCTGGTTTGTCCCGCCCTTTGACTTCATTTCCTCCGGCCCCGCATAAACCGCCACTCCCACGCGTCTCGTGTCTCTCGTTTTGTTTGCTCTCTGGTTACTGGCAGGTCTGAGAGTGTCTTCCTTTCCTTCGGACCTCGGAGTCCCCCACTCAGCGGAGCTGCAGTCCCAGCCCTTGTCCGCCTGCTGGTGTTTCTCTCTCCCGTGCTGGTTCTCAGGAGCTCTGCACATTTCTACTGGCCTTTATCGCAAAACATGAGGCCAGAACTGAAAACGTGGGTCCTTCTGGCTTCTGCCCATCCGTCGGCTCATGGAGACTGAAACTGAGTCAGTGGCACATCTGCCACCACCACATATGAGCAGGGAAAGTCCCCAAGCTCGAGTTCATGGTCACGTTTTCCTGCAAATGGTGCACAGTCATGCTACTCCTACTTAGCCCTAGAACTGGCCTCACACTACAGCTGTGGGGCGGGGCCTCCTGCGAATGGCAATAAAACACCTGAGCAAAGTGGCCGCGACAGAGTTAGTGGTTTTCTGTGAGCACCATGAGGTGCCAGTGTCACTCACAGATTCTATAACTGGCATTGTGATGTTGACACGCACCCAACTTTTAAACTGTTGTTAAGATTAAGAGCCTAATAATGCTCTCCACCAATTACGTTTTCTGCAATAAAACTAACATTGTCCCTATCATGGTGTCCTAGTCACCAGTGACGTAAGGCCGGCGCCTGCACAGGTGTGCACGTCCCACCTTGTAGGTCTGGGAATGAAAATGTAACCCCCAGTTCACGTGCGCGGATGCAGGTGCGGGCCGTGGGCGTGAGGACGGCGCGCGTAACCTCTGGGCGGGGCTCGCGCCCCACGCCCTCCCCATCTCCTTCGCCTTCCTGTGCTGGAGCTTCATTTGTTCCCCTCAACCCTTGCCCCCTGCATCTGCTGCAGAGTCCTGTGAGTTTTGCTTTCTTGGTTAGAGGTTGAGACCTAAGACACAAACACCCCCAGCCTTTCCCTCCCGGAGCGAGTGTGTTGCACCACCTTCCAGGCCCCGCCCGGCCCCAGCAAGGCAGGGAGCTGCGCGGCGTCATAGCACGATGTGGGTGGCCGCTTTGGCATCTTTGCTCAGAGGCAGTTTCAAGAGCAGACGTGAGGGAAAATGCTGGATAACCAGGAGCACATGAGAAAGCGGGGGCCTCCGAGAGGGGAGGAGCCCAGAGCAAGGAGACCTGGGGGCCGTGGAGGCCGGCACTACACACTTTCCCCTCTCCCCCTGCGCCTGGCCGAAACAGTCCCAATTCATTAAACGCCGGCTGAGAAAAATTCCAAATCAGGTATCAAATTTTTGTATTAAGTTCTACCAAGTCACATTTATTTTTATGTCTGATGTACCTGACATCAAATAAACAGTTATTTTAAAAATCAGGTGCATCACAACACTATGACATGGCCAACCTTTAAAAAAAATGAATGATTTATTTAAAAGGTTGGATGTGTCATACGAGCATCTAAACCAGCAAGTGGAAAATCAGACACCCCGGCAGCGGGGGCGGCCAGCGGAGAGCAGACAGAGGCGCGGGAAGGCTGCAGATTAAACACGGATATTTCTTCCTCCAAGAAATCAGAAACCCGTGCGTAAACGTGACATTACATGGCTGAAATTAAAATTACTGGCATGGATGTACTTTGCATTATCTTAAAGAATACTTGTTCCAGCCTGGCTGCGGTAACCCTTTTTGATCCAATCGTGACACGTTTTGACCTGGTAATGGGTTTGGAATGTGCCCAGGCCTGTGTTTTGCTCCCAGAGATCTCGGGGTGCTGGTATCCTTACCAGTAAATGAGTGAGTGTGCGCGTGTGTGCATGTCCCCTCTTTCATGTCCTTGCCTGAAGATGCCTACAGCACGTCTCTCTGCGGTGTAGCTGGGTCAGTGAGTGAACCTGAAGGTCGCGTGACAAGCAGGTTTCTGTCTGGTGCTTCCAGTCTCCTGGCAGGAGGGAAATGTCAAACTTTTCGAAGACCACTTGCCTGGGGGTAAGAAGACTGAGGTCATGTCCTAGTCTGCCCATTTTAGCTGTGCAACCTTGAGCGATGCCCTGACCCTCTCTGGGTCTTCTCTTGTTCGTGGATAAAACAAGAGGTTGGATTCCAGATGTGCCTAAAGTTCCCGCCTGCTTCTAATATCCCACTACCCAGGGGGCCTCTAGTGTCGTTCACTGTAGGATCCACGCCTGATCTGTGTTTATTCCCGGCCAGCACGGCGTGCAAGGCACTGGGGAAGCGGCTGGAGTGAACTGAACTGACGGGAGGCTGAAGTGAGCTGAGGGGTTCAGGCTGGAAGGGGCTGCCGGAATCTGTAATAAACACTGGCGGTCAGGAGGGAGCTGGCTTGCGGCGCACCTGATAACTGGTTTCCATTCACCTGCATCTGGATTTGGAGTTGTCCGGGGCAGTGGGGCAGGGAGTGTGGGAGAAAGGCCAGGTGGGAACCTTCCGCATAAAGGAGACAGTGGGAGACTTGGTGCAGAGGAAGTGGGGCTGCATGTGGGACACCCAGGAAAACCTACCTGGAGGGCAGGGGGCAGGGGGAGGAGAGCAGAGAGATGGGTGGGCCCCTGGGTCCCGCAGGACCCTGTGCCCTTCTTCCCTGGCTGGGCAGGCCCCGATGCCGCGGGAGTCCTGCGCACAGCGTAGCTGGGCACACAGGCTGCAGACAGGATGCAAAGCGAGGTTCTGGCCCTTCTGAGGGGCGGGGGTGGGGGTGTCACTCCCGGTTCTGGAAGTAGGTTCAAGCACCGTGCCTGGGAACTAAGCCTCTGTTCCCAGAGGTTCAGTCAGGTTGGGGGACGACCAGGCGGGGACCCGGGGCTGCCCACCCTCCTGCAGGGGGTCTCTCCGGGTGGAGGGCAGCTGCCACCCATGGGCTGAGTGGGGCCTGGATGGGAAGAGGGGCCCATCTGGGTGTCTTGGGGTCACGGCTTTGACGACACCTGGCCAGGAAACCTCCCTGCGCCCACCTCGCCTGTCCCGGCCTTTTTAGCGGGGCCGGGATACCTCTCCCACAGGGGCCCACCTGCTGGTGGCCAGGGCCGGCCTTCCTTAGAGAATGTTCTGAGGCTGAAATGAGAGAATACATCGGGAAGTGTTTTGAAAATAAAAGCAGCATTTACACGCAGGATATTATCATGTTTCTGGGCTAAGGTGTCACAGCTATGAAGCACAAGCCTACAGTTATGACATAACCAGGGAATTACTAGTGTGGTTAACAGAGGAGCGCCTGCCAGCGATGGGTTATGTCAGCAAGGCGCGACATGGTTTATCGGATGCCGCTGCTCCCCTGGCTGAGACCGGTTAGGGACCTAGGTCCCCCCCCCCCGGTCCCCTCCTTCCCAGCCCCCGAGCCTGGTCTGCGGACGAGCATGAGCTGGGCTGCGAGGTCGCAGCGGCCACGGGCGAGAGTGAAGCGGCCTCCGAGATAAAAGACAGGTCAGCCTTTCGGGGACCTGGGGGGCCTGAGCCTTCGCTCCCGGCCTCCCTGTTCTGGAAGCGCTGACAGTTCTGTGCGTCTCCAGAAAGAAGAAAACCAGAGTGCAGGTCACAAAGTGAAAACTAAATACAAGTCCTTTCAGACGCGCTCAGAGCCACAGCAAATGCCCAGCACTGCCTCCCCGAGGAACTCGGGTCCCGACACCAGCGTGCTGGCCGCGGAGAGGCCAGGATGATGGCGTTCCGAGGTCGCATCCATGCCGCCGCGCGGCATCCAGGGCCTGAGCCAGGAACCCTGACTCCTCCCGTCCACCCGGCACCCCTCTGAGCCCCCTCGGGGGGGGGGGCTGGTGTTCCTGGCACCGTCCCTGGGGGTCACCTCCTGCCACCACACACTGTCACGTCCACAGGACCATGTCTCCTGGACTTTGCCCTGGGTCCTCAGTCTCACCTCGAGAGCCCCTGGCCTGGCACACTTGTCCCTCCGGTTTTCAGGCTCCTCCGCGAGTCGCAGCTGGCCCCGACTGCTGCGCCAGGACCCTGGCAATGCTGCCAAACCAACATCCCTAGACCAACAGCACCCTGGGCCAAGGGCACCGCTCACCCTACACTGCCCGTCTCCACCTGGTGTGGGAGCCCAGGCAGGTTCAATTTTGCAGCGTGAGCAGGCCCTCTCTCCCCCGCCCTATCACAGGGTACACTTTACATCGCGTGCTCTCACTGCCCCAGCCCCACCTCTGAAGCTCCTTTCTCTGGCCGTGTCTTGTCACCTCACTGTCCTGGGGCTCTGCTTGGCACGAGATGAGTTGTATGGTCACAAGAACACCTGAGGGAGAGGGGTTTAAGCAGCAAAGCCAGTTCACTCAGATAACCCGCAGCTGGTTAGGCAGTGGCAGGATGGGTGCAACTCTTCAGTCGTGCTGTCCATTGTATGTTTGTGACATGTTCCCCACGTTATATCATCACAGTTATCACCTCAGGACCTCAGAATGACTGCTGGGGCTCCAGACATCACACCCTTCCTGGAAGACAGGACAGGGAGAAGTGGGCAAATTCTTCAGAGGCCTCATCATTTTGCCTGATAAAAAAATCTTTTCTAGAAGACTTCCCTTCATGATCGACTGGCAATACCAGGTCATTTTGCAGATATAGACCACCTATAATTCACTCCTGGGAGCTGAGGAAAAGGGCCCCCGTTCCCTGAAATCAAGAGATCTGTGCCTGATCTGAATACCACTGAGGTTTATTAGTAGGACAATGGGGCCAGCAGGGAACAGTGTGCACCCCACGGTGTGGAAGCCAGCCGCTGGGACAGTTCCCCACTCCCCCACATTGATTCCTGCTGCCCAGTCTTTGCCCCTTGCTGACGGTTCCCTCTTCCTGCACTGGCCGCTGACCACCTTCTAGCCCCTAACTCTGCCTGGGAGTTGGCCTGACACCCAGGACCACAGGCTTCCACCTCCCCGAATTTGAACGTGCTGCACAAGGAGTCCTGTGTGGGGTGGAAGGGAGAGGGCACCTGGTTCCATTTGACTTGATTCCGGCACACACAGCCTTCTCGATTTGGTGGAGATTTCTTCATTCTCACCCACTGCTTCTCCAACGACTTGAGATGCAGATGAGGGTCTGTGTGCACAGTGTGTGTTCAGAGCCGATCGGTGCCTTTACTGCGAGTCAGCGTCTACGCGTCTCTGATGATTAAGGCTGGGTCCTGTGCCCGCTGACGAGCGGTCAGTTGCCGTGGGGATGCGGGAAAAGCAGCTGAGGGGCGGGAGAAATCCCCTATTTAGAGACAGAGGAGGGAGGGTCCACTTCAGATCTCCCTCTCACGGTGGGAACACCCCGGCCAGGGGCCAGAGGCCCTGTGGACCTCGGCGTGCTGGAGCCTCAGTTTCGCCCCCAGTGACAAGGGGAGAAGTCCCAGGGACAAGGCTCCTTCTAGGCCCAGTACGTTCCGGAGATCCCAACGCTGGCACTTGGTTGGTTCTTTACGAATGTCTGAGGCACCAGGGGAGGGACATTTTCTGGGTGTTTGGGGGAGAGGGTCGGAATTCACTGTAGCCTCATCACAAACCGGTAAATACGTGACTTGGAAACGAGGCTGGGTCCCTGGTCCTCTCCCTCCGGACGCTGGGGTCCGGGGTTCCTCCCGCCTGCCGCGTGCATTTACGCGATTACTGACAAGCTCCCCCCCGCAGCCCCTCCCACGCGGGGTCCGGAGCCCAGGCGGAGCCTCGCCTGCCTCCTGCCTTCGGGCCTGGAACGTGCCGCGCCTTCCCGACTCCGCCGTCTGCCTCCCGCCTTGGACAGGGAGCGCCTTCCGAGCGGTGCCCCAGCAGCGTAAAATATTTATTTTATTTGGTTACCTAATGATATTAAAAACACAGTATGTATAATTTATCCTCCGCCCTTGGAGACGGCCTTCGGGGGCGTCAGTGCTCACGCGGCCCCTGCGCGGCGCTCACTGTTTACCGGAGAATTTAGTGCAGGTGGAGGGGCAGGGAGCCGTTCCTTCCTCCCGGGAAGGCTTTTCATCGCGTGGTAAAAACGTAAATTTAAGATGCAGCGGGGCCTGCTTGCGATGCCACAACTTAGCCCCCGGAGCCCAGGGAACGGCTGCATCCCGGGCGGCAGCTGCTGCCCCGAAGGCGCCCCGCCGGCCCCGCCCACCAAGGTGCGCCCGCCGCGGGGTCGGCCGGACCAGGAGCCCCTCCCGCCGCTTCCCCGCCTCCCCTCCTTTCTCCATCCGTTTAGGTCCAGAGGAGACCGGCAGAGGCAACGCGCACACCCGTGAAATATTGTCCTTCCTTCCCGGCCCGGTGCTGAATCCTTCGGCTAATGGAGTCATTGGTTTATGTTCAGGGAGGCGGAGAGGAGGCCGGGGCTGGCTTTAAATTACGTGCGGGGACTTGCCGATACATCCCGCCGCAGGAACACTTGTGATTTATCCTCTGCAGCTGGAGACTGACCTTTCACTCCCGCTCTCCTCCCCTCGGACTCCTGAAGCGGCAAACATCTCTCCCTCCTGACCTGCATGCGAGGAGGCAGGCCCTCGGTCCTCGGCGTTCCGGAAGCTTCCATTTCGCCTGTGATACTGGAGAATCGTGTTGTCCCTAAGACTGCCCTGGCTTTTAGGGGCTCTGGGATGGCTTTGTCTTCCGTATTTCAGCCCAGAGGATGTCACAGAACAAGGCTCCAGCTCAGCCAGTGTTCCCAGAAATAAAAACCGAGGGGCACCTCTGCAGATGGCCAGACCCCGTTCCACTAGAGAGAAGTAACATGTGTGCGCAGGGATTTACGACTGTCGAGGGAAGTGCTAGGTACGCCCTCCGCCCCCTCGTTTTATGACTCCCCTCATGGGTGACCTGGGGTGGGGTCTGCTGGTTCCTGTGTGGCATTCTTCTTCCTAGACAGGCCGGTAAACTAAAAGTCCACATCCGTGCCCAGGCAGGTGGCAGCAAGAGGACCCTGGGCCTGTGTGGCCGCTTGGGGCAGGAGAGATGCTCTCAGCTGGGTCCCTGGGGCTCTGCCAGCACACCGGCAGGTGCTGGTCCCAGCGCTGCCCAGCTCGCCTCCTCCAGACGGGGCTCCTAGGAGCACAGCCAGCCGAGTGCTAGAAGGTGCCCTGGGCTGGGAGCATCCACTTCTTAGCCCCCTGGAGCCTCTTTTCCAGGGAAGCTTTTTTTGGTTTTTGGTTTTTTAATGATGAGAATGGTTTCCTCCACTCCCCCCAGAGGCCACAAGCAGGCTGTTCACCTGCACTCAGCCACCCACTTAGCCACTCTTCACCCAAATTTGGTTCAAGAATGAGCCACAATCATTCTAATTAAAAAAAAAATAAAATAAACACACGGGGGTGAAAAATGGATTATGAATTCAAGCTGTGCCCTCCATCCCAATAATAAATGACACAGCATTAGGGAAAGCCAGTTGCTAAATTAAAACGAATGTGGGACGGTCACTGCCCCCAGCTCAGGGACCACGGGGCGGCTGGTCCCCTCCCTCGCCTCCAGCCCCAGCCTGGCGCTCCATTGACAGATCCGCGAGCCCAAACTGACAGCTCTTCAAACCTGCCCAAGAAACCCAGCATTAATTAAGTCATTGCTGGACTGTAATTTCCTTGAGAAGTAAAAAATTCTTACACAAGAAAAGGTTACAGAGACCTTTTCTGTGTCAAAATTACCATGCCGCATGAATATTAATGCTCTTAATGAAGACAACCTTTTTTCATCAAGAAGGTTCTGGAGCAGGTGGCAAACCTGAAGTCTCACTCCGTGGGCTTTACAGTCTCAGGAAGTCGGCACAATGGAATTTTCCTATTAAAGCCAATGATCCTCCCCCCATGATGGTCACACCCCTTCCCTGTCTGTCCCCAGTCCCCTTCTCTGAGGTTTTGAGGACAGGGACCTGCTGGGAGTTACAGATGTGATTTGGCCATAGCTGGGGAGAGAGGAACTTGGTTCTGCACACAGATCACACCCATCCTTCCATAGATCGACAGACCACGGCAGCATTTGTGTCCCCAGTTGCCCCCAGGACAAGATGGGGACACTGCTGCCAAGCCCAGCGTCAGATGATGCCCTCCCCCAGCCCCTCCTGCCTGTTCTGAATGCCCGGCTGGAGGACACCCTGGGCATCGCCAGCTCTGGGGCACCTGAAGGTGGGGCCCGGTCTGGGCCGCTCCCTGGCGGTGGCCAAGACCGGTAGGGTCTGCCGGGACGCTGAGTTTCCTACTCGAGTGCGGCCTTGAGTGATTTCTCCATGTTGGAAACTGTGACACTCCCTCCCCTTGTCCGGTCCCAAGGGGGACATGTGGCCTAAGGGGAGCATTTGGGGACAATAGTATGATGGGTAACTTGGGACTTCCCAGTGAGCACATTAGCATCTCTACAAGAGAGACCTGAGCGCAAACGGCATCGTTAATAATCGTTCAGTGACATATTTTGACTCAATTGTTTTGGTCCTCGGTTATTGTCTCCCCATTCTTTGGGGCCATGATTTTGTAAAAATGCTGAAAACAGAAAAGTGGGCGCTGGCCCCAAGAGGAGAGACCATCTCTGTGCTGACAGGGGTGGGGGGGGTGCTTCCCCACCACTGGGGAGATCGCAGTCTCCCACAACGAGAAGAGATGATTCATTAAAGTAAACTCAGGAACTAACGAATTATCTGGAAGTTGTTTATTCTGCATCATGACTGACGGTGTAACTGTCACAGCCTATAAGGGACGGTCTGGGAGCCTCCAAGCGGCACCTAGAACATCTCCAGACTCACGGTGACCAAGCAGCTGCCACCCTCGGCTCCTTCCCTCCCCCAGAGCCTCGAGACAGCCTCTGCAGCTGCATCTCCCTTCGTTTTCTATCGATTAGTCATTTGTGACGTAATAAAGGCTGTGGCTACCCAGTGATAATAAATCTGGCTGTTTCGGTCCAGCCATGCAATGCCCTGTGTGTATTTAAAAGGTAAGGTGATATATGGTTATGAGTGCTGATGTAATAGCTATTAGATTTATCATATGCCGAAGGAGCATCATTTTGTTATAAAGAGCAGTAGTTTACAATCTTATTATTGTTTATTACTGACGTCAGTACAGGGCCGTAATAAGAATCAGGCTGCAACTAGAACGATCCATATTTATCATCAATTTGGCCAGAATGGCGCCTCTTCTGAACCGACATCAGTTTGAAAGCAGCCCACAGGAGCCCAGGTGCTGTCACCTGTCACCTGCTTGTTGGGAAAGCCGGCAGAGCACAGATACTTTCCTGGGGTCCCAAGCCCCAAGTTCTGCTCAAGGAAACGGCCACGGGGACGAAGCAAGCTCAGGAGATTGCCTGGGAGGCGACTCTGTTTCCCTTGCAACTCGGCCACGAGGCCAGGCAAGCGCGTCAAAGCGAATCGTGTCTCTCCCCAGGGCTGCAGGAAGGCTTTTCACCCAACTGCCCCAAAGGTGTTCTTCGTTTTCCCTGGGAAACGTCGAGGGCTGTCAGATGGAAAAATCAAACCGCACCACCAGACACAAGTCTGCGAGCCTCCCCCCTGGTTTTGTGACCCAGAATAAGCCGCTGGCATCACACACCCTTGTTAACTAAACCATCTGCACCTTGCGTTGGATCTGGGCCCCAGGGGAGGCCACACCCAGCAGAGGCCACGCCCCACTGTCTCCACAGAAGGGGTCCGGGCATCATTGATGAAGGACTAGATCGGGGAGAGCCACTCTTGAAATACAATTGTTTTATTTGCAGCAAAGGAAGTCACATTTTCCACACGTCTCCAGATTTCTCATGGTGCAGAAGCCTGATGAAAATGGTAAAAATAACAAATGATCAAAGACACTGCCCCAACCTGCAGCGAGCTCGCAGCGGGGACGGCAGGTCAGAACAGCCCTGAGCGTGGTCCTTCAAGCCCTTCCCCTGCCTCGTCTGGTCCGGATTGTTCACGGACCTTCTAACGCAGTGAGGATGAACTGTCATTGTTCGACCTAAGCCAGACATCACATCAGACCCCTCCTCTGAGCTCCGGCGCCCCTGTGCTGGCTGTCCCCTGAGGACAGGTGGTACCTCCTATTCTCCTCTAGACGGCGGGCTCCCCAACGTCAGGACGCCTCCCGTGCACGGCAATGTTTTCTGAGCGTTTGCTTTGCACGTGTGACGTGGGAGGGGGACAAGGTTTGTGCAGATACTCGTTGTGGGCGTTTCCCACCTGGCTGTCCGCTGTGGCGCCTTCTTGCGGGCAGCAGGTCTCCAACTTTGTCCCTCCGGCCTCAGTGGACCCCGGACATAGCGCCACATCGCCAGGGCATCGCAGACACGGTGCAGTCCTTGAACTTGGCAGCTGGGGGTCGCTATATTTTGGTGCCGTTTATGTGATTAACCACACACACACCCAAATGGGCCGGATGAACTTTGCACAAAACTCTCGGTGCTTCTGGCCATCTGCTCCTCGCAGTAATCGCTGGGGCGCTGATTTATATGTGTGAAAACCAGGAGCTTTCTATTCCGGCCGAGCGAGTCTGGTTTCTGTCCTCATTACTGATTCAACACTGGGCAATGAATAGGTGACAATGACCAATCACAGCCCCCCAGATATCCGGTACTCAGTAAATGCTTGTCGGAGTAAAGGGAAGTGAACCAGTCAGGTCTATTTACACTAAGATAGCGAGCCAGTGGCTTGAGAAACATCAAGGTGGTCGGCTTGGAGGCGGGCGTCTCAGGGGCGTGTGTCCATCTGCAGAGAGGAGCCCTCCCTCCCCTGTCACCACGTCCCACGCTGCAGGGTGGGAAACTTGGCATCGCACTGCCGGACTCCCGATGGCCCTTCTCGCTGGAGGGTGGCCATGGGAAGCTCTCGAGGAAGGGCTGTTTCCTATGGGTGGGCGCTTCCCCACCCAGCGAGGGCCCTGGGCCACCACTCCCCCGGATGGATGTGACCCGCCCAGGTAATGCGCTCACTCCGCCCACACAGGACCATCCTCAGGGCGCGTCTCTCTGGGATTTAATCATTCTGAGCTCCGCCCACACTGTGCATGCGATAAAATGGCATTTTAATATCCGGACCTGGTGACATTTACACACCACTTGAACTTTACTTCGGTGGTTTATATATTACCATCCGCGAGCCTTTAGAAATGTGGCTTTGAAGTAGTTTATTCTCCATCTTAGAATTATTTCTGGACTTTGATACAGTCACATTTCGTTAGCCTCCAACAGCTTTAAGCCCCTCATAACAGTTACCATGGAATGTTCTATTTCAAGGTAATGCTAATGCATACGGTAATTAAAAAATGAAATAAAACCACAAAATATTGTTTCTATACATCTAATAGAGGTTAAAAAAACCCCACCCCAAACCAAGTACTTTCCACTTACTGAGGTCCATAGAGTGAGACCCAGAGAATTACTCCAGCAATGTGGGGACAGAGAGGGTTACTTTTAGTCACTCCCCAGGCTCCGAGCCAAAGAGGGCAGCTTCTTCCATAGCCTCCAAAGCTGGGGCCAGAATTTCCAGCTGCTCGCTTGTGGCTACTGGAGACCCTCTAATTTTACGTGGCCTCCCTGCCCCGCCCTTTGTCCTGCAGCTCAGAAAGAGAGAAGGGATGGGCCCCACTTCTGCCCCCGAGGGCAGAGTGCATTCAAAGCTGGTGTCCCTGTGTGACCCCACCCACACCACAGATCGGTGTCCCACCTGCCGCTCGCGAGCGCGATTAGTACCCGAGCCTCGCGCATGGCCACACACGAATGTGCCAGACTGAAAGGAACCACGGTCTCCGCCCGCAGGGGCGTGTTACCCGCTGGTGCCCACGGGCTGCCGGGCTGCGGAGGAGGGCCCTGTGACGGCCTCTCCCGTGCCCGCCTTCGTGTCTGATTGCTGTGCCACGGTGGCCGCGGGCAGATCCGCCCCCGCGGACTGTTTGAGACTCGGCCTCTGGTTGCTGCTTGTGGTGTCATTTGTTTGTGTGGAAGGAAAATTCCTGAGCCCGGAACATCAAGGGCTTTGGAAAAAATCACCAAACCTGTTAATTTTCTCATCTATGAAATGATCATGGTCTGGCTCACAGCCTGTTCCTGGGGCTCCAGACCTGGTCCCAGGACTGTCTCATTCTCATCATTTGTGGTGACAAGGAGCAACACACACACTTGGTGCTAAACACACCAGTTCACGCGTCTGCCGTGGCCCCCACTCCTTGGCCTGGAAGGACGGCAGGGTGGGGACAGCACTCAGGCCCTATCAGGAACATTTGGTGCAGCTGAGGGAGGGGACTGCGAGCTGGCCATCCCTGTCACTCTGTGTGGCTGCAACGGAAGATACGTAGCTGGTTCCACCTTCAGGGGCTGCCCTGGGAGGGGCTGACTGGGAACCCCACCAGGCCCAGCAGGCCACCCTAGACCTGTCCTGTCACGTCAGCTCCTACTCCCAACCGATCCATCAAAAACGGTTATTCGTATATATGTCTGTGTGTGTACACACACACACACACACAATGGAGTATTGGCCATAAAAAAGCATGAAATAATGTCATTTGCAGCAATGTGGATAGATCTAGAGATGATCATACTAAGTGAAGTAAGTCAGGCAGAGAAAGACAAATATTATATGATATCAGTTATATGTGGAATTTAAAAAAATGATACAAGTGAATTTGTATGCAAAACAGACTTACAGACATGAAAAGCAAGTTTATGATTAGTGAAAAGGAGAGGGTGTGGGGAGGGCAAATTAGGAGTCTGGAACTAACAGATACAAACTACTATACATAAAATATACAACAAGGGTTTACTGTATCATGCAGGGAACTATATTCAATATCTGGTAATAACCTATAGTGGAAAATAATCTGAAAAAAGATATATGTGTAACTGTATCCCTCTGCTGTGGTCCTGAAACTAACGCAATTTTGTACGTCAGCTGTACTTCAGTTAAAAACAACGGTGTTCAAGACTCCGTGCTGGCAGCAGCGTCCCAGAGGCCTCGCTGCCTCTGCTCTTTTCCCTCTTCGAGGAGCCTGTGCGTCAGGCAGGGGACCTGGGTAGAGAAACGGCCAGGGAGATGCTCCCAGCTGCGTGGGAGGAAGCTCAGTGCCCGGAAAGGGGACAGAGGGGCCCAAGGGATGGCAGGGCTGGGTCTGCAGGTAGAGGGGCCAGGCCGGCATCTCAGTTACCTGGACAGTCCATGGGGAGAGGCCTCAGGGCTGCCCTCCTGTCCTTGGGCGGCTCCTGTGGGGCTGGAAGGTGTCCATTCTCAACCCCATGCAGTGATTAGAGTATAATGTTGGTGAAAAAGTGTCTCTATCAGCTGTGAAGTGCTGTCCCTCTGAGCAAGGAAGGTCCCGCACCCTGACAGCTGAGCCACCTGGCAGCAGCCGGGTAGAGTCCGTCCATCCTGGGCGCGGGGCCATTTGGGCATCACTGGGGAGCAGCGTGGACTGTGGAAGGGGAGCTGCCGGGACGTCAGTCTCCAGCCCCAGGTCCGGCTCAGAAACGCTCTCGGGGCCCCAGGCGGCCGTTCCCCTCAGGCTCGCTGTTGCCGAGGTGACAAGGAAGGTCTCCGAGCTCCCCTCACGATGCCGGGACTGGGCCCTGAAAGTCATAGGACCGTCATCTGAAGCAGCTGTGACACTGTGACTGAGGACAGAGATCCAGAGCCATGGGCCAGGATGAGTTCTCCGCAAATGAAGGTCCTAGATTAGTTAGGGAGGAGGACGAGCTCACCACTAAATGATCTGGGGACGACTGGCTATCCATTCGGAAAATATACAGTTAGATTCCTTCCTTACTCACCGCACAAAAGTAAATCTAAATATGAAGATAAATCATAAAAAAAAAAACTCAAAAACAAGGAGGGTTATATGTAATACTAGAAAGAAGTCCTCTCTTAGCATAATGTGAAGTCAAGGCGTCAAGGAGGAAAAAACCGAGAGGTTTGAACACAGAAATAGCTTAGCTCTCTGTTGAGCTCCCCTCCAGCCTTACTGAAGTGTAACTGACAAGCAGAAGTGTAAGACGTTTAAAGTGTGCACTGCGATGCTTTAACGTCCGTACACACTTGAGAGGATTCCCCCATCAAGTCGATAAACACGTCATCACGTCCCATGTGTACCTTTGTGTGTGTGAGGTCATTTCAGCTCTGCCTTCTTAGCTAATTGCAGTCACACAACACAGCATTACCAACTATAGTCACCATGTTGGACAGTTGATCCTCAGACCTTATTCATCTCATAGCTGAAAGTCTGAACCCTTTTACCAACCTCTCCCCATTTCCCCCGGCAACCCCTGTTCAGATCTTGTTTTCTTTATCTCCCCCGCCCCCCTAGTCCTATTCAGTGGCATCCAATCAGAGAAGAGAAGTCGCTAAACCTCACTTGTCTTAAACCCCAGTGGGCAGAGGGCCTTACTCAAAGGTGGAGTTTGCTGGTGGAGATTCCGTCAGAGTGAACATGGTGTTCAGAGAAGGAAAGCCCTGTGGTCAGAACCTCTAAAAGGCATTGCCAGTGAGTCGGATGTGTCATGGGAAACACCTCAAGTTTGCACTAGATTCCTGGCTGTGTGAGGACTGATAGGATCACCAACTCTTTTGAAAAATAAAATTCAGTATGAACAAACTTAAAAACAAAAAAGATGGTGCTATGAGCAGGGTGAAGTTCTGCAGGGACAAGTCAAGGTCAAAGAAAAGCAAATTTTGCAAATATTTATCATGAAAGCAAGACTGTTTACCACCTTCTGAGTGTTAGGGTTAGTGCTTAGTAAACATCGTGGCGTCCCTTCTTCTCCACTGCCTTCCGTGGTCAGCCTAGGAGAGAGAGAGCCAGTGAGCGGGAGAAGGTCGGAGCAGAGTCAGGTTCATCACGTGACGTGGGTGTGGTCCACCTGATGGGAGCGGTCTTGAAAACTCACTTGATTCTTCCTGCGAATAACTGATCAGTCTGCCCTTCACCCCAGGAATCAGGTCTGTTCCCAGTGCACGGGAGGCCCCTCTGGCCTCCCCACATCTCGAGGTAAAGACCTTGGGACCCTGAGAGAACCAGGGTGGAATGAGGGGAATTGTTCTTAAAGGCCACAGAGTAAGTGAAGTGACCGCTGACTGCACTTAGCCAAGAAAGGACGTGTGGCCAGGGTCCCTGTGAGGTGTGGGCCAGGTGGCCCCGCAGCGGAAGAGCAGAGAACATCAGGGCGGTGGGCCTGCTGTTCTGCAGCCTGGCTTTGGTCATACAAAGGCTTCTCCTGGCCCCACGCCCCTGGGAGGTGCTGTGTCACCCCATCTTAGAGAGCAGACCGGAGGCCTCGGGACCAGGAGGGGCCTGCGTGCTCCCCGGTGCTGGCTGAGACTGGGCCTGTGGTTGGTGGGGAAGGCGCCTCTGTCCCAGTGGGACCAGCATCTGCCTCCCCTCCACCTGGTCACACAGACTGGAGTGGCTGTGGTTGGGAAGGGCCACCCGGGAGCCTAGGATCCAGTGGGAGAGGCCCCCGGAGGGCGTTTCCCGGCAGCCCCCTCCACAGCAGCTCCCTGGCTTATCTTTTGCCCACCGCGCCTGGGCTCCCGGGCGGTTTATGTGATGTGTGGTAAAGAAATGACCATAAAAAGCCTGCTCTGGTTTGGTCATTCGAGCTGGCCACCGGGGAGTCGCAAAGGGCTTGAGGAAGCCCAGCTGTGAGCCAGGACTGAGCGTAAATCACTGTGCTGGACTGATGGGGAGACCAGGCCACCCCCACTTCCAGGCTTCCCAAGTGGGCCTGCTGGATCCTCTGCCACGGGCTGCCAGGGCCCCCGTGGGACTCAGTGCCCCACCCGACCCCGGGCCTCTGCGCCCCCCAGCCCCACCCCTTTCCAGGCATTGCTGGCTGCCAAGCAGATACTCTTTGCAGGGGTCTCCAGCCCATGGGGCGGGCAGCAGCCATCTCTGCCCGCAGGAGCCACGGGGCCAAGGCTGGGGGTGAGGGTGGGCTGGAGGGTCCCAGATCGGGGCACCAGCTTCCAGCCGCCCTCTGCCCCTGCCACCTGCACAGATGCACACGCTGCACACAGAGCACGGACCCCGCAGAGCTGGAGAGGGGAGAGGACCAAACCCTGCACAAAAATAGGAGGGCTCAGGCCAAAGGCAAGTCCGGAGACTCCGCCCAGGGGCCCTGGGGCACCTCCTCAGCTCCCCCCCCCCCCGTTGGGGTCTCATTCGTGTTTCTTACCATGGTGCCAACCAGCCGAATGTCCATGCCCTGCTCCCTCCCACAGCTGTGTCCTTGCGGAGAAAGGGACAGTGTTTGGAAAACAGGGGCACATGGGGGATGGTGTGTATTGTTGTTATCGGCCTATTAAGTTTGATGTCTAAGATGTTACATGAAGGAAGAAGGATGCAATTAGGTAATGATGTCTAATTATTTCGGATTTTGCAGTGAATGGTTTGACCTCATCAGTGACTGGTGGACCAGTAACAGGTTGCTTTGGGGGCTGTCGTGGGCGGACGCCCTGCTGTTAGTTTCCAGGTGCTTTCCAAGAAATGATTGTCCAGAAATGTCTGGCCCCGAGCCTGGAAGTGCTGTGGTCTGGGGGCCCGAGGCCGCCTGGGCAGAACCACCAGGCCGGGGACATGCAATTCTGGCACCTTCTGTTTTAGATGCAGTGTCAGGCGAAGGTGTTTCCCTGGGAGCAGCTCGGGCAGCCCCCCACCCCCACTCTGGGGTGAGAGGTGGGCGGAGGCCATGCCTGTCTGCAAGTGTGTGTGCGTGGCTGCATGTGTGCAGATACACTTGTATATGTGCAACTGTATGTGTGTATATGTACATGTGTGCATGTGTGTATCTGCGTGTGCATGCATGTGTGCACACGTGTGTGTCTATACACGTGTGTGTCTGTGTGATGTGTGCAAGCGTGTGTATGTAGCCTCCACAAACAGGCACCAGGACACCTGGCCTCCTCTTTCCCAAGAAGAACTAGAAATGACTCCTGGATGGCCTTGTGTCTTGGTGGCCAAGAGTGTGTCCTGCGTGTCTGCACGCCTGGCTCCTCGCACACCCAGCAGTGGGCGTCTGCTCCCCGCCCAAGCTCCCCTTCAGGCCCTGGGAGCATCTGGCCTCCGAGAAGGCCGGTCCCTGTGGCCCTCATGGCTCTCGCTCATGTGGCCGCTGGTCCCAGCGGACGCCCCCTGCTTGGCCGCAGGAGACCAGCTCTCCTTTGTCACCTGTGGCCCAGCAAGAACAGCCACGAGGAAAACTGCAGACAGCACGATGATGGATCTCAAGTC
This sequence comes from Camelus bactrianus, assembly GCF_048773025.1. NCBI lineage: Eukaryota > Metazoa > Chordata > Mammalia > Artiodactyla > Camelidae > Camelus > Camelus bactrianus. The sequence goes on from NC_133568.1 coordinate 27,438,177, forward strand.
ATTAGGTTTTTGTTGTATTTCTGAATGAGCATTAAAATGCATCTCTGGGAAATGCTGAACAGCAAATGAACAAAGGCCCCTCGCAGCCCTAATCCTTCTCCCTAACACGTGCACCAGGGGGCGCTTTGCTGGGGCCCCGAGTGGGAGCAGTAAGCATTCCAAAATGCATTTAGGTTTCATTAGGGAAAAAAAAAAAGGCAAAAATGCCTTACTGTAGATTTCTGCTTCCCTCTAGAAGAAAAACACGATCCTGTTTTAAGCTGTAGCAGTGAAGAAAAAAAAAAACATGTGAAATATGTGATGTGGTGTTTTTACCAACTGTCTAAATAAAGGTTTAGTGAGTCACTGTGGAAAACAGAAAATCTTTCTTTATTTTAAGAGCTGCAGTTTAAGAGATTTTTTTTTTTAAATGCAAAAGCTTCCCTTAGGATTGTAACTTAAACATCACCCATCTGCTGTATCCTCCCTGGCCTGAATTTACAGCAAATCTGAGATTTTATTTTTCAAAAAAATACACTTTGAAAATGTGCCAGTTTGGCCAGCAGCACGTACCTGGATGGAGAGATGCTCCGATCTGTACTCAGAGGAGGGCCTCTGAATCCCCCCAAATGCTTGGCGTGGGGCCGCCATCCAGGAGCTGAGCACCGAGCAGGGTGGGAAAGAAGGCTGCATCTAATCTGAGCCTGAATCCATTTCCCAAAGTCACAGAGGAAGCGGCGGGGGACCACGTCACTTGACAGTGTCCCACCTGGTGACCTGGAGAGAAAGGGCCGTCCCCACGCTGGCCCAGCAGTGCTGCTCTGACCACCTGCCCAGCCCCCAGGCCAGCCCTCCTGTGTTCAGTTCCTTTTTTTCAAAGACCTGCCCTCCTTTCTCATCCAGACTTTTGCCCCAAAGTTTTCAGTTTCACTGGAATCAGGCCAATTAAAGATGTACCTTGATTATGTTTTGTTTTGTTTTCCACGAGGTCAAAACAAATTGTCCCACCTTGAAAAATTAGGTCCAAACATGAGCGTCGAAGGCCCAGGAAGCGTTCGCAGTTCCCAGCTTTCCCGTCCGTCTCGGGGTCCAGTCATCAATGAACTCCCTTGCTATCGTCAACGCACCAGTGTTCCCGACCACGTCTATGAAACTATTTCATGTGCTTTTTGAAACAAGGCATCCTGAGCCGCAGCCACTGTGGCTTTACTAGACCTTCACACGGAGCCGCCACTTAGGAAGTTTGGGTGGGGCGCCAGCTGATTAGCGGAGTGAAAGGTAAAAGCACGGCTGGCTGGCTGCATCCCCACGTGTGCCCCGCGCCAGGCGGCGGCGCAGCTTTGCGTGGCCAGGGGGCGTCCCGATGCGGTGCCCTGCTTTCTGCCACTTACAGGTTGCTAGCAGTAAAGGGGAAAATGCTGGATTTTACAGGAAAGTAATTTTCATACATCTCCTGCCGTGAATTACAGCATAACTCAGAGCTGTCTTTGTTTATCTGCTGCGACGAATTCAATTCTGTTTCCAGTGTTGAAATGGTGAACACAGACCCCAGGGTGGAAGCCTCTCCCTTTGCAATTGGTGAGTATGACAGCGGATGGACAGCCACCCCACGGGGTCTCCAGGCTGGGGACACACACAGTCCGTGACCTGAATCTGGGCCCTGGGTCTCTTGGGGGGATGGGTGCTCCGAGGACCTGCCGGGTGCCTGCTTCCCCTCGGCATGTACCTGTAATCCTAGAGCCCATTTCCTTCTGGACGGTTCCCTGATTAGCTGAAGAGATGGCCCAGCTGCTCCCAAGTCCCCAGCCCTCTGCTGGTATCTGGTTGACGGCTCACAGCCTGAAACCTTCACCCGTTGAGCCTGTGGCCCACACACTATGCCTGTTTCTTTCAAATCCTTTCTCTCGAGCCTGAGTCCCCTTTCTTGAAAAAGACCCAGGCAGCTTGCCCTCAACGGTCCAGACAGATGCCTGTCCAGGGCAAAGCCTGGCCTCAGAGTCTCCCCAGGACCCTGCAGGCATCTCGAGGACCTGCAAATAAGTTTCGATGATGCCTCACAGGGAGCAGATGATCTTCCCCACTCCGTGGGTCGGTCCCCATCTGGTCAGCAGCGGTCTTCAGAGCAGAGACAGGTTTCCCAAAGGAGAAGAAATTCTGTCCAGACTCAAGACCATCGTATCGGCTGTCCCAGGCTCTTTGGGTGCTGGCCGGCCCAGCAGTTTTCCGACTCCTCTCCAGCCTCCACGATCATGTGAGTCACTTCCTGAGAACAAGTCTCTCTGCCTCCCTCTCCCTCTGTTTCTCTGGAGACCCCTGACTAGTATGACATCCAGAGCCAGAGAACCTCTATTTGGTTGGCAGTTGTTTGATTCCAAGGGGACCCCATAGATGGCCTTGGCATTTGGAGGAGGGAGCAGGGAAGCCTTTGAATTGTAAACCTTACCTTTCAAGTTTCCCCCTGGTTTGGACTTTTCAGAGTTTGATTGCTAACCCACTAAAAACCAGTGATTACCCTGGACATGCCCTGAGCTGCTAAGGAAAGAAACAATTTTAAAAAGCAAATTCACACACACACTCGTGCATACGCTCATATGCACAGCAGAACTTAGACTGAAGAAATATTTTCTGATCGAAGTCAGGCTTGATAAAAGGAACGCACACCACCATGTGTGAAAGTACGTATTAATAATTAAGCCATGCGATCATTACCTCAGGATATTATTTCTTAAATATCTCTTGCAAAGGCAATATGATTACATATGAATGATATCAATTTTCTACCAACAAAAAAATCTGCAGAAATAGGAATTGAATTACACTGTCCAATTTGCTGTAAAGTTCACTGTATGTGGAGAAATTAATCAAAGCTACCACCACCCATTTTTATGGGAACATAAAATGATGTGAACTTCCATTTTTAATAAAGATGCATAGCACTTTTATGAAGACTGACTAATAACACTATAATGAACTGAAAAGCTACTGATATATTAAGAATGAAAATTTTGAGGAGTGTATTTACCGAGACTTTCTCATGGAAGGCCGTATTTCTCTGAAGTCTCTATTGGAATCCTTATGAAACGGAGGCAGAACTTCAAGGGAGAACACAGGATGAGCCCTGTGTAAATTTATCTTCAGGACAGGAAGGTGCTCTGGGAGCAGTGGAGTCCGGAGAACCAGTGTCCGGGCTCCAGGGACTGGGACGCGGGGGTGGGGTGCCCTTCAGAGCATCAGCAATCCACTGCCAGCTTCTCAGCCAGCAGTTTCCTGGGACAGAACCCCTGGAGGATCAGGGGATGGAATGTTTTGTGACGCTTCTCCACGTGACACCCTGGATGTGATGCAGCCTCTACCCAAATCCAGGTAGGATGATCTCGTCCCCAAACCAGACACGTTAACTGCAAATCAGATGCCCTTGACTGATTTTCAGGCGTGCATTTCTTAGCTGTGGTTTGTGCCTGTAACCAGCTCTGGGCAGATAGATACAACTTGCATCCGTCTCCAGTCAAGGAGGACGGTCTGCTGGACTCGGAATGTGCAGAAAACCAGGTCTCATGTGCCTGTGGTCAGCCCAGGGCACAGCCTATAAGCCAAGGACAGCAGCGTGGGCCCAGAACCATCCCACCAGTCATGCCAAACCCCACTTCTTAAGTTTTTCCTCCCCCTTTTCCAGAACAAAACAATGTAATACATACTTACTCTAAACGTTTGAAAATACAGAAAAATATGAAGAACAAGACAACAAACCTCCCAAACTCCCCGTCCTAGAGATGACGTCATTAACATAGTAACACCCTGTGTATTTTCTTTCCTCCACACACACACACACACGCTCACACACGCACACACATCTTCTTACAGACGCACATGTCTTGTCGTTATCAATCCCTCTCACATCTTTAATGATTTTTTAAATTTAATTTTGAATGGTGAGCTCCTGTTTATGGTTCAAAAACCAGAAAACAGAAACTGGTTTTGGCCCTGTTTGTTGTGAGCATTTTTCCAGGCCATTAGTATTTCATAAACGTGTCTTTTCACGGCTCCAAAGTGTAGTGCAGACAGGTGCCCGTAGTTTACTGAGCCATCCCTCCCTGGACAGGAGTTCAGGTTGTTCCCCGGTTGTCACATTGGAACGGCTTGCACGATGAACATCCCTCTGCCTGCATCCTTCCCCTGGCCAGATTACACAGGAGCCTTGAAGAGGGGGTGGCTGGAGTGGGGAGAAGCCGGCCCAGGGTTGCTGCCTTGCCCCCAGGAAACACACCTGTTCCCGGTCACCAGGTCCTGCCTCTGCTGTGGCCCTAAGGCGTTCAAGGAATGGGGGATCTCTCGGGTTCGACGCCCCAGGAATCCGGCATCTCCCTAGTCCCCGTGTGGTTGCTGCCCCCGGATGGTCTGGAGCAGAGGGTAACTGCCGCAGCACCGGGGCCACCCCGCCAGGCACGTCTGCACTCCTGGAAAGCGTCAAGGCCGTTAAAGCCAGACCATCAGGACTCGGGGGACCTCGCGATGGTGCGCTCTTCCCCCATGAGGAAGGAGGCCCGGGCCGCTAAGAAGCGCGCCCACACGTGCACAGCGGGCTGTAGCCGCAGCGGGACTTCAGCCGGGCCTCCTGGCCTGTAACCCTGTCCGCCCCCCTGGGCTCCTTGACTCCTGGCGCTCAGCGCGGGACACCTGGGCCCTCAGTCTCCCGCACTTGCCCTCCCTCCCCCTCTTCCTCAGAGCCGCACACTCTGCCTCTTCTCTCTGTCCCACTGTCTCTGTCTCTGTGTGTGTCTCTCAGTCCTTCGGCCTCTATCTCTCGGTCTCAGGCTGTCTGTGTTTCTTTCTCTGTCTCTGTCTCTCTCCCCATCTCTCTGTCTCTCTGTCTCTCCCCATCTCTCCCTCTGTCTTCTCTCTCTCTCTCTCTCTGACCCACTCATTCTTGCAAAGGCAATCCCCTCCCCCTGGGGGATTTCTCCTCCCTCCCAGCCCCAAGCCTCAAGCACATGATAAACTCCTCCTCATCCTTCACCTTCAAATGTCTCCCCCTCTGGGAATCTTGCTAACCTTTCCAGGCAGAGGTAGTACTGTCTCCTTGGACCCCAAAGTGCACACGGTCGTCTGTCTCCCGCCCCAGACCGTGGGACCGTGGGGCTCAGCGCTCTCTGTCTCTGGGCTTAGCACAGAATCTGGTCCCAAACAGGCTTGGTGAACGGTGGGTTTAAGCGAAGACTTTCTCGAGGGAGACAGGCTTCTCCAGGCTGAGTCACCAGCAGCCACACAAAGGAAATGTCACCACATCTGAGAACACCTTCATGCTGCCTCCACGGGGCGCTCTGTTCTGGAGTCAGACACGGGCTCCAGGATGGGTCCTTATTAGCTGGGAGGCCCTGAGCAAGTCCTTTCAGCCCTGAATCTCGGTGGCTTTTCTGTGAAATGGGAGCCATGTCTCCAAGCGGCCGAAGTTGGGTGGAATCTTGGTAAATACCTGCACAAAATAGAGCTCGACCCCCCTCGGTACTGTTACCGATGTATCAGATCATTCCTGTGACCCACAGAATGACTTACTCTGAAGACGTCCACGTCTCAAGGTCCAGAACCTGTGACTGGGTTACCTTTCCCGGCAAAAGAGACTGTGATTAGGATCTGGAGGTGGGGAGTGTCCTGTAAGACTTGACGGAATCACAAGGATCCTCACAGGAGGGGGAGGCTGAGGAAGAAGGAGAAGTGAGGAGGGAGGCAGAAGTTGGAGAGAAAGGCTGGGGGTGCTGTGCCGCAGGCCCTGAAGATGGAGGAAGGGGCCCTGGACCAGCGAGGACATGGAGTCTCCCCTGTGCCTCGAGAGGAAACACAGCCCCGCAAGCCAGTCTTGTCCGTCCGACCTCCAGAAGTGTAAGATAATAATACATAAGTGTTGTTTTAAGCCGCTAAGTTGGTGGTAACTTGTTACAGTGGAGGAAACTCATTCAACTCTCCCGACCAGAAACATTTGATGGGTTCCTATCGCCCGTGGGAGAAATTCTGGTCTCCTTATTGGAACGTTTGGGACCACAACCACTTCCTAAAAGCCCAGCCTTCCCCCACTGACCACATCCTACCCCTCTCTACAGGAGGCTAGTCTGACAAGCTCTTTGATGACGCAGAAGAGTATCTGAAATTAGGCTCCCAGAAATCCAGAAGCACGAGGCAGGACCTGTCCACCACCCAGTGCACTGATTTCAGCCGGTGGTCAGCAGTCCTCCCGCCCTGAGGACACCTCCTTGCACCCAGACCCTGCGTCGGGTCCCCACCGATGCATCCTTCCCTGGGTGCGGACCCTCAGGGCAGCCTCAGCGGGACACAGCTGCTTCCTCCCGCGTCATGGGAACCCCCGGCACCTGGCAGGGCCTTGCCCGTGTCATCGGAAGGACGACCTCGTGTACGAGTGGGTGAGTAGGACTAGCAGGTGGATGAACGTGTCCTTCCAAGGATGCAGAGGGTGGGCTCGGGGAGAACACCGCTCCACATCTCATCTCACAGCCAGCATTTCCCAAGATCCTGGAGGGAAGGAGCGAGGGAACAGTCCCCAAATGGAGGTGACAACCTGCACGGGGACCACACTCCCCTCCTGCAGAGATGGGCACATGGTTACTTTCCACAGTTCTGGAGTTACCAGCATTTCCCACAAACACGTATTACTTCTGTAATACTAATTTTCAAAACAAAAACTTTCTTTGAAAATGACCAGGTAAACAGCAAGCCTTAGACGGCTCATTAACAACGACCTTTAAAAAAAATCAGCCTGAATTCTAGACCTGGGCAACCACAAGTCAAATGGGAGGGAATGGGTAAAAGCTCCAGCTGTGCCCGGAACAGAAGCGGCCGCACGATTTAAATTAATGATTTATTCCCTTAAAGACAGCGTGGGATCTATCACTGCCTGATAAGCTGCAGAGTATCCTCTGTCTGCACGGAGCCCCGCGCCACCGCAGTACCTGGCAGTGCACGTGCGGGGAAGATCCATTTTCCTTGTTACAAGCGGATCTCCTGCGTCTGAGATACGTGTGACTGGCTTTTCAAATATCGCTGGGCGTGACCCCGCCGGCTCTCCGCGAGGCCTGCGGCGCCAGCGGGCTACCTGTCGCGTGGAGCCGGGTGCGCACCCGCCGCCCAGCCCTGCGGGAGGGGCCGCGGGGGCGGGGGCGGGGCGGCCCGGGGGCTGGTGCCGACGACCCTCCGGCCGGGCCGCGGCTCCCGTAAACACACCTCCCCGCCGCGGACGGCCTTGCTCGCGGCTTTCCCGCCCCTTCCGGCGCCGGCGCGAGGCGCCCCTTCCCCGGACGCGCCCCGGGGGCGCTCCCGGGGGGCCAGGGGTCGGGGGGAAGATGCTGCCGCTTCTCCTGCTCGTTCTGGCTGAACCGAACCACAGCTTTCCTTTTCTTCTTCTTCTCTTTTTGTTTAAACAGTTTTTCTTTTTTTGTAAAGCCTTATGTTCGTGGGTGAAATGAGCAAATTTTGTCCATCAATGTGGGGCTTAAGAAATCCGAAGCCGCTTTCCTTTCTTCCTTGCCTCCTTCACCATGGGCTACTCACACCTTGAAGGATGGAGCCTCCCAGGCGAGAAATAAAATATGGGCGATGGATTGGATCTGCCTCCCCCGTGGAGCAGGCTGATATCTTGGGTGGCATTTTTATTTGCTTTTTTTTTTTTTTTTTTAAAGTAGGTCAAGGGTTTACTCTCCAGTCCTAGCAGTGACCCAGAAACTGAGACGCGGTGTGCTTCTCACGGGCAGGCAGCAGCCACGGACGCCTCGTGGGAGAAGCAGCTAGGCCTTCTGGGTCTCCCTCGGCGCCCGGCGGGGCAGGAACGGCGCTGCTGGGGCCCGGAGAGGAGCCACCCGCGACCGAGCTCCCGCCCAGCCTCAGCCAGCCTGGCATCGAGGCAAAGCCGACAGCCAATGGCATGTCTAGATCAGAGGGTTCTAGCAAAATCTCCTTTCCCAGAATATTCTCAGTGCCTGAATTCCATCAGCAGGGGGCGGACTCACTGATTCTCTGCAAGCACGAGGGAGGGAACACACGCCCCTCCGTCACAAACATTTCGGCCCAAACAGGTGAAATGGACGAACGCCAGCATTACAATACTGGGGACCCTCCCAGGGCCACCCTGCACCTCCTCCCAGGGCAGGCTAACTTCTGTGTTCTTCAAGAGCTGCCTATATTGCACCCCCGACCCGGAGCTCCCCCAACCTCTCCGTTGTCTAGATGCACTACAATTTATCCGTTCACCTCCTGAAGGTCATCTTGGTTGCTGCCAAGTTCTGGCAATTATGAAAAAGCTGCTATAGACATTTTATATGCAGGTTTTTGTGTGGACATGTTTTCAGCTCCTTTGGGTAAATACCAAGGAGCGTGATTGACAGGTCATACGGTCAGAGTATGTTTAGTTTCGTTAAGAAACCGCCATGCTGTCTTCCAAAGTGGCTGCGCTGTTTTGCATTCTCACCAGCCCTGAATGAGAGTTCCTGTTGCTCCACATCCTTGCCGACATTTGGTGTTGTCAGTGTTCCCAGTTCGGGCCATTCTAATTACTTAATTACTTTATATCTGAAATAATAAGTCCTCTAGCTTTGTTTTTTTTTCTTCAGGATTGACTTGACTATTCTTACTCTTTTGCATTTTCATACTTTTAAAAATTCTTGTTTTTTATTGAAGTGCAGTTGATTTACAATGTTAGTTTCAGGTGTATAGCAAAATGATTGTTATATGTATACGTACATACATATATTTTTTTCAGTTTCTTTTCCATTACGGCTCATTACAAGACATTAAGTATAGTTCCCTGTGCTGTACAGTATTCATACACTTTCAGAATTATCTATCAGAATCTATTGAATCTGTGGGTCAACTTGGGAAGAAGTCTTCTTAAATTTCTCTTCATATTATGTTGCTGAGAGAGAAGCTATCAGTACTAATGTTGCATTTTTGAACAAAATGTGCCTTTTTAACCTGTCTGCTTTAAGATTTCCTCTTTGTCTCTGCTTTTCAACAGTCTTAGCACGATGTATCTCAGTGTGGTTGGTTTTGTAGTTATTCTGCCTGAGTCTCATTATGCTTTTTGAACATAGAGCTTGATGTCTTTCATTATTTTTGGAAAATGGGTTGCCATTATCTTTTCAAATAGTGTTTATTCCCATATCTCTCCTCCATCCCTGAGACTCCAGTTGTGTACACACTAGACTTTTCACTATGTCCTGTGCTCAGCACTTTTCAGCATCTCTGTGCTCTGGGATTCAGCAGAGATGTTTTCTACTCATTTATCTCCTACTTCACTAATCTTTTCTTGCCAAGTCCCATCTTCTGTTAAGCACATCAGTTGACTTCTTAATTTTTAATGTTTCATTTCTATGGTTTTTATTCAATTCCTTTATATGGATCTGGGTCTCTGGTGAAATTCTCCATATTTTCATCTATTTTCTTGACTATATTAATCACAGTCATGTCAAAATGTATATCTGACAACTTCAGTGGATAGGTCAGATCATCTGTTTGTCTACTTCTATTGCCTTTTTTCCCTCTTGATCTTGAGTTGGTATGCTTGGTGATTTTTTGTGAACTGCCACATAGAGTGTAGGAAACGCTGCAGATGTTCACTCCACCCTCTGGTCAGAATAGAGCAGATCATCTTAATCCATAAAAGTGACAACTGTTTCCAGCCCAATTCAGTTTTTATATTCTGTCTCACTTTTTCTTTCTGCTTTGAGGATGTAGCTCTTCAAAAGTCCCAAGTGAGAGCCTACATATTTAATGGGGTCTCTCCTACTTGGTGGGTCCAGAAATGTAATTGTTTTTGCTTGGCTGAAAATTGCAGTCTCTGTTTCCATCTATTTCTGTTTACTTTCTTAACATCTTGTCCTGCACAGGGTGATAATTTGGAAAATGCTTTGAATGAAAAACCATGAATGTTGAACTCACCTCTCTGTGTCTTCTTTCTTCCTGGGATCTTGTTCTGCTTAGGCGTCCCTGAGGTCCAGCTTTCACCTCTGTAGCTCGTGAGATTATTACCAGACGCCTTGAGGACGTCTCTGTCTCTAAGCCTCAGCTCCCGGCTCAGATTCTTAGATTTTGCCTTATATCAAGCATCTGCACTTGTCCTGAAGGAAAATATGGGTCATAAAATATCAGCCCACTTCTCTGACGTTCCCTCCTCTTAGGATCACGGACTCTAAGTCCTGGTCCCCTCAGTAGCCCTCTAGTGTCTTTAAAAGACGTCCATCTGTCTGTCTGTCTGTCTGTCTAACTTTTCTAATTGTTCTTGGCAAAACCATTGAGCTGCCCAAGCTAAGGCTCTTCACCCAGTTGCTGCTGGAAGCCCCTCTCGCCTAGTCCCGTCAGGCGGTCAACTGCACGTCGGGCTTGGCTGGAGGCAGAAGAAACCCAACAGCACAGGTAAGAGAATTTCCTGACGGCTTTTCAGAGAACAGAAATTATCCAAGACACAGTTCAAACAAACAGTAGCATGCTTACATAAGTTTGGGAAACTTTGTACATAATACTCTCTTCTTGGTAATTTGGCACACAAAAGTGAGGAGTCATGTAGGTGAAGAAATTGGATTAACACTTTGTAACCCATATTTCCCAACCCTATTCCATCTTGGAACCCTTCTTTCTCAAAGTTCCCAACACCAGCCCAAACCCACTTCGAGAAATACGATGAACATCACAGCAGACTCGGAAATCCCGAGGAACACTGGACGGTGGGCACCCCTCACTAACAGCTGCAAAATCAAGGACCCCAGGGGCAGCTTATAGTGGACAGAGCCATCTGATGAGCAGCCCAGGTCGGTCTGGAGTTGTCATAGGAGGGGTGTCTGAGATGAGAGGTCAGAGGACACATCTGTGCTTGCATCCAGAAGTTTGAATGACACCATGGGTCACTTCTGGCTTTGCCCAGCAGAGTGAGTTGCTCACGGCTATAATTCTACTCTTTGCAAACGGCCCTCCTGTAGTGCCTCGCGGTTATCTCTGGACATCTCCTGTTTGCTCTCGGGTGATGCCAGCATAACGTTGCGCATAGCACCAATATTTAATCAGTAACGCATAAACGCTAAACATCATTCCAGTTCCTAATTATTCTTGATGCTTTCCTGTCCCATAAAAATTACCCTTTTCTTCCAATCTCCACCATCCAGAGTGAATACCTGAATGTCATACTGGATACCTTTGGATACCCCATCCCTAAATGAAAATGAGCATTTCATGGAATCTTTGTCAACATACTTCCCTGCGGATTTCTTGGATTAATCCTTTCCCTTCTGGTCTCCTTGAATTATAGATTATTGTTATTATAGAGGATTATGTAAACTGGGGATTTACTATTAAATTAGGAGGTAGTAATTGATTAGCTTTCCTGCAAAACACATGAGTGTTATTTCACGAATGAGTCCCTGGCGCATCTAAAGTGGATACCCTCGGAACGCCAGAGCAGTGCTGAGGGGAAGGGACAGGTCCACTCACTAAAAGAGTCTTGGAAAAGCACAGCATGGGACTTAAAACAAGGAGTCTCGCCATCCAGCTGCCTTGCTCCTTTGCTGGCCTGGACCCTAAATGAGCCACCCCAGCAGGGTGGGACTCTCCAACCTGCCTTCCACCCGGTCCAGTGGGCACTGGCTCATTTACCCTGTGGCGGCTGAGGGAGCACCCCTGTGTCTCAGGCACTGTTCCAGGTGCGGGGAAGGGCGGGGACCTGGCAGTGAGCAACACAGACCAAGACTCGGCTCCCAGGTGTTCACATCATGATCCCGGTAATTAGGCACCGGGCTCGATTTCCAATGGAGAAATTTTAGGTGGTGATAGAACACAAGGAAGGAGTGAGGGAGCAACGAGGGGGAACGTGGGACACGCAGTGGGTGGTGCTGGCGGTGGCTAGGCCGGCGGCGCCGGCAGCCGGGCTGTGGGGAGTGCAAGGGAGATGCCCAGATTGTCCCGAGCCCGAAGGGAGGTGGCTTCGGCTGAAAGCAGAAGACTGTGGGGCCATGAGGTTTGAGGGGATGGCAGAGACAGGGTTGGGTCTGAGGCCTGTTTACGTCCTAGTGTGGGGAAGGTCTGGGGCGGGGAAAGGAAGTGCTGTGTGCAGAGGAGGATGAGAGAAACGGGTGAATCAGACACAGGTTGGGGGAAGGGACCTGGTGAAACTCCCCGTTTGATAGTCTGACATGCGGCCAGGGATGCCCAGGGGGTGGTGCGGGTCCCAGAGCAGACCATGTACGCCGGGCGTGCCCTGATCAGGCCGCCCAGTGAACCCCCTCCCGCTCGCAGGGGGGCTTTGCCTCGTGCGCTCGAGTTGGCGGAAGGGCTCTGAACAAAGATGATGATAAATATCTGCACATCACGCGTTGGGGGGCTAGCACGGTGCCCCAGGGGTCAGCACTGAGGCTGGCTTTATTTAACACCTTCGTTAATTATCCAGAGGAGAAGATAAAGACTTGTTAATTAAATTCGCAGATTAGACCAAATTGGGAGGTGTTGAGAAGTCCAGTGATGACAGAGAAATCATTCAAAGAGCCCAGAAATATGGACAAGAAATAAAATGAGACCCAGGGCAGAAAACCGCTGGAGGATTTAACCAGAGGATGTTAATGCAAAACATTGAAATTCAATGGGCAGTAAACAGCCAGGTAAGTAGAAATGCTAGAAAAAGGCCTATGGGTAATGTTGGACAACAAGTTAATTATAATTCTACGGTGCAATTCTGCAGCAAAACGGTCCAGGGTGGTTTCGCCCCATACTTACAGGCCTCATTAGCCTGGGGTGGAGTTTATCATCTCCCTCTCCTTCACTCTCTGCAAACACACACACAGACACACACATGGAGACAGACAGACAGACACACACACACACATAGACACAGACACACACAGAAACACACACCCATACACATATACACACACAGACACACACACGGAGACAGACACACACACATAGACACAGACCCACACAGACACACACAAACACACAGACACACACAGACACACGCACAAAGACACTTCAGCCTACCTCGTCTGAAATGTTTTTGTTGCCAGGATGACCTGAGACTAGAGAATGCTGGAGCTTTGACTATGCCCTTGACCTGGCTTCCCAAAGCCCCTTTTCCTCGCAGGAGGAAGAGGCAGGGCCAGGATCTCGGTCCCCGGGGTGAACACTGGCGCTCAGACCAGGGCAACAGGGGCTTTGGGAGGCCCAGGTCCAGAAAAGGCAGAGCTGGGCTGTGTGTGGACAGGGGGTCCCCACTCTCACTCACATCTTCATAGAGACAACAGCCACCATTTGGGGGGCAAAGCTGTGAAGAATCCTTGACATGAAATATTCCATAACCTTTCCTTTTTGTTTTTGCAGTAGGACTGTTCTCAACCCCTTTCCCAGGTAGGAACACTGAGGCACGGCCCAGTGAAGTGCTGAGCCCTGGATCACAAGGCTAGCTCGCGGCCGAGCCGTGGGTCTGACCGGAGCTCATAACCACTGTGGGACACGGCACCCCAGGGGGTAAGAACGGTGAACAGCTGTTTCCTTTCTGTTCAGTTCTGTTTAATTTGTGCGGATCAAGTACCTCCGGAGTGCCGATCTTGGCTGCAGGAGAGGGGTGCCCAGCAATGCTCTTGGCCGGGTCCTCTCAAGGAGCACACCGTCTCAGCAGCCATCTCCTTCATTTTCTGACTGTGGAACCCCGTTGTGAAAAAATGTGTCCGCCCCACCCCCTCAAAGGCATGCTGATTTGCTAATTCTGTACCGGCGCCGCAGTATGACGGTGTTACAGACGGTCTACAGGCCCCCCTAGAATAACCACCTCGAGTATGTGGCAGCTCCGTTTCCGTCTCGCTGGCCTGGGGGGTCTGCAGACGGGCAGCCCACGCTGGAGCCCTGGTTTAGGGAAGAATTCTGACCCCAACAGGCAGGCGCGGGCCCCATGGGTGAATAGCGCCCCCCCAATTCAAGTCCACGTGGAACCTCAGAACGCGACCTGGCTTGGAAATAGAATCCGGGCAGACGTGATTTGTTGAGATGAGGTCACACTGGGCGAGGCCGGCCATAAATCCAGCGCCTGGTGTCCTTATGAGAGGAGAGGACACAGAGAAGGAGGCCACGGTGGGGGGCGGGGGGGGGGGCGCGGGCGGTGCGGCCTCAAGCCAAGGGAGGCCAAGGATTTCCAGGAGCCCCCGGGAGCTGGGAGAGTCGGGGGAGGCCGCTCCTTCGGAGCTTCTGGGGGAAGAGCAGCTCTGCCGACACCTTGACTTCAGACTAAAATGCAAGTATTAGAGAATTTTAACCTATATGTGGACTCACCAAAATCACTCAGTTCTTTCTTTTTTTTTTTAATTGAAGTATAGTTAGTTTACAGTGTTGTGTTAGTTTCTGGTGGACAGCATAGTGATTCAGTTATACAGGTAGATTCTTTTTCATATTCCTTTTCATTCTAGGCTATTACAAGGTGCCGCACACAACCCCCTGTGCCCTATGGCAGGACCACGCTGTCTATTTTATATCCAGTAGCACGTATCTGCACAAAATCACTCCCGTCGTACTTCCTCGCTCCCACAGGTCCCTGACGCCGCAGTGGAGACGGGGCACAGATCTCAGAGGTGTGCCCCCGCTCCGCCCCCCGCCCCCTGGTCAGCAAGGACAGTGTGCAAGGGACAGGGTCCGCGGGCCCACCTCTCCCTCTCCTTGGACGGCGTGGTTTCCAGCGTGACTGGTTGGTTAACGCGGGGAAGGATCGCGCGTAAGAAGGAAGTGAAGGGGCTTGCGGGGGTGGGGCTCGTTCACGGCCCTTAGGACGTCACTGCCTTCTTTCTGCATTTGACGCAAGTTCTGGTTCGAGCAGAAAGTCTGGCCTCTAGGGGCTGTCGGTGCCCCCCCCCCCAATCTGTCCTGGACGGATGTCACCCCGGCCCTGTCCTGGCTCTGAGTCCCGCTGAGGCTCTGAAGCGAGGCGGGGCCTGGCACACACCTCCTCTGCTCACACATAAGCTTCCCTCCCGTCCAGTCCACCGACAAAGCACAGGTTCAAAGATAAAATTGCTAGAAATTTCAAAATGGCAACAAAGGAGCGCTCAAGCCAGCGTGGGCCCTTCCTAGCTGGCACCGTGTGATGGCACAGGCCCTGCCACTGGGAGCAGCGTGTGGCTCTCAGGATCTCGGGGCAGGACCGTGGTGTCACCAAGTGACAGAAGGAAACCCTGGGCCTGGTCCTTGGGTTGCGTAATTCATGTCCAATCCTGGTTCTCCTCTGGGCCTTAATCTCCCATGTCTGTTCTGAGCCATGAAGTGTGTTTCCTCCTTGACCAGACTCCATCCACCCAGACGGTGCCTCCTGCAGGAGGCTTGGCCCCTAGTCCCATCGCACGGCCGCTGTCTGCCTGTGTGTCTGTCCCATCACTGGTGTGAGCCCCAGGTCCGTTCCCTGCCTCCCCCAGACTGATGTGTGGATGGAGGGGCCTCTCACACCACCTGTATCCTCGTCCTGAGCACTCGTGGTCTACTCAAAGCATCCCAGTGTCCCCGTAATCCTGGTCCACAGGAAACTGGCACCTTCCATGCAGCTGGAGATGGTGAGGTGGCCCCAGGAGGCAGAGTCAAAGGAGGGTGGGTGGGAAGGGGCCCCGGCAGATGGTGTGGGAGGCTGCCCACAACCCCACTCCTCCTTCTAGACAAAACACAAGCTGCCAGCACGGAGCCAGGGCGCAGGTCACGCTGGGCTCCTCCTCTCAAAGTCGCAGCCTAGAGGTCCTGGCGGCCCTGCCTGAGGACAGGACAGACTGGGAGGAGCAGTGGTCGTGGCTGACTTTCTTGTCAACAGTTTCAGGAACTTTAGGTGACATTTGCCTGAGGCTGTCGGGTGTTCATTTGTAGAGTCTTCCCTTTTTTTTTGCATTTGTTGTGGCTAAATTCATCACCCACAGTGGGAAGATGCCAGCGGTCCCCTCATTCCTTAAACTGTTTCTCACCAAGATCAGGAAGCCTTGCTGGGGAGACTGCAGCGTCTTCGAGGAAGCAAGGGTGGATTTCGTGGGGGAACAGCAGCATCAGAGGCAGAACAAAAGGACGAAAGCGGTGAACAGATGGGTGGGTGTTCGGCGAAGGCTCATGATCTATGTGAGCAGTGCAGGCTGGGCCCTCCCTTTCTGTTTTTGATGAATCGGGGTATGATATGATATGATATGACAGAACATGTCAAAAATTTAGGGGAAAATAAAACCCTGGGTTTTTTTTCCCCTGAAACATCAAACTATCACTATCCATAGGAACAGCAACTGTTCAGAAATTTGTTTCAGAACTGCCAAGAAGTGAACGTTCACGAAAAAAAAAAAGTATTTTTCCCTGCTGTTTGCAAGGTGGACACAAATGCAAGCGGTAGGAGGCTGACAGCTTGACACATGTCTAATAAATCCAAAGCATAAAAAGTCAACAACTCACTGTTCAAGAAAGCATTACTGGAATAAAAAGTGCTACGCAAAGAAAGAACAACCATTAAAAAATAGATTTTCTGAATTCAGTGAGTAATTTAGCTCTCAGAGCGCCAGTCTTCAAAACAAGGAAGCTTTTTCTTTCTCCCTTTAAGAGAGAGAGAGAGGCGGCAGTGTTGGAACGGAGGGGGCTGCGTGCATCTGAAATGAACCAGGTGAAAAGACAGAGCCGAGGGAGCAGATGTTGGAGGCTCGGAGGGCTGGTGACAGGGGTCAGAGAACGGAGCCATCCAGATCCCGGCTGCTCTGCTGCTCAAAGCAGGAGTGGGTTTAATTTGACAACTTGGTCCAGTTACAGGGAATTCACAGATCACGGTCAATGCCAAGCACATTTGGCCACCAGCACGTCTGCTGCTGGCCAAGCGGACGGCAGTTGGGAACCCGTCTCTGCTCTGACCAGCCTGCAGCAGGGAGAGAGGCAGGCCCCCCAGCTGGAGGAGGCTGAGCGCTCCCCAAGTGGGAAGAAAGCGTGGGCCACCTTCTTAATATCCAAATAATTAAGGATTTTGTGTTAACCACGTTCTCTTCGAGCTCCCAGTTCTCTCTCTTTCTCCGCCATGGTGAGTACGGTGCGGAAGATCTTAACTGGATGCGAAGATGAACGGTACTCCTCCTGCCAGGCTCAGGGAAGCAAAGAACGTCAGCAGTAAAGTTATGAATCCTAATTTGTGGCGTGGAGCTAAAAATCTGTATCTTTCTGAATTAGGGGAATACAGACTTACAGCTCAGGGTGGCGTCTCTGTGCAGTTCAGAAAACTGACACAGTCTCTCCAATTTATGGGGAAATTGACATAATTTTGCAAAAATGCAAAACCATTTGTGAACTGGGTTTTGCATAATGGGATTAATTTGGTTGACTGTCATATCCACTATGCTGCAAAATACAAGTTAATCACAACATCATTCTGAGTTTTTCAAGGGAAGAAAGAGAAAGGAAGACAGAAAGGAAAAGGCATTTCCCCCCCTTATCTGACTATCTTTTCATGCAGGGCAAACACCCAGTCTTCTAGACCGCACCTTAGGTAGCTTTAGGAAACAATGTTACATGGATTCTGCGCTGGACGCCTTGGTGAACTGAGCCGAACTGGCCTTCCTCCAATGAGAAAGACTGGCAGGTTTCACAGGAGCGTGAAAAATTGCTTCCAAGGGAAGTCCACAGCGTATGCTTTCGTGTGTGTGTGCGTTTGCTCAGAATCTCACTGCACAGCAGAGCAGGGACACGTTTTGTTGCCACACTCAAATATTTAGCTTCATTGTTATGACCCCTTCTTTCTATCAACAAACAAGAGGCTGATTATTCTGAGAGACTACACTACCTGACTGCGCCAGTCACGGGAGCTGGGTTACGCCTGGCAACGAGTAACCCGCCCTCTCGGCGGCTTAACTCTCTGGGGTTATTTCTTGTCTCCCCCTGTGTGAACAGAATCAGCAGGAAAGCTCCAGGATCGCGCGGAGTCCCCCAAAAGAGGTCCATCCAGACACAGGCTGCCTCCCATGCCAGACGGGATGTGGAAGCTCGGTGAGCACACAGGCTCTTGGTCTCCACCTGGAAAACACTCTCATTGTCACCCACCTCATTGGCCAGAGCAGGTGGCGTGGCTGCTCCTACCTTCAGGGGCTGCAGGAGGACCCGGAGACCTGTCAGCGGACCCACTTGACGCCGCCGTGGCCGTGTTTGGAATGTTTCCGTATCTCCTTCCATCGCTGTAAGGATTGATCATGGAATACTCTTGCTGTCATGTCTCCTCTAGGCAGTGGGATCCCGTGTAAGGAGAGGGTTCTTCTCCCCACAGGGAAGGGCTCAGGACAGGTGTCACTGAGCCTCCCATCAGCTCAACCCAAGAAAGATGGAGAGCCTATCCTGGGCTGCGCCCGGCAGAGGGTAAAGTGATGAGGACGGCCCACGTGTCGTCTGAAGGAAATGAGAGAAGAACGGTGGTGGAGGAGTAATGGGCGAACCCAAATACCTCATGCAAAGCAGAACACTTCTACGTGCCGCCTCCTAGACGCGCAGTGGTACCTGAATGGGGCGTGGAGAGCAGACGTCAGGAAGGCGTCCTAGTAAGAGGTGTTTGCGCTGAACCTGGAAGGAGACCAGCAGGTGGGAACACGGGCGGGAAACGGTATGAACCAAGGCACGTGTGGGGAATGGCAAGTGGTCAGGGTAGAAAGTGCGTCCGAGGTTCGTGTGGGAAATCTGTGCTCCGTGGGTGCCCTGGCAGTGGGGTTCAGTCTGTCCTTGGTTTGGCAGTGCGGGTGAGAAGAGAATGGCTCCAGTTTTCCCCGGAGCACAGTCCTAGATTAGATGGGCATGTGAGGCTGCTTGTGCCGTGCTTTCTAAATACAGCTGTACATTCTAGAGTCAGGAAGCTCAGCGCCAGTCCCCTCCTGGAGTGAACCTGGCCCATCAGCTCGGCCTCTCCCACCTGTTTTCTTGTGGGTGGGGTTAAAGACGCCTCCTCCACATGGGTGTTTGTTGGGTTAAAGGAGATGATGTCTCAAGTACCTAGCAGGTGAGACTTGCTCAGTGAGAAGCTGTTGTTGCTAGTAGAATTTTATTACTAGCTCTCCTTTAAGGGCAGACCGGGGCCTGCTCAGCTGCCATGATTCACCTGGAAGCCTTGGTCTTGTGGGTCCTATCCCTCTGCCCTTCCAGCCTTCTAGGAGGAAGGTCCTGACAGACAGACAGACGAAGCTTTGAAAATACCGATCTCTGGGTTCTGTCTCAGGTCATTGGTCTTGGCTGCAACCTAAATCGGCTAATTTTCTAAAGTTTCCCAGCCCCTGCAGCACTGAGCACACCCACTGCCCCGGTCTTGTTTGCTAACACCCTTCTTCAGCCGGGGCCGTGGTGAAATGGTTGAGTCTAGCCCTGGGAATAGACAAGGTGAGCCTGGAGCTCCTGGCAGTGCTGGAAAGTAAGGAAGTGCTGAGAAAACCAAACTAAACAAACCCACAAGGCCACCATAACTGGGGGTGTGTCAAAGGGACGGGGACCAATGGAAAGAGAGCCCAGTGGTTAACACTTTCGAGGAAGAGCATAAATAAAAGCAGTTCTGGAACGTAACTCTACGTATAAAAGAAGTCCATTCTGACATAGAGAAATGATTGAACAAATGCTTGGAGAAGAGAATGACTGCTTCTGCAGAATTCCAGGTGACTTACGTGGACCCTCTGTCCCTGAGGAGGAAGAGCACAGCCCTCACTCGAGCATGGGCTGCTCCCAGGGGCTCCGTAAGAACGGGGGGAGGAGGCCAGCCTGGCAGGGGAGGACCTGACAGACAGGTGGCCAAGGTCAGCATCAAGCACGGTGAGTCCTGCTGATGGCGAGCAGCCTGGATGTGCCATGTGGGAAACGGAGCTTGACGCGCTTCCTCCCCCAGACCCGCACGTGCAGTCTGTCTGAGTGTCCCTCTGGGCTGTTCCCACCAAGGGCTGCCGGCAGGGTGGCCTATAAAACACAGACACACATTGCTCACTGCTCTGGAGGCTGGACGTCTGAGATCAGGGCGCCACCTGGGTCCCGGAAGGGCTCTCTTGTGGGTTACAGGTGGCAGACTTCCTGCTGTGGCCTCAAGTGGCAGGAAAACGTGCTCCCTTGCTCTCTGGCCTTTTCTTATAAGGGCACGAATCCCATTCGTGAGGGCCCCACCCTCATGGCCTAGTCACCTCCTGAAGGCCCCCCTCCCAGTAAGATCACATGGGGATTAGATTTCAACAGGTGGATTTTAGGGGGTGTGCACGTGCTGTCCATATACTACTCATAAGAAAAACGTCAGATGAAGTCAAATTGCGGGAAGTTCTATAAAATATCGGAGCAACTCTCCTCCGAACTGCCAAGGCTGCCAGCCTCAGGGAAGCCTGAGGAGTCGTCCCAGCCAGGAGGAGCCTGAGGAGGTGCGACACAAAGTACGACACGGCGTCCTGGACGGCGTCCTGGAGCAGAAAGTGGACTTCAGGGAAAAGCTAAAAATCTAAGCAGTGTATAGACTTCAGTTAGCAGTAGTGCGTCCGTGCTGGTTCATCCGCTGTGACAAATGTCCTGCGGTCACAGCGCAGACTGCGTGTGGCGTGCGTGGGAACACTCTGTACTGTCTTTGCACTTTTTCTCTAAATTTAATTGTTTTAAAATTAAAAGTTTATTAGGACAAATGTCACTCCTAGGGGATTCCACTGTGCAGTTCAGGGGCAAACACTGCACCCAAGACTGTGTGTGGGGTGGTCCCACTGTCACAAGAACGCACTGCATCAGCAAGCCGCTTCGCCGGAAGTTTCTCAGCCAGAATTGAAAGTAATCCCATGGGAGGCACGGAGGGCCTTCTGAGATGCCAGGAAAGGGACACCAGCCCAGGCACGCTGGTCCAGCAGCTCCCCTGTGGGCCCACATAAGGAGTCCCGTGCAGGAAAGAGCACACATCCGTTCCCCGTATGCGTCGCTGCCCTGACACAGGAGACTGCAGACGGGTGCTCATCTTCCTGAGATGCTGTTGAAACAGCTGGAGCTCAGGGGTTCCATCCTTTTGCTCCCATCACACCAGCCGGGCTCAGGAAGCCAGTGGAGGCCTCCACGGGCAGGTGAGGATGGTCACACGGCCGAACGCTCGGGCAGGAGTGCTGAGGCCCTCAGGGCGTCTCCCCTACACTTCCCCACCCAGCGCCTCCTCCTCCCAGACGTTCCTTGGCCGTGGAGGGTGCCCAGTGGGTGGCCCCCCAAGACAGGCTTTGGAAAAGATGTCTTGGTCCAGTTGGATCCAGATGCTGGCATCTTTCTTTGGGGCCAGGGTTTTGCCTGTAAACGGTCTTTGTTTGAAATGATCTGCTCTGCGGCTAATGAACCACCTCCCTGGGCGAGGGAGACCCTTCGTTTCCGTGGTCCATCCCACTGGACCCCTCAGGACAGAAGATACCCGGGTCCCCAGCCTGGCCAGCATCCGTCCTCCCCGCCGCTGCCCACCGCAATGGAGTAGGATGTTTGGAAACTTGTGTGCGAAGAACCCACTGGCTTGTTGCTAGGAAACCACAGGGAGCAACCTTTGTGATCTCACATATGCTTAACATAATAATAAATAATGGTTAACATGATAATAAATAAACAAATAACAATAATTATAACATGCCCCAAGCCTGTTGTTTCTCCAAAATTAATTTATGATAAATTATGACTCCGATTCCTTGGAACAGGAGGGTGGGGAGGGGAGAGATGGCGATATTTATTCTCCATCAGGCCCAGAATGGGGTTAAAAAAACTGCCTTTCCGAGAAAACAGAGCTTTGGGAACCCAAGGAAAGGCCCCAGAAAGGGGTTTTCTCTTCCCTGTGCCACTCACATCTTCCTCCCCTGCCTAGTAGAGTTAAGTTTTTTAGGTACTTTACTTGCATTTCTAATTTGGTTATTCTTTGGAAATTTATTCAAAGGATTTATGCTTATGAAATTATAATATAACGCTGCCTATATGCCAATGAGCTGGAGGCAAAGAAAATAATTTTCTTCAATTTACAGTTATGAGGCTGGAGGAAAATGACGCTTTCTTATCACCTCTTTCTCTTTGTATGTCTCAGGATTTTTTTAAGTCTTCAGAAGGCAGGAGCTGATGGTGAATTCGTAAGCAGATCACACTGATAATTGTATTTCAGAACTGTCAGCTCCCTGAACGTTGTCCACTGCCTGCCACCCCCTCCCCTTCCCGGGAACCCAGCCCTCCATAAAGCCGGCTCGCTGGGGATACTGTTAAATCGTCCGAAGGAATGATTAGATCGAAGGGGAATTTATGGATGACACTTTGTAACAATTAATCAGGAACTGTTGATGAAGTTAAGTTGGCTCTTTTATTCCTGGACTAAGTACATGTATATATACATACACAACCCTAATCATATTCAGCCCTTGTTCCACTTGTCAGATGGTTCATTTTGTCACTCTGTTTGGTTTGATTAATGGACCTTTTGGAGTCCCCCAAAAGTCCTAGTAACACAAATAAAAGGAACCATACATATTGAATAAGCTCACGGTACAGTTAACCTTGACTACCTTTTGGGACATTCTGGGAGAAACTTTGCTTTACAGGAAATAAATTGCTGCGAGGATTTAAAAAAAAAAAATCAGCACCCCCCTACCAAATTGGAGATTTTGGAGAATGTCACCTCTCTCACCTTGTCACTCTTATTAATCTGTTGTGATTAATTAGGTTAGTTAGCTTTCCAATCAGGCCAGCCAAGTCCCGGCTGGGCGGTGTCTGTCCCTCTGGGCCTCTGCTGGGAGCACCAAAGGGGTGTGGAGGGGCTGGCGTCCAGGGTCAGCGTGTGACCCGCTGCGGTCCGGAACTCGGGTGGTGTGTGAGGCCCGCTTTAGACACAGTTTACGGATCAGGGGCCTGGGTGCAGCTGGAACCTTCGACTGCTTTTGCAAAGGCTCTTCGTGTGTGGGCTTTTTGTGTTGAAAACACTTGACTTTCTCAGACTAAAATCCTCCCTCGCTCACCGTGAGGCTTTGCTGACCCCCCGAGGTCCTAATCCCAGCTGTGACTGAACATTTGACCCAGAGCCTGAACTCTCACTGGGCTGGGACAATGTGCAGGTTTTGCCTTTAGCAGCTGGCCCCACAGCTAGGTGCTGGGTTGGAGGGCGAGCCCTGGATGTGAGAGCGACTTCTGCAACACGTGAGCCGCGTGATCCTGGGCAGTCGACTCTGACCTTCTAAGTCTCAGTTTTCTCATCTGGAGAATGGGGTTCCCACCTTATGGGATTTTAAAAATTTTTTAATTTAATAAGTATAGTCAGTTTACAATGTTGTGTCAATGTATGGTTTCATCATGTTTCAGTCACACATATACATACATATATTCCTTTTCATATTCTTTTTCATTATAGGTTACTATGAGATATTGAATATAGTTCCCTGTGCTGTATGGAAGAAATCTGTTGTTTATCTATTTTATGTATAACAGTTAATCTCTGCAAATCTCAAACTCCCAATTTATCCCTCCCATCATAAAGTTGTTTTGCATGTCTGTGAGTCCATTTCTGTCTTGTAAATAAGATCTTTTATGTCCTTTTTTAAAGATTCCACATACAAGTGACATCATATGGTATTTTTCTTTCTCTTTCTGGCTGACTTCACTTAGAATGATGATCTCCAGGCCCATCATGTTGCTGCAAACAGCACTGTTACAGGGATAAAGTGAAACAATTCGAGGAGAAACCATCGCAAAGTGTCTGGCAAAAAAGACATACTCAGTGGTGGGCTGCTTGTGTCTCACCAAAAGCTGTGTCAGCCTCCTTACCCTGGTGCCTGTGAATGCGACCTTATAAGGTCTTGACTGATTTTAATCAAGTTAACATGAGATCATAGTAGAGTGGGGAGGGGCTAATCCAGTGGCTGGCATCTTAGAAGAAGAGAGAAGTCTGGACACGGACGCCCAGGAGAAGCCACGTGACCACAGAGACAGAGGTTAGAGTGATGTGTCTCCAAGTCAAGCAGCGTTGAGGACGGCCAGGAGCCACCAGAAACCAGAAGAGGTGAGGAAGGTTCTCTCCTAGAGCCTTTGGATGGAGTGTGGCCCCACTGACACCTGGATTTGGGGCTTCCAGCTTCCAGGGCTGACAGAAAATACATTTCTGTTGTTTTCAGCCACATTTTCGGTCATTTGCCCGGCAGCCCTGCGACAGGGACACCAGCTGCACGTGCTCGCTGTGGCTTGATTTGTAGGGAGCGCGTGCGGCAGGGCTAAGGACTCCGTCCGAGCAGCTCTCCCTGCCCCGGGCTCACCCTGCGAGTCAGGAGGCAGCCGATGTCGCCCCAGAGGAGATGGGAAGCTGGCAGCCTAACTTCCAGGTGAGGCATCACGGCTTGTGCGGTTCACCGGGGCACCGTCGCCCCTGCTGAAGCCCAGCCCTTGCATCAGTCATGATAACCCCAGGCCCCGCTCAGCTGTCATGCAATGGGGTCCAGGCCATGGGTATTCATTTCAGTGTATCGACTGATACTGCCTCTTATTTTTTTCAAAAAAATTTTTATTACAGCAAAGTGATCCAGTTACACATATACATACATAGTTATTTTCTTTTCAAATTATTTTCCGTTGTATGTTATTACAAGACATTGAATACAGTTCCCCGTGCTCTGCAGTAGGTCCTTGTTTGTCTATTTTATATACAGCAGTGTGTGTCTGTTCATGCCCAAGCCCTAATTTACCCCTCCCCGCCCTTTCCCCTTTGGTCACCATAGTCTGTTTTCTGTGTCTGTGAGATATAAATTCTATATTGCCTTTTCTAAAGTCTCCTTGCTATTTCTTGATAAAGACAAAAGTTTACAGAACTAAATTGCAATAACGTCACCCAGGAAGTTATCAGCTTAAAAATTAGGACCCTCATATTTTATACCAAAAGTATAACTAGAAAGTTGCAGGTGAATGCATTTTTGTTCCTAAAGTCTTACTTTCCTGTTGGATGTTAATGATAAATTCAAGAAATGATTTCCCTCTAAATAAAAATATTGGCCCCATCACACTAAAAATTACATTAGATTCTACCATTTATCTTGTCATTATAGAACCGACACCTTCTAGCTGTTACATAATCCTTCAAACTCCTGGCCCCAGCTCTGCTCGAAGACTTTCAGAGGTCAACGCACAGCTTCTGCCAAGGTTTCCACGGACTCTGGTCGGAGGGAGGGACGCAGCTGAGAGACCCTGCACGTGGGATCAGAGTCAGGTGAGACTGAGGCTTGGGCGCGGGCTCCGTCAGAAGTCCCTCTGCGGGGAAGTCCCTGTGGTGCTGCTGCCCTCAGGGGCATCGGGGTTTCTGCTGTTGACCGTGGTCTCCCAGGGGAGGCGGCCCTGGGGGGTGGGGAGGGAGCTCTAGAAAGAGCGGCAGGCAGGGGACCAAGGCAGAGTCCTTTGCTCCCTGGAGGCCAGGGGGGGTGAAGGCTTCGAAGCATCATTAGACTCCGCCCTCAGGCGCCGTGAGTTTGGCCGTGTGGTCTCAGGGTGTGGTGAGCCGGGAGGGAGGGAGGTGGGGCCGTGGGGACTCAGTACAGAGGACTTTTCCAAGAAGGTGGAGGTCAGGAGTGAGTCAGGACTGCTGCGACCATCCGTGCGCGGGTCTCCTGCAGCCTCTCGGCTTGAGGGTCTTATCGACGGCTGTTTCCCTGTGCCTGGCACAGTCCTGGCGCCAGGGACCCTAGGCATTTGCTCAGATCAGTGACTCGATGGACAAGAGCCCCCAGCACGTTTCTGTGTCGAGAGTGAAGAGTCAGCATCGGGGGAGAGAAGGGGCACCTGAGGATGAGACACGTCCTGGAGGGGAGGGAGACCAGGGCGCGGCGGGGGAAGGGTGTTCCTGGGCAGGAGGACAGACAGGCTCCTCCCCGGCCCCCAGGTCGAGGGAGGGAGGCAGGGCAGGCGCCACGTGCGGGCTGACTCCGCGCATCGGCGCCGAGGTCCTTCCTTCCCGACGGCTCCTGCTGCTTTCTGGGCGTGGGAGACAGAAGCTTTTCTTCTCACAATGAAGAAAGAGGTGGTGGGAAGAGAGGATGGAGGCGCGGAAGAGCTGTGGTTAAGAGTGGCCTCTGCCCCAGCGACTCCCAGCGCCCCATCCCGGGCCAGAATTAAGTGAAATAACAGGTGTTTGGGAAACTGGAGCCTGCTAACTGGTGGTTTGAATTTATGGTTTGATCCAGCAAAACCGTTTGACAAAACATCATGACTTGCTCAAATTTAAACCTGCACCAAGTTAGCAGGCCCCAGACAAAAGTGATCCATGGCTGTAAATAAGTGAAGGGACGTCACGGCTGTTCTGGACCAAAGCTGCAGAGCGGCCAGAGGGCGCAGCTCTTCAGGACCGAAATCTGTGACTTTTACCTTTTCCATCCAGAACTAACTTCCAGCTCATTTATGGTCATAAGTGATTATGCACATTAAACTCCCTTTGCCCTGTTAGTCTCACTAAACAAATGTTGGGGTTTCAGTGTGTATTCCTTACAGCTAGTAGCCTGCGATATCCCGACTGCTGGAAAGCCCACGTTGTTTGGAACATGCCACGTGCTGCTGTCTGAGGGGAGTGCATTTCCATCTGTCAGGCACCCTGAGCCAGGAGGGTGTGCTGCTGGACCAGCATCGCAAAATGTCACTTAGGACATGGTTATTAGGGCTTTCTTTGGGTGCCGGCAAGAGAGGCTGGGGATTTTAAGATTTACCCCCACATGAAGTGCTGCCTACAGTCCTGCTGGTACTCATAAGCACCCGTGAGGTGTCTCCTGTGGATCCGTGGTCAGTGGCAGTGGCGTGGCCCCTCCACGCCATCTGCAGTCCCCTGACGGAGCCCTTCCCCCTGAGAGAGGACTGCTGTACACCCGGTTACTGACGCCATGAGTTGTAAAAAAATGTGAAGCCATGTTGAGTGCATTTATTAACATAGAACATATGATTATTAGAGAAAACTCAGAAAATACAGAAAATCATATAAAGTAGCTGTGTATTTCTGCTACTGCTGTTGAGAGATAATCATCATTGCCCAGTGTCCTTCCAGGCTTTTTGTCGTGCGTGTATGATTAACAAAACTCAGGGTCACACTGTGCAAATGTGTACAACTTGATCACCTGATTTTTTTTATCGAGCCTGCGTCATGAAACTTCCTGAGTGACTTTTAAGGGACACGTCATCTGCCTTCACAGAGATGGGGTGCGAATAACACTGGGACAGGAGAGCTTCATACACGAATATTTGTGCTCTGAGGATCTATCTTGGACGGGCTTCTGGAAGCAGCATCCATGTGTTGGCTATAAATGCTTTGAAAGTGTTTGTTACCTACTAGTTAACTGCCTGCCGAGTGTGGTATGACCCCTACCCCACCCGTCAGAGAAACGTCTTTAATGAAGTCAATGGCTCCATCCAACTGGCCAGTCTTGGGTCGGAAGGTTCAACAGACAAACTGTGTGTGATCAGAGGGTGAAGGTGTGTGCCAGGCTTTTATGCTGCTCTTAATAAATCAAATCACAGAAACTTACGGCATGCAGGAAGAATTCTTGAAGAGCAGTGAACTCTTTAGATAATTCCAACCCCTGGGAGAGACCCCACAGACATGATTGAGGAAGGGACAGCTTCCTAGGTCAGTGAGACAATGGCTGTGTACTGTTTTCCAGTATTGTCTGAGTGGGGGCCAGGTGGAGAAGGAACGTGTGGACAGGGAAGCAAAGCCATGCCTAGCACATGTCTACCTGGAGAGCAGGATGGGAGCCTCTGTACCTGAGTGAGACACGGGAGGCCAGAGCTGGACGGGCGCTGGGAATCGTTAGTCAGATGAGGAACGTGAAGCCCAGAGGCGTCAAAGGACTCACCCAACATCACCGGTCTGGCGAGCCGTCAGTCCCCAGCCCCGCCCTGTACATACACAGAGCTGAAGGACAGAAACTTGGAACTTTGATCAGATGAACACACGGTTTTACCAGGGGGTTTACTTATTTTATTAAATTGCATGCTTTTTAATTGAATTTACTTGATTCCTTGGCATAATGGAGACCCAGTTGAGGACGTGGTCAACACTGCAACCTGAAGTCCACTGTCTCTGGGCCGTGATATATTTAAAAATTGGCATAAATCCCAGCGATGTAATGGCCACAGCTGACTCAGATGACACGGTGTGTGAAGGATGCAGACTCTGGGGCCACCCATCGTCTTCCAGCCATGTCACCTTGGGCCAGCTACGTACCTGTCCTCAGTTTCTTCATCTGTAAGATGCAAAAAAACACACCTGCCCTGTATGGCCGTTGTCGAGATTAAACACGCTTCCCTAATCTCAACGTCTGGTGCATATTAAGCACCGTTTGAGTGCCTGGGATGAGAAACAGTTGTTGCGGTGGCACAACTTCAGAAATAGCCCACTTGTGCATGATCTTGCTGGAGACCATATCATGTTCTCTGTTCTCTGTGCACGTCCCGGAACAGAGAGTCAGTAAATGTCTGTTGTGAACGGATGATCAAGGACAGACGGGTAAGCCTTTCAGTTTTCCCAGCTAAGCCCCGCTCTGCAGGCTTCCCCTTGTGGTAAGGTCCCATAGGGACACCGGAGGTGTTACAGTGTTGTCACTTCAGGAGTCACTATCCACTGGGCACCCGTGAAGGAGTGAGTGCTTTACACACGTACTGCTGAGCCTCACTTGTTCACTGAATTTGCCTTCTCACCGAGACTCAACTGTAATCCCCAAATCGATACTCGTGGTGCCTTCGTGGTCATTCACGGACACGTGCAGGGCATGGGAGAGTTTCACGGGCACGTCCCCAGCTGAGGTCCAGCGCAGGGATGTTCTGCCTTCTTGTTTCAACTCTCACGGTGCAAACACGTGTCCTTTTCACGGGATCCTTGTGCCACGTTGTTCTCACTTTTGTGCCTTTTGTGGATAATTTCGCAGTCCAGAATGGCCCCCGGGCATAGCGCCGAAAGGCTGTCTCCTGTTCCCAAGGCAAGACGGCTGTGCCTCACGGAGGAGCAGGTGTGTGGCATGAGCTTCTTCCAGGTGGGGGTTACAGAGCTGCTGGCTGTGAGGTCAATGTCAATGGATCAACAATGTATTTTAAATAAGGTGTTTTTAAACAGAAACACGTAAAACGAGGTTGTGTGTTGGTTGATTGATACACGTAGTGACCAGAGGCTGGAAGGGGCCTCCCCCTTGACTTCCCCTGGGAACAAAGGTCCAGTGTTGGCTGACTCGGTGCCCATGGGACTCCATGGAGCGTAACCCCCAGAGCAGTAAGAATCGACTGTGGCTCCTCATCTCTAGAATGACTCTGTGGGCACCGTCCCCCTGTCTTAAAGACAAACATGGTGGCTGAGACCATTTAATGATCTGCACCGGACAGCACAGAGCCAGGCTCTGAATCCACCCCTGCGGGTCCCCCAGCCAGGGCGTTTCCCAGGGCACCGCGCCTCGGTCCCGGCCCGGGTCCTGCAGCCCCAGGCTCGCTCTCACCTGCCTCTGCCTTCCTTTCCGCTCTGGTCTGTCATGCTTTCAGACGCTGGCCAGGAAGCAGGCCCAAACCCCGTCTCACAGCCAGGTCTGCAGGCCCAGGCCTCCCTCTGTCCACCGGGTGTTCAGATCATGCCTGGCTTGGAGTCCCCAGAAGCAAGTGCCCTCGTATTCCTGAGTCAGGATGCAGTTAGTTCCACTGATTCTTTGTTTCCACAGTTTAAGGTCTCTGAAATTGGGATGCGTTTTACCATCAATGCTGCGAATGCTGCAGGCCATTAGTGATGCAGTGGTGATGGCCCACGTGTGCTTGAACTGGGCTGTTTTTCCTGGAGGCATATGGCTGGACCACTGCAAACCCCCAATGTGGGTCAAAAAAAATTTATGAACCACTTGGGGAAGGAATGAGCCATAATTATATGAAAATCTTTCCTTGACATTGTCTGATAAGATGAAATAAACTTGGAGAATTAGTGTCAGTGGTTGGAATAAATTTCTGGAGTCAACAGTGGCTCAAGTTCTGCCCTGTCAACCCTCTTGAGTGCACAGAGGATGGCGCTGTGTGTGGACACGTGGACCTCAATGACTCTGAGTTGAATGGTAGCTCCGATGGCTAGACTCTGAATATGAAAATGTTTTACAGACATCTTCACCAATTCATTTCCCTCATATTTATCTAAACACTTCCAATTTTCATTACTTTTCATTCTTTCTCATGTTTCAAACTTCCATACGGGGTCATTTCCTTCTCTTAAAGTACAGTTTCTTGAGAATTTACCATCTGCTTGTGGCCAACTTGTTTTTGTTTGAAAATATTATTTTGTCCTCTTTCTTGAAATGTATTGTTACTGGACAAGGAATTCTACACTCCTGCTATAGTATTCGAGCACTTTGGAGATGACATTCCTTTTTTACAGACTTCCATGGTTGCCATTAAGAATACAGACATGTTACTAAATATAAAATAGATAAACAACAAGCACCTACTATAGAGCACAGGGAACTATATTCAATTTCTTGTAATAACATACAATGGAAAAGGATCTAAAAAACAAAAACAAAATGTATGTATGTATATGTGTAACTGAATCACTTTGCTGTACACCTGAAGTTAGCATTGTAAATCAACCACATTTCAATAGAAAAAAAGAATTCAGCTTTGGGTCAGCCACTGCTTTACAGGCAATCTGTCTTTTTTCCCCCCTTCTTCTCTTTGGTGTTCTCAGTTTCATGAGTGTGTATCCAGATGTGACTTTCTTTGTATTTATCCTACTTGGGAAATCATTGGCCTTCCTAAAGCCTTGAATTACTGCCTTTTATCATTTCTGAACTGTTAGTCATTATTTCTTCAGATATTGCCTCTCTCACACCCTCTTTCTTATCTCTTTGTGAACCCCTGACCAGAGCGATGTTAGACCTTCTTGCTCTATCCTCCCTGACTTTTAACTTTTCTTTCATATTTTCTTTCCCACCTTTTTGACTCTCTGTGATGCATGTTGGACAATTTCCTCTCATCTGTATTCCACTTCATGAGTTCTCTCTTCAGCCATATCTAATCAGCACTTAAACCAGTAACTGAATGGTAATTTCAGTTATTATATTATTTTCCTTCCTAAAATTACATCAATTCTTTTAAAAAATATTCCAGGTTGTTTCAACTTTTCTTGAAATGTTTTCCTTTAAATGCATAAGCATTGTTATTTTATAATCTTTACCTGTTCGTTCCTAACATCTTTTCATGTCTGCCTCTGTGCTCTTTTGCTTCTGCTGCGTCTGTTTCATGGCATGTTATTTCTTTCTTTATTAAGTATTTTTCACGGTGTCTGTTCATTTTCCTTACGGGAATTACTTGATGTATAGGATGAAGACGAATTCCTTCAGAGAGAATTTGTGCTTGTTTCTGCCAGGCACTTTGGGTACACTATCAGGTGGATCCACTCTGCACTAAATTCAAGGGTTTGAGGTGTTTTGTTTTTTTTTTTTTAAACTAACCAGATCTTGTGAATTTGGGTTACAAATCTAGGCAAGCGCTGGCTTGTGATTGCAGTTATCAGGGACCGTTTTTTTCTTTTCCCTCTCTATGCTCGGTGCTAAGCCTCTTCACTTCAGATGGTCCTGGGCTTTATCTTCGGCCCCAAGCACCTCGTAAAGCTACGGAAACTGAAGCTCAGGGATCCCATTCTTCACAGATTCCTTCACAGTAGAAGTGGCTCCAGTGCTCCACCTCCCTCTCTGTGTTTCCACTTCCACATACATTTTGGTCTCATATTTTTAAAACCATTTTGCCAGCTCTTCCTGATTTTAAGATTTCTGAAGTTAATCCAATCCTTTCAGTTGTTTGCAGTGGGAGAGAGTTGCTACCAGTAACTATGGCGTCAGGAACAGAAGACCCACCTGCTTCCTTTCCCTGGCGGCCCAGGTGGTGTCTTGCTGCCCAGGGCTGCCAACTGCTAAGCCCCAGGTGGAGCCTGGCATCACCCCACACTCTGGGAATTCCTGTGCCTCCTGCTTCCACCAAGCTTCACATTGTCATAAACTAAGGAAGATGTGATGTTGTCGGTTATCTAGGCCAGAGTTCTCAGGCAGAAAACCCCAGCAGCACCATATACGAGTGTTATATTGGTCAGGAGTGAGGGCTCTGGGGCTAACTGGCTAGCCCCAAACGTGGCTTCACACTTACTGCGTGACTTTGGGAAGTGACTCAGCCTCTGTGCCTGCCCACTTCTGTAAAATGGGATGAATATTAGAAACCACCGGAAATGTTAGTTTTGAGAGTCAAATGAGGTCTGAGTCAGCAGTTAGTGTAATACCTTGTCCCAATATTAAGTGAACAGTAGCCATTATCATTATTACTACTATTATGGCTCGAACTCCCCAAGGAGCATCGTAAGTACACAGTCAGGCCCTCTCTCAGGTCCCTCAGGTCTACGGAATTAGAATCTCTCCGAGTGAGGGTGCCCATACCTCCATGGAAAAGCTGGACCCACAGCACAACCTGGACTCACCTGTGCAGCCCAGGACCTCCTCTGTGGCTGTCAAGGCCAAGTGCCTTGTCTGTGTCTAGGGAGCAGGGCAGAGTCTAGACTGGCACCAGGCCCCCAAGCCCACCTTGGCCAGTGGGTCCCTTCCCATCCCTCATTTTACTTCACTGTGTCCTGCCGGGAGCCTCACTTCCACAGGGCCCCTCTTTACTAGGTGATGGTGGGAGTTAACAGGTTAAACAGGTTAATGACTAAGTGCAAATGCCATCCAGTTAGTCCAACATCCTAAGAGCTAAAATAATGCCTCTTCCTAATGAGAAGCCCGTCCCATCGGCAGATGTGCCCATGACTCCTATGGGCCCCGTGCCTGCCAGGGGACAATGGACAATGAAGGTCATTTGTCCTGTCCATCACCCACTCCATGGTGAACACCTTTATCCAGCAAACCTCTCTGGGCTGGGACCAGAGGGAGATCCGGATGTTACAAAACCAGTGCAGGGTAAGCTCCCCTGGAGTTTATAGATGGGGAAGGGGTGGGTGGGGGGAACCGAGACCACGTGTTGTGGATTTTGCATCTTAGTTTAGTACCGAGAATAGCACCCAGTCAAAAGAGCTGGGAAGGAACAAAGGCGCTGGACCGCCTCCCAGTGAACACTCACAGCGCCTTGCCCAGCCCTGCGGCAGAGGCGGGTTCTGCGCCCTCTGCTTCTCTTGGTGCTGCCCCTCCTTTGCTGCAGGAGGGCTGGAGGACCCCCGTTACGGAGCCCGGGGGAGGCTGAGGACGCCCCTGCACTCCCCGTAATCATCCCCCTCGTTTACATGGAAGAGCTGGGGGCGCTTGGCTCCTTGAGGGACCAGTGCCAGATTGTTGAAACCGCTGGGGTTCTTCCTGCTGCTCCACCGTGGAATCCGATATAAAATACATGTTCCTGTTCATTGCCATTTATGTGTTAG
Source organism: Camelus bactrianus (assembly GCF_048773025.1). Taxonomy (NCBI): domain Eukaryota; kingdom Metazoa; phylum Chordata; class Mammalia; order Artiodactyla; family Camelidae; genus Camelus; species Camelus bactrianus. The sequence continues at coordinate 27,471,529 of NC_133568.1, forward strand.
TTATCACTAACAGCCGTTGTAATTTTTCCCAGTGGCAGTCACATTGATATTACTGTATCTAAATCAAAGAGGACACTGCAGCAATTACTGCCGTAAGTTGATTGGGAACCACCTAATTTTTAAGTGACACTATTTTCTTATCAGCACGATAATTTTCCTTTGCAATAAATAATATACCAGGAGAGTTGTGCAACCAAAAAGTGCCATTTTACACGTGCCTTTTTTTGTTTTTAATAAACAGAAAATGTACCTACATTTTCTCTTTCATGTAAGAATAATAAAATGAAGATCTGAATCCTAGGTTTGGGGAACATTTTAGCAGATCTTAAACCCCATAGCTGATACTGCACAAGGGGGGGTGGGGAGTGAGCTTTCCATGCTTTTGATCTTTTTCTAAAGTAAGTGAAGAAGGGAGGGGAAGAGAAAGAAGGAAAGGAGGAAAGAGACGGATGGAAGGGGAAGGATGCCCCCCCCCCTGCAACCTCCTTCCCTTCTTAGGCAGAGCTGCTCCCGCATCCCGGGGCCCGGGGCGAGGGCTCCACCAGGTGGGTTGCTACCCCCTAGTTGAGCCTCGGAAGTTCAGGCAAAGTCACTCACTGCAGCTCCTCCCAGACCACAGCAGGCACCAGGAGGCACAGAGGCAGCAGACTTGGGACATGATGAGAATCGGTGGTGAGAACCCGCTGTTTCGTCTTCCACACTTGCTACTGGCGCCCACAGTTTCGATCAGCCGGTCAGAGCCTTCCTTTCCCAGCGGGGAGGGGGTGGGTGGGTAGGGTGGTGCAGCTCCTAGCAGGTGATTTCCCAGTGCTCTCAGTGGTTCCCGTCTCATGTCCTCCTCTCCCACCTTACCCCCCGCACCTACTGGGGTGGATTTATCCTGTTCTCCTTCCATCCTAGTCTTCTGGCTTGAAATTTCCTCCCTGTCTTGATGTGTGCCATTTTCAGCTCAAATGCCCACCCCTCCATAAAACTGGCCAGAGGCCATCCACGCTTCTCGTGGAAAACCCTCTGGAACCTTCCCCAACGTTCCAAGTCGGATACACCTGGTTTAACAGCGACTCAGATATTTTCAGGCTGTGTGACATTGTGGAATGCACTTAACTTCCTGGGGCCTCAGTTTACATCGGTAAATGGGAAATAAGTATCCCCCTCAGCCGTCTGTCCCCCAGAAGCTTATTGCACCGCCCGATTTGTGTAAGGTCTGAAAGGTCTCGGACCTGCCGCTTAAGCCGCAGACTCTGAGCCGGGCTGACTTGGTCCTTCCCTACAGGTTTTATTTACTACCCTATGGCCCTCAGGTGTGTTTCTGCAACTCTCTGTGCCTCAGTCTCCCTGTCTGTAAAGTGGGAGGGATGATAATAGATCCTCCCTCACAAGGTGGTTTTGGGGCTCAAAGAAGTTATTATGGAAGCAGTTACATCAGCGCCCCGCCCGATGGCAGGGAGATGTGTTAGGTAGTATTGAGTTAAGAAATGCTGCCTGAGCTCACCGCCCAGAGCCCCACTGGGGTTAGAGTCCAGCACCCCTGCTGGGCTCACAGCCTAGGATGTCACTGTCCAATGTGGTGGCCAGGAGCCTCTCAGCCAGTGTGTACTTAAAATGAGGCTTGTTCAAACCAAGTTAAAGAAAAATCTCAATAACTTTTGATACAGATTACAAGCTGGAATGAGAATATTTTGGATATATTTGGCTCAGGAAGACACTAGGAAATGAATTTCACCTTTGGACTGTGGCTACTGGAGCACTGTTGATTACACATGCGTCTCGGATCTGTGGTCCTTCCATTGGACAATGTCTAGAACACACTGCTCTGGGGATTAAGGGAAATAAGCGTGTCAAGCGGTGAGTACCGGGCTGGAGCACGGGAGCTGGTGCAACGTCCCGCCTCCCTCCGCGGGCACCTAGCTCTCTGTGCTCAGGCCCCTCCCCGACCAAGTGGGTGGTTCTTGCAGCAGGACCACGTGCAGGTGGTCCCCAGCGCCCCCACCACCAGGCAGCACCTCACAGTCCAGGCGTGGACGCCTGGCTAGTGAAGGGGGCCCCTGTCCTGTGGGTGGGCGTCCTGTGGGGCTCCTCACCACATCATTACCTGGCAGGATTCCCCCTGCTGCTCCAGCCAGCCCCAAGCCTGTGCCCTTCCCCGGCCGCCCACCTTGACATGCTGCGCCCTCCCTGCTCCCCGGCTGTGGATGCTGCCGAGGGGGTGGGGGGGGGAGAGGACAAACCACGCTGTTGGTGAACATAATATTCTCTCTCCTCCTTCACTGCTCTCGGGGCTGCATGGAGAGCCCTGGAAACGGGAAGTAAACATGTGTGTGCGATAATGAGATTGTTGGTGGTGAGTCATCTTGAAAGGACAGGAGCAATTAAGCCAGCGGACTTACACAGGTTAGAATGACAACATGCCAGCTCGGCCCTGCTCACCCACATAATAGGGCCCTGTCCTGCTCGCTGCCTGTGCGGGAGGCCGGCTGTCAGCCGCCGGGGATCTGGGCCTCCTCTCCGGCTCCGGCTCACGTCGCCGCATCCGCGGGCTGCCTGCTGCAGACACCTGTGTTCGCAGACTCTCCCACACCCTGCGACATCCTCCGGTGAAGGAGTGTGGTTGGTACCCAGCTCTCTCTGGTCCAGTTTTACCAGACTGCTAGAGGATGTCAGTGGAGTGGGCTGCCCAAGTCCTGGAAGTGATGACAGACAATGCTGCCACCATCTTCACAGATGGCGGTTTGGACAGGTCGTCACGGGCAGGGCTGGGCACGTAGGATGGAGACCAGGGGCTGTGTGACAAGGCCCCTCACGCTGCACTCAGTGGAAGGTGCCCCACCAATGACACAGCCTCCAAGTGGCTTGGACAAGGTGAACACAGTGCACTGGGGCCTGGGGTCTGCCCCTTAAATCCACCCACCCCCATCCAGGAAGCCTGAGAGAAAGCCCATCCTGCCTGTGGTTAAAAAATACGTGATCCTTCACCTGCTCTAAGCTGCTGGTGCTTATTGGAGAAAGCTGGGGCTGAGCTGCGCCACGAGGCCACACCTTGCTCAGCTGCGGGCCGTTATCTCCTGCTGGTCAGGGCCCACTCGCCTCCTTCCCCGCCTGGTGAAACCTCAGGGCTGGGCTCCTGCCAGCACTCGGCCGATGTAACCTCGGTGCAGCCTGGCCACTCAGGGGTTAGATCCCTGCAGTGGAGCAGCGCCCGTGTCACCAGCGCCACCCAACTCTAGGACCACTCCATCCCGCAAACTGAGACGCGGCAAATCCGTATTGACTGCCAGCTCGCGGGGGGCTGGCTTTGCTGTGGACACCTCCAGGCTCGGGCGAGAGCCGACTGCAAGGTGCTTCCCGGGGCTGCGCTGACCCTCAGCCCGCCCTCGGTGCACCAGGCAAGGTAGGAGAAGAGGGACCGGCGGGGTGATGAGTCTGGGAACAGCCCCGCCGTCCCCGCAGACCAGGAGGGAGGGAGGGGCCTGGGCTCATTGCGAGGGTGGCGTGTTTGGAAGCACTCGCCCTCTGCCACCCCCCGCCTTCCCCCACCGCTAGTCACTGTCAGTTCGTTTTCTATGTCTGTGAGTCTGTTTCTGTTTTGTAAATAAGTTCACTTGTGTCTTTTTTTTAGATTCCACATATAAGTGATATCATATGATATTTGTCTTTCTCTGTCTGACTTGACTTAGTAAGATGATCTCTAGGTCCATCCATGTTGCTGCAACAAACAGCACAGGGAATGCTCCTCCACAGCTTGTAATGACCTCTAATGAAGAAGAATATGGAAAGGAATAGATATGTGTGTGCAGTGGGCTCGCTCCGCCGTGTACCAGACGCTCACACAGCCCTGTACATCAATTGCACTGCAATTTAAAAAAAAAGCAGCTGCATGGCTTATAACTTCCTCTGATGAAGGCCACAGCCTCTTAAATTATTCACTTTTACAGGCCTATCTTTAAATAAAGGCCGCGTGGGGTGCCCTGTTGCTTGTTCCAAGTGACCTGACGCAAAGGTGGATGGAAATCGGGGACCCTCCTCCCTGTCCCTGGGGAAGCCGTACAATGATGATAATGACACACACGCCCACGGAGGGAGGGCCCATCAAGGGACAGTGCTGTTTGGACCTGGTTCCCCTGTAGTAGGACCAGTGTTCACATGGGGACCGGTGACACCTGGGCAGGGCTGGGGACCATGGCGTGACAAACAGTTTGACTGGAGCCACAGAGGAAGGTGGGGCTGGCTCAGGTCCTCTTGGACCTGCCTTTATTTAAAAGGTAGTGAGCATAGAGATAGATGGTCTGCTGTCACCTTCGGCTGAGCAGCCCCAGGACACGCCTGCCCCCTTTCTGCACTTCCTTCCGTCTTGCTTAGAACTGGATGAAAATACGGACCACCAGATAATTCTGAATAGGAGACAGGTGACGGGTGTCACAAAACTACTTTAAAGGAGTTGAAAATGTGGGGGTAAAAGTCACCATTGTCATAGTTGTATCAGCTGCTTGTTTTGTCACTCATGCCTACGTTGCCTTCGGGTGGCCGGACATGCCTTCTAAAAATGCGTCTCGCAAGATGGGAATCTCTTCAGAGGCGGTGAGGTCCAGTACCTTGCTGCTCACCGTGCGATCAGCAGCAGCAGCACCTGAGAGATGCAGGCTCCCAGGCCCCGGACCTGCCGGGTCAGGACCTGTGCTGCGCAGGTGAGCACCTGCACAGGAAGGCTGGAGGCACGCCTCTCTGGAGTGGACAACGGCCTTGGACCCCAGGCTCTGTTCCACCAGTGACTAAGTGATCTGGGAAAGTCACTTTTCCGGGCTTCATTTTCCCACCTGTAAAATGGGCATCATTTGTCTTTATCAATTTGACAGGAAGGAGGTGAACAGTGACATTGTCTTCCGATCTGTCAAATCTGGAAGCATGTTCCAAGATGTTATAAAAAGTATGTGTAGAGGTTGAAACGATGAATATTCTTCAGTAATGACAGTGACAGCACTTTTATTCCACTGCTCAGAGAAGGAGCAGTTTTACAGCTGGGGTGACACCAGGGCTCTGTCAGCTCAGCCTCGTGCTGGTGTACCCGGATGTAAGTGATTCTCCAAAAATTACTTTGATAACAACCCTCAAGGAGACAATTCAATTTCCAAATGTAAATTCCAACAACATACAGAGGGACCACTATTGCTTCCAGGCCCCCAGTGAGAAATGAGGTTTTCTGCAAAGTGAGATTGTCTTTGACACTGCTGCTGCTCCTGCAAAGGGTTTTTCAATGTTAAAAGAAGCTGTTTCTATTGGGAAAGGATTTGCTCGTGTAAAGTTGAAAGTTTATGCTTGTTATGCATGAGTTCCAGGAAGACAGAGACGATGTAGAAAGACAGGAAGGCTCAATGTCATGTGGTTTTGAAGGACTTGCTTCTGAGCTTTAATTTGTACAGAGGATGAGATTCTTGCCGTGTAAACATGAGACGTGGACCCGCCGACGCCTGTCCCCACACGTACCCCCTTCACCCCACAGCACTTCCCGCTGCCAGTGTGTGTGTCTGGCCACCAGAGGCTGTCGGATTCCAAATTCCATTTCAGATGCAAAAGCAAATTCAGATTCTAGCTATTTTGCTGTGACAAACATTGTCAGTATTCTATAGGCAGTAACAGAAGTGAGTGAAATATTCTAAGGAAAAAAATACACTCAACACAGGACAATAAAGATTTCCTCTATTTGATTTTCATGATTTGATGTACAAGAATGCGTTGATAGGAGACAAGGTCTCTTCTGGAGCAATAAAGCAAAATTGTGGGCATTCAGCCCCTCATTCTGCTGAGTTTTTTTCCCCCTCAAAGGCTATGTGATACTTAGAAGTCACAGAATCAAATGATCTGGAACCCAGACTTGTGCTGGAAGAAAGGGGAACTTGAGTGGAACTCACTGTCGTGATCAGAACCATGATGTTCCTCCTGGTTTGATCATCACCTCATCCAACAAAAGACACAGAACAGAGGCCAGTTGTTATTCTGTGACACTTTTAATCGGCCATCTATTGACCTCAGTAACTTACAAAAAGAGGTAAAGACAGACAACCTGGTGCCCTGGGCGGGAACCTTCATTCTCCGTGACCTTGGACAAGGCACCTACTCTTCTTGGGCCTTGCCTTCTCCATTTATAAAATGGATAGCACTCAATTGTCCCTTAAATCCCAAATTTTACTATTTAAAGGACAACACAGTCTTCTCACCTGGGAGGAGCAGAGAGTGTCCCGGGCTCCCTCCAGGTCTGCAACTGCTGGCCGGTCCCCTGGGCTCTGGCACACAGCAGGCAAGGCAAAGGCTTGTAAGCAAGATGCCGTTTACTCCCTAGACGTGCTTCTGCCTTGCCCACGGACCGGAGAGACGCCCATGCACGTCATCCCAAGACATGATGCGGCTCTTTACGGGGAGAGGAGGCAGCACCCAGTAGCTGACAACTGATGGAACATCCCCCTGAGCACTAAGCACACATCCATCTTTCGTGCTGCGTGTTACCACCAGTCAGCAGGGTGTGTTATAATTACTGTGTTAATTTCACGTTGGCAGAAAGACACCGTCAGACAGTGGCCTTCAAGGGAAACTCTGGCTTTGGGGCCGCTGGACTCTGTACTTCTGACTCAAGCTCCCTGGCACACAGGGGGCACATCTTGGTTTCCCTACATGGTACTCCGTGTGGTACTTACGCTACCGCTTGAGAGACGCCAGACTCGCTTCCCAGAGTCCGTGCCTCTCAGGATGCTTTGAGCCAACGCTGAAGGGCAGCTCCACGGTGGGCAAAGCTGTCGTACGAAGGATGGATGCTAGGATGGTATTTAGACGAGGCCACTTTCAGTCTTGCTGTCACATCTCATTAGCTACTCAGATCTAGTGAAAGAATTATACAGAAGACTCAAGCCTACAGGCTTGAAATGTGCACCTTATTTGACTTGTTTTGAGTATTAACTCTCTACTTCCAAGAATTACTTGAACTGATGCATATTGGTGAAAGAGAATTTATTTTGTATGGTGCTTTTTTTTTTGCCAATGTTCTGTAGTTTGCTCATGTTAACAGCAATAAGGTTCTGATATCAAACAGTTCTCCTTTTATAAGTTGAAAACCATGTGGCTAAAGGTCTACAGAAAAGTGGAATTGAAACATTAAAATGTCCACACCACCAGCAGTGATAATCCAGACTTTCACAGTTTGACTTCTGAAATATGATCAGAAATATTTAATTCTGCGCCATAACTAGAAAATTACAGTTCCAGAAAATCTAACTTTCAACCCCCCCAACAAACCCCAAAATTAACTAATAAAGTTTGTAAAAACTTTGTCTCTAAATAAGTGTGATAAACAAATACTACTTAATAAAACAAGAGAATAGAAAGCATAGAGAAGAGTAATTATGAATCTGTCAAATCAGACCGTTTACACCCAGGCTATGTTCATAAAACTCCGGTTGTAAACCCCTAGGAAATTATCATCCACAGTTGATCATGCTTGGTCTTTTTCCTAATGTATTTTTCCCCCCTGAAAGTTGCATGTGGCTCATCTGTTTTTTTAATATAAATCTAAAATATGGTATTTACCCTGGAGGTGCATGTGGTCAAGTGATCAGGAAAAATATTCTCAGTGCTGAGGACTCCTTGCCCCATTTTAAAGGAAATCCTGGATGTAGTAAATGTGCACTAATTGGGAACTCTATGAAGGGGTTAAAACATTGTCCATTACAAGTCGGGTGGCCATTATAAATGTTACCCAAATAAAAGCCAGAAACAGGAAGCCAAAAAGCAGGTCCCTACGGCAGGCATGTCTTAAATGATATCATTTGTCAAGTTTCCAGCATCTTGTGGTGGTGAACACACACAAAAAGAAGGTCTGTGTCGCACTGAGGACATTACACCCTCATTAGCTGGAATGTTCCTTAAGTGCATAATGCAAGATTTTCACTTTAATAAGCAGCAGCTCCGTGTCATCGCACTTTCATTACATAAACACTGAATGTAATACTAATGACCATTTATAGAGGCTCTGTCCTGCTCCGGAGAAACTCCATTCAGATGAAATCATAGAGTAACAGTTTATAGAACACATCATGCAAAACTTCTGGGTCATCTCTTTGCGAACTAGCCTCCGATCTTTTTCCTTTAACGCTGAAACCGATCAACAGCAGAAGTCATCATCAAAAGGACCTGAAATGACACGGTTGGTGTTTTTTGCATGCAGAACAAATCTGAAGGCTGGGCATTTGGCGTTTTAGAAGTCACAGTGGAATGAGAAGGCATAGTTGGGACTCCCTTGTTTCTTGGCATGCTGACCAGAGTCCAGGCTCTCCATCTGCCCAGCCAGAGCCCTCAAGGCTGATGTGCAGAGAAGGCCACCCTGAGAACTGAGAAATAATTCATCCACCGTGATCTTTCAGCCCCGGCCCCGTCTCTAAAACAAAGACTGACAATTGCCCTGAATTATGGATGTACTTTTTGTGATATGCAATACAGTTCAGGAGAAAGGTGGTGAGAGCCTTCCACCACTTCACCTCCCATTAGAGGCTGGTCTTGAACGATAATCCCAGAAGATGAAACTGGTGCTGAACTATGACCCTCAATTTACAAATCATTTTTCAGAAGAATAATAAAAGAAGTTTCACCATCTTTTTGGCATTATCTGAATGGGCGGAATCTTCCATGCCTGTTTTCTGAGGGTAAATGAAAACCGCGTGCACTGGAGTTTCTTAGTCTGGGGAAAGACAGAGCACGAGGTTTTCAGATTATATTTTATTTTAAACTTGGGTGTTTGAAATTTTTTTTAAACATAGCTGAATTTAGTATATGCTTTCAAAACATCATAAATTTCTATTCCATAGCTTAAGGGATCCATCAGTGAAAATGTTGGTCTTTCATCTTTATTACTCTCCCATTAAAATGAAAGAAACCGGGACGCACTTCAGTTTGGAAGAAGCAATTTCGTTGGCAATGTCCTTCCTACTCCAGTCCTGACAGAGGGAGAAAGCACATGATTGCCTGGACTTCAGCCATCTATCTGCATGGGAAGCAGACAGGCCCATCAGACAGAGGTAGGTGAGACTCACTAATACTCTTTGATGAGGGGATGTGATTATGCCACTCCTCCGTTCCCCCGCAGCCCTACTCACAAAACCGGTCCCCTCCCCTTTGTTTGTTTGTGTGTCTACGCCAGGCAGAGTCTCCTTCCGTTTTGCTACAGCTGTTAGGTCTGAAAGGGACAGATTAATAACGGAGCATCACACTGGACCAGCTTCTCTGGTAGCCTGCACCCGTCACCCTTCGCTGTAATGAGGACACAAAGAGCCTCCCATCAGGCTGCAACCCTTCTTCATAACTCAAAAGCGTCACAGTGGCAACAGCTTCCAGTGCTATTTGTCTCTAGTGCAGTTGTGACACTTCGGCATGATCCATAATTTGGTGGCTATTTACCGTGACATTTCCCTTCAGTGCAGCCATAACATTCAGTGAAGCCATTATTTGGTCCCATTTACCATATAAATTGTATTGTTGTGCATGCATGCTAGCAGCTACATTAGGTACCTGAAAATGAGTAAATCTTGTAAAAGGGATACTAACAGCTCTTCAGCGGTAGGATTTTCTTGCTCCACAGATGGAAGGAAAGAAACATTAAATGTGGTCACCACGTTTCCTTGGAGCATCTTTAACTGCATGTATACTTACTTGGCGCGTTAGAGACACTGCAATCCAAGGCTTTGAAAAATAATCTGGTGGGCTCTGCCTTCATTAGAAAGGCACCCTGGGATGTCCGAGTTAATGATGAGAGCTGGAACAGCCTTTGGATGAGCCAGAGGTGAGGAGGCAGGCGGATTAGCTGCGGGCTTGATTCGGAGGGGGAGGGCGCAGGACTTGTTCCTTTCTTGTGTGTGACATCAGGCGGTAGTGACAAGAAGCATCCCATTCCACCAGAACGTGTGAAGTGAAACGGGAACATGGGGCCAGTGGCTGCACTCAGGCTTCCGCCATCAGAGGTAAACCACACCTTCTGTGTCCAAAGCCTCTAACGTGAAGCAAACGTGTGACTATTTTGGAACACGGCGGTCCCTCCTTGAAGGGCGCTGTTACGAGTCTCACGGGATGCCATTTCCCTTGTGTGACCCGTGTTTTGCTATGTAGACCTTCACTGTGGATGGCACACACACTTCCCCCTTTTCTGTGCATGCATTAAGTCTTTCAAGTCCCCTGAAGCTCTGTAGTTTCCCTTCCCAAAACCTGATTTCTGTCTATGTAAGTTTTCAATACTAACTTGCTTAAGGGAAGAGAAATTTTCCACCCCGCATGTGACTCGCCACAATGACTGCACAAAAGCTGCTGTAAGAGATCTGTCTTTAAAAGAGGCCTGTGCTCACCTAATCATTTTTTTCCCTAAAAATCTAACACAATCAAAGTCTGGGGAGAATTCCTCCAAATTTCTATTTCAGTAGTTGGCCAGTGATTTATAGAAAGAGAGAGGCCATTTCCTGAGACCAGGGGCTCTCAAAAATGGCTGACTTTGGCGCGCGCTCTCATTTGTTAACAGCTTATTAGCATAAGAACAAACTCTCCCAAAGCCAAGAACTCCTGAACCATTTTCAAGACCGATTTTAAAAATCTCATCAAGCTGAAGACATACTGATTTGATCAGATCTTGCATCAGGAATTAATTTAGGTCCCTGGAACAATAAAATCTGGAAAGACTGTCCACGAGTAAAGAACTGAATGCAAAGGTTTTACCTCTGAGCCACTGAGGGAAGTTTTATTAGCACAGTTTTTTTTTTCCCCCGCAAGGGAGGGGCCAAAAAAAAAAAAAGTAAAGAAAAGAGAAAGAGAAAAATTTCATTAAAACTTGATTTTGTTTTAAGGCATATTATCTCCATTACCAAGTAAAAATAAATTGATCTGAGTAATTCTGAGGCATAAAGTGTCCTTTTTCTTTCTCCTTTTATTTACGCCATTGTTTTACAGCTTACTGTTGACAGCGTGAGGTAGCTCAACTACAATTTTCCCTGTGTTTTTTCTCATGTACATATAATCGACGGCCCGGAATACAGACTCCAGGCCGGTGAACCTGCCCTCTGCAGACAGGTCTCCAAGGTCCACCTCACAAACCAGCTCCCCGCTCGTGTACATCTTAAGCAAGTGATCCATGGCGGCTCGATACTCAGAAAGATAATGGTTCAATAAGAAGCCCCGGGCACTGGCGGATTTCTTGAGCAGTTTGGCTGGTAATGCTCCTGCTTTCACAGGTGAAAGGCCAGTCGGAGTCTGGTAGCCAGACACAAACCCAATGACTATCAGGCGCCCTTTGGTAGCCAAGGCATCTACAGCCAAGTCAAACATGGCGCCCCCGACGGACTCGTACACCACGTCGACACCTTCGGGGTACTCCTGCCTCAGGACGGCCCCGACGTGCTCGGCGTGATAGTTGATGGGCCGATCACAGCCAACAGATTTCAGAAATGCGGCCTTTTCATCAGAAGAGCAGGTTCCGATGACGTGGCACTTGGCCTTCTTCGCAAGCTGGACAGCGAACTGGCCGGTCCCCCCCGCGGCTGCGGTCACCAGGACTCTACCTCCTTCCGACAGTTCTCCGAGCTCCTTCAGGCTGATGTAGGCGGTGGTACCACTCACCAGGAGGGTGAGATACTCGGGTTTTGCTGACGGCACTGCAGTGGCAACACTGGCTGGCACCACTGTGTAGTCAGCAAAAGAGCCAGGGGCCATGTAGGCCACGGTCTGGCCAACTGTGTGTGTGGCGCTGGCGGAGAGGCCCAAGGCCACCACCTCTCCTATACCTTCGAAACCCGCGTCAAAGGGGGGCTTGACGGAAGGGTCATATCTGCCCGCTGAATAGTTGATGTCAGATGCGTTCACACCAACAAATCTAGGAGAAAACAAAACCCAAATACGTTAAGATGTTCTTTTCCTCAAGGCCTCAGATTCCGCTCAGAAAAACTCCTCTAATTCCGGTGACTGTGGAAGGTGGCTCAGCTATATAGCCTGATAGAATTAGGAAAAAATAAAAATAAATAAACAGTCCAGATATTCGGTTGGAAAAAAGAAATCAGACAAGTATGAGTGCAACAGTGATTTTTTATCAGAGTTTTGGTATATTTTATTCCTTCATTAGTTTAGGAACAATTTCGTATCACTTTAAACAGCACGTTATTTATCTCACACGCCATTTATCCTCCTTCCTCTTCTTTCAGAAGAGAAAAAAAGGTCAGGAGGCCCTCTGATACACAAACTTCACTGGAGCTACGAGTTGGAAATTAATTGGCCTCTTAACAAAGACGTTAAAAACAACAGTGGGATAAAATATATTCAAAGAGGTAGACGCCTATTGATTCTGGCAACAATTTCACACTTCAGATAATAATAGTAACGACAATGATATTATTAAAGATTGATGTGATGTGCAAGGTCACTGGCTGTTCCATGTTACATGCCAGGGTTGTTTCAAACAACGTGAGCCAGGCTGCAGCAAATTTTCTTTGTGATGTAACTATGTCCAGCGTGAAAATATGCATTTTGATTAATTGAACAAAAATTGTCTCAGAAGAGGAGCAAGATTTTCATGAAACATCCAACATTTTACAGTCCTTCACAGATGAAAAGGAAAGCAAATCGACACTATATTTTTCCCCAACAAGAAGCAGAGACGTGCCTGATTAATACCAGATGATCATTTTCACTTTGGTATCCAGAGTCAATTTAATTGTGAGGCTGGTATTTTTACCAGCTTGTTTTCATCTCTGTATACCTCGTAACAAAAATATCCCGATACATAAGGAAAAAAGCTGTCTCCTAAGAATGTCAGGAGGTGGCTGAGACACATGATGGAGGACCCTAAAACTGTCATTTTCCACCTTTAGTGAAATGAAAAGATGGTGGGGTCTGGTGACAGGAGGAAAGCTGGTAAGTAGGTCACTTTAAAATAATTTATTTTTAATTTAATTTAATAAACCCAGAACTTCCCCATGCAAGGATCTACTTAATACTTAGCACTTACAAATGCCCCCCTATGATTGTGCCCGGATATGTACAACATTGAAAGCTCTCTGCTTATTGTGGGAATAATAAAGAAGGAAACTCTTTCTCTCGGGTCCGTCCAGCTGCTTTCAGAAGTTGGCATGCACACAGCCTCAGCAACATGCCACAGAATTCCACACCGGTACACCATGCACAGTAAGGAGAAGCGAGAATGATTTCTGCCGGTTTCTCATTTGGCATTTAATATCAAGATGCCTACATTCTGTTGGGGGGGGGGTAAGGGCTGCTATCTTTCCTTTCAATTTGCTTAATTTTCAAGGCCTCGTCTTTTGAAAAAAAAAGGGCCAGCTTCCTGAGAGCATGCTTGTGGACTTCACAGAAGGCAGGCAGGGCAGAGCCCAGCAGGAGCGTCTCCCATGCCCGCTGTAAAGCCAACTCCAGGAAGGCGTCCTAGGGGTGGGAGTGGCGGGGGCGGTGGTTGCTTTAGCGGTGGGGGCCCGGGCGGATCGCCAGCCAGCTCGGGTCTCTCCGTCCAGGATTAGATTAACCCTTCCCATGGCTCTCGCCCCTCCCGTCTTGTCTCCGCTGGCTGCTGGCGCTTCTGCCTTTCCCGACTCCAGAGGCCCTGCCCTTGAGGGGAGCCCCCGCCTTGGACTCGGAGGGACGCGCCAGTGGCGGCCGGCCCCTCAGGTGCCCCCCTCCACACCTCGGAACGGGCGCGCCCTGGGGGGCCTGCGAGCGGGAAAGCTGCTGGAGGAAAACGCAAACCCGCTCCCCCCCCCCCCCCCCCCCCCGGCCCAGGGCTGCGGCTGCCACTTCCCCGGGAGAGGCGACAGGACCCAGCAGGGCGCACGCCCACGAGACAAGCGGAGGGGAGCGGGCACACGCGCCAGAGGGGGCAGCAAGGGCCTGCGTGTGTGCGTGTATGTCCGGGGTGGGGGGCGCTCTGCTGGGAGCTAAGGTGGCTGCAACCCACCAGCGGGAGCTTGAGTTTACCACGAGGGCTTTGCTTAAAAAACCAAACCCAACATTGCGGTTGAGCCCCGGCAAGAGCTGGAGCGGTGGCAGGAGACCCTCAGTGCCCGCTGCGCGCCGCGTCCACGTCTCCAACCCCCGGGGCGCCCTCGGTCCGCCCCGGCCAGCCTGCAGGGCGCCAGAAACCGGCGCTGATGGGACCGTCTCCCCTCGGAAGTGCCTGGCCTGCCGGTGCCTGGTCGGCCTGTGCCGTCCCGCGGCCTCTCCATCGCCACGACCGAGAGGCGCGGGCAGTGACTCCCGGAGCGGGCTAGGGCCCGCAGGCCGGCGCCGGGGTCCAGGGCCGTCATCCGGGCCCGCGACCGTGACCTCGGCCTCCCTGGGCCGGGCGGGGGTCCCAGCGGGCGCGACCAGCCCACAGCGGCCCGCGGAGCTCTGGCCCAGGGGCGGTCAAGTGCCAGGGGAGAGCCGAACGCACGGCGCGTCTGAGCGCAGCGGCCGCTGGACAGAAGCCACCGGCGGCCAGCCCGTGACCTTGGCCTCGCAGACACCCCCATTTTTCGAGTCTCCTCATCCTGCCCTGCCGTCTTCTGAATCGCCCGCGTCGTCATGAAGGAACTCGATTTCCTTCACTCGGCTCCACGACCCTCGCCCTCTCCAGGGTCGCCCAGCCCCTGGTGCAGGCCCCCGCCTTTCCCTGGACCCCCGCTTTGACGCTGCGCCACCGCAGCGGCTGGTGGGGACCCGCTACCGTCCGGACGCGCGTTGGTCCTTACCTGGGCTTTGGGAAGAGCTGCGTGAGGGTCAGGAGCCCTCGCCTTCCGCTCCATCAGAAGCAAGTTCAAGAGCAGCAGGAGCAATGGGCAAGGGGGCCCTGGCTGGGGGGCCAGGGACAAGAAGGGCGAGAGAGCGAGAAAAAGAAAGACAGGCGAGGAAGGACACGCGCATTTGGAGACTCGCCTTGTACCCCCCCCCGCTTTAATTTAAAATACATGTTTTTAATGAGTGCAGGGTTCTAAGCGATCTGACAGGCGGATCCACTCAAAAGACTAAAGTCGAGGAACCCCAGGAAAAAGAATGGGACGGTGCGCGCTTTCCCCAAATATATACCCTTCCAGAGTCACTTGGTTTTTGTACACTAAAGCGTGATGAACCCCTTCGTCATGTTTATTGTGAAACAGGGCAGTCCTCAGAGGGGAGGGAAATGCTTTTCTCTGAACAAAAAACCAAACACGAAGACTCAAGTCCAGAGCAAAAGCCTTCAAAATACTGGGAGACAAAGTAGTCCAAACCAGAGCTTCCCTTAAAAAAATTAAGATAGAAAGAGAGAAAGAAAAGGAAAGGAAAAATGAAAGAAGAAAGAAAAAAATCTCAGCCTGGAGAATCAGCAGAAATAGTTACCCTCCCGTGAGCAACAAACGGTTTATCAAAAACGCCTTCCCCATCCCCCACCCTCTCTTCGCCGTTCCTACAAACTCTTGGCTCCATTATCTTACACTTGAGCAGAAAATCGTTAGAAATATTTGGAAACGAAATAATGTGTCACCATCTTACGAAAAAAGCTAAGAATAGCGCGCGGACTGACTTAACCGGAGGGTGTCTTTCTCCCTTTCTTTTCTTTTCTGAGGGCTGGGCATCAGCAGGGAGAAGCGAGGTCGTCCCCGGGTGTTTGAAACCGGAAGGTGAGAACTGGATAAAGGAACATCAATTACACATCCTACAGGGGTTCTG
Source organism: Camelus bactrianus (assembly GCF_048773025.1). Classification (NCBI taxonomy): domain Eukaryota; kingdom Metazoa; phylum Chordata; class Mammalia; order Artiodactyla; family Camelidae; genus Camelus; species Camelus bactrianus. The sequence goes on from NC_133568.1 coordinate 27,487,228, forward strand.
CGCGCCCCTTCTCACACCTTTCCAAGATGGTAAACTTGATTATCCTAAGTCGATGTCTCGCTTAAAAGCACTTCCCTCCCTGTGAATAAAGAACCTGTACTTTCTGTTAAAATGGAATGAGACGTGCAAAAGCTTTAACTGAAAGAAAAAGTCAGACGGAGCATAATTAAAACCTCCAAACACCTTTCCAAACAAGTGAATTTGGGCTGAATCCATTCATTCCAGAGCAGATTTTATTGTCATAAAAATGAGAAGCTCTTGCGGAAAAATTTCCTGCAGTTAACACTGTTCTGGGACATTTGGTCTAGGATTGAAAGGAACTAACCTGCAGTGAATTATTCTGTATTCTTTAAAAAAAAAAATCGGTAAAATGCCACCTTGACTGACAGTGTTTGCCAGAATAAAGGATCGTCCCACAATTTGGGGAGTAGGAGCAGATTTTCCAACAGACTAGGGAGAGGGGGAGGCTAAGATCCCGCCCCCTCCCAACAAGCAGAAAACGTGCCCCATTCTTCTGTTGAGGATTTCAAGGTAGAAGTTAGAGGTCAAGCGGTTAAGATAAATATACTGTTTATACTAAAGAGCGTCTTGGCATAAGTAGATGGAAGATAACAGCACGGATCTTAACCCAAACTGAAGAGTGTCCAACATGGCAGCTGGCGCTCCATAACCCTGACCACCGCATACAGGGACCGGCCGTGGTGACCCATCGGGGAAGGGGCGCACACGGCGGTGTGGAGTTGATGCCCTGGAGGCAGAGAGGCCGGGCCACCGGCGCTGCAGGTGGGAGCAGCCTCCACGAGGGCGGGCGGGGGTCCCAGCTCGCTGCTGCTGGGGTGCTGGAATTTCACACCTTCCCCTGCGTGCCCGGCTCAGTCGTCCCCTCCCCATATCACACTTTGTTTATAAAAGGTATTTTCCCCCCAAGCAGTCGTGGGTGTGTGTACATCATGTTCACAGTCAACAGTGTACTGCATCAGAAAAAAGCAAAAAAAAAAAACAAAAAACAAAAAAAAAACCCAACCAAACAAACCCGTGTGAAACTTTGCCCGCTCAGTCTGTTTGGAGGCTTTTCAGTCCGAGTCTCATCTCAACTTCCAACATACCACTGGTGTGTTCTGTAGGTTGTGCATGAACACACACGCCCCTCTCTCAAACTTGGTGGGACGTGCATCCTAATCTCAACAGCCTTAGCGTTTCTTGGCTTAACGAAGAAATCCTCTGCCGCCCTGTTTCCATCGATGCAAACTTTTTAAAGGACCCACACAGCCCATCTTTTTGAGGCACTCCCCGCCCCCACTCGCATCCCCAGCCTCCACTCCTTCCCACCCTTAGCTCACTCAATTTTTACGGTTCCAACAGGTTCCAGAAGTTTTACAGCGTGATCAGAATTCCGAAGTCTTACTGCAGTGTTTGGAAGGCTGACAGGAATCTCTAAAATGGACCGATTAAACGCTGCCCCGAGATGTTTAGATAAGATACTGTCTTCCAGTGCTGCAGGGGACTTAGTACTTTCTAGCACAGTTTACAACATAGTTACCACCAGAGCTTAACTCCTCCCTTCGAAAATACGCAACGCCGTAACCCCTCGGACGGGGCTGAGTAGGCGGGTGAGTCCTACTCTTGTGAAGGGGACAGAGGACCGGGGGCCGCCCGCCTGCCAGTCAGGCAGCGAGGGGACCCAATGGGCAGAGACCCGCGGGCACCGGGCGCGGCTCCGAAGAGTGAGGTCCCTTCCTTCCTGTTGCTTCAGCGGTTACTAAAGATTAGTGAGGTGGAAACACATTCAGGTGGGAAGTGTGGAAAAGACAGTCCGAAGGTCGGGCAACGACCCGAGTGTCACCTGAAGGTCTGCAAAACACGCGGGCAAATGCAGCCATGCCCCCACCCCGGCCCAGCTGCCCGGGACGCGCGCCAAGCGCCCGTCGGTACACTCAGGGCACAGACAACAGTCACACAGCACTGACAACACGCAGACGACACCGGCGAGGTGCACACCAACACACCCAACGACAGGCTCCGCCATTGCGAGGCGGCTGCCAACCTGGAGCGGACAGGAAAAGCCAGCGGGGCCCCAGCCTCCTTCCTCCGAAGCACGTTACCTAAACGTCGCAGGTTGTGTCCAGGCAGTTCCTGCTCTACCCTACAGATTATGTGAACGCAGGAGCCGTGGGTGCGCGCGGGTGGGCCGTGCGGGGAGCCTCCCCTTCTGGGTCCCGTCGGTTTTATTTCGGGAGCGGGAGGGGGAGGAGGGAGGGCTGGGGGAGGGGAGGGGAATCCCAAATTAAAATAACCCTCAGTTACGAGGACGTTCGGTGGCATCGGATATTCACACCAGCAACAGTCACATTACATTCGCCTTCGCCAGATGGCGGCGGGTTCAACTTCCCGGGATCTCGCAAAGTCAGGCTGTGCGCCCAAGCGCGCGCCGGAGAGGGGACGCAGGCGGGCCCGGGACAGCCCGGGAGCGGCGCAGCGCGGGCCGGGACAGGGAGAGGGGGCGCGCGCCGGGCTCACCGGTTCCGGACGAGGAGGTCTCTGTCCCCGGGGAGTGGCACCGGGCAGTCCCGGCGCAGGGTGACGGCCTCGCGGAAGTTGGGGCTCAGCCGGGTCACCACCAGCTTCTGCATGGCGCGGGGGATGGCCGAGCCCTGGAAGTCCAGGAAGTGGCGAGCGTACGACATGTCCACGATAGCTCGGGCCCCAGAGTGCGCCAGCCGCCGCATGGCCCGCGCCTCCGCTTGCTTTTTGCGCCGCCGCTGGCCGGGGTCCTGCCCAGCCCGGGCCGCTCGGCTCGGCTCGGCTCGGCGCAGGCGGGCGGGCGGGCAGAGCGGGCGGGTCCGCCCCTCCTCCGGCCCGCGCCCTCCCCTCGACTTCCCCCCTCCCCACTACGCCAGGCGCCCGCTCCCCCCTCCTGCCCCGCCGCGCGCCGCGCAGGGAGCCAGTGCAGCCCCCGCGGTTCCTGGGCGCGCCACCCCCGGGGTCCGGGCCGGGAGATCGCAGCCGCCCCGGCCGCTGCTCCTTTAATCTTTTTGTTTTGGTTTGAATCTGCTTGGCGCAGACTGGCCAAGGATCCTCTCCGCCCTCCCCCTTCCTCCCGGCGCCCGGGAGGCACCGGATATCCCCACCCTCCCCGCGGTCTAAAAGCCGGATTTGACTCCTCTAAAAGGGTGAGGGGGGCGGCGAGGGGACCCGCGCGTCCCGCGATCGCTGCGGCCCAGAGCCGGCGGCAGCCCCGGGCGTCCTCGGAGCTGCTCGGCGCCCGGCGGCCGGCGCAGGCGCCTCCCCTTCCCGTGCGAAGCTTTCACTTCCTTGCAAGGTGGTACGAATCAACCCCGAGCGCGGCCAGGGCGGCGGGGCACGGCCCGAGCCCCGGGCCGGGCGCGGAGCCGGGGCCGCCAGTGCACGCGCACGAGCACCCAACGCCGGGCGGGGGGCGCCCAGTGCACCCTGCGTCCCAGGCTCTTGGCCTCCGTCCCCGCAACGCTTTGCCAGCGCCTTCTGCCCTTAGTCTGTCCCACGCAAGTTGCACGAACTAAACCATTTTATTTATTTTGGCCAAGATCTTGTGTTTTTCCGTGAATGTATTAAGTAGCCTCCACAAGACAGTTACAGGTTTCCCAATGGGGAAGAACACATATATTGGAGACCAGAGGGCCAAATTCCCAGAGCACATCAACATTTTTAACTTATAGGTGGGGATGACGAGGGACCTAATTGAATTGGAGACGTTGCCATGATGTATGAAGACTTCTTTTTATAACCCAGCTAGAAAGATCTGCACTTTCCATCCTGTCAGTTTTCTCCCTAATTGTTTGTATTGACCAAATAAACAATTCACTGTTCATAGAGGGACCAGATTAAATATTTTCCACATTTTTTTGTGTAATGAGCAAAGTCCGTCATTAAATTTTTATTAAAGGTATACATTATAATAATATCTTTTCCTGTTTTCCACTTACCCATCAATTACCAAAATATAAAAGCCGCACAGTGCCCCTCCCCAATCAAATCTAACCCCCAAACTAAGATTGCAAGAGTGACACAGGTATTTTTATTTCAAATGTGGGACATTCCTCATCCAAGGGTAGTTTGTGTCCACGTGGGTGCATGTTTATGAATGTACAAGCGGGGGCGGAGGGGGTGTACCCACAGGTTTAAAAATCTGCAGGAACTAGTGTCTACTTAACTTGGCTCATAACACATGGATTTTACCCAGTATCAGCCAGTGGATTACAATAACAAACCCCTCAATGTCTTTCTCCAGTGTGCAATCTTTTATGTTATGCTGTATTAAGATTTCTTTTTTTGTGTCATATTGTTTAGCTGGGGGAAAAAAAGAAAACAAAGCAATTAAAAAGATTGACAGGTATGGTTTGTGAGAGACCTATTTGTAATTGTCAGGGTGACGTTGGCGAGAGGAGGAGGAGTAAAAACTGAAGCCGGAAAAGCAGCTCGATGTGTCTGTCTATCAGTTGAGACTGTCTGAAAGCTCTGCGATCCGAATGTGTGTTATATTTCACTGAAAAGAGGAGAGAGCGAGAGTGCATCTCCCTCTCTCCCAGGAGTTTGGGGGGGACAGTCCACGCTCATCTCGCCCACCCAGTGAATGTCTGCTCTTCACCCCTCCGCACACACTCTCCGGGTTGTTGTTGTTGGCCTATTTTTTTTTTGGAGTGGGGGTGCTTTTTGTGTATTTTTCAAAATTTTTCTGTTGGAAGATCAAGACCGGCCAAAAATCCATAATCAAAATGTGTTTGCGTTAGAATTCGCATTGGAAGAAGCGGCGATCCCGGCGGCACAGCCCCTCGGGGAGCGCGGGGCACCAAGTGGCGCTCCGGCGGGGTGACACTGTTTGATCTGTGACTGTTTGGAAGGTGGAGCAGCGCCTGACATCTCCCCCCCAGCGCATGTATGTACGGGGGCTTCACTCCTCTGTCTTGTTTGCTTTCTTCCTCTTAGACTAAGTGCGGGGAGGAAAAGGACAGCCTGGATCGGCCTCGCTGGCGCACAATGAGAAAGCTGCGACCCGCGCACTAAAAACACTCGCCGCGACCCCCGAACAGCGAGGAGCGAGGGGGACAGAAAGTTGCGCTCGGAGACTCTCGGCTCGCGGAGGAAGGCGCAGGGGAGCGCCCGCAGCGGCGCCCGGAGGAGCGCCCGCCAGCAGCACCGCGGCGGCGGCGGCGGCGGCGGCGGCGGCGGCGGCGGCGGGGAGGCGGCAGCATGGAGCGCGGGCCGCGGGCCGGCCCTCCGAGCGCCCGCCGCTGCGCCCGCGGCCCGCGCCGGGGATGACTCCGGGCTCGGCGCCCAGGCCCCGCGCGCTCCGCCCGCAGCCCGGCGGCCGGGACGCGGCCCGCGCGGCCGCGGCCGCCGCCTCCTGAGCGGCCCCGGGCGCGGCCGTCCATGCGAGCGGCGCCCCGCGGACCGCGGCGCGCCCGGAGCCCGGAGCCCGCGGGGACGAGGCCAGAGTTGGGCGCGCCGCGGAGTTGCGCCCGCGCCCGGGGCCCCGCGTCCCCGCGCCCCGCGAACTCCGGCGGCGGCTGAGGCGACGGCTGCGCGGCCCGAGCAGCATGCCGAGGAGGAAGCAGCAGGCCCCCCGGCGCTCGGCAGGTAACGGGCGCGCGGCCCGCGCCGCGGGGAGCGGGGCCGGGAGGAGCGGCGCGGGGTCGGGGGGGGGAGGGGGGCTCGGCCGCCGCCGGGCGGGGCGGGGGCGCGGGCGGCGCTCCCTCTCCGGGCCGGGGAGGGAGGCCCGGCCCGCGCCCGGCCGCTCTCGCCCCGGGGCTGCCGTCTGCGTCCTCCGACCTGGGCCGGCGCGCTGCGCGGAGAAACTTGGCGGCGCTTCTCCGTGCTGCGCGGAGCCCCGACGGGCCTGGGAGGCCGGGGGAGGCCGGGGGCGGCGGGTCAGCCGGAGCCCCTCGCCACCTCGGGAGGGGGCGTGCGCCGGGAAGACGCCGCTCCTCCGCGGCCTGAGCGCGCTGGGAAAGTCCTCCGGAGGCGGGAGGCTGAACCTGACACTTGCAATAAGGTCACCAGCCTGGGACGCCAGGAATGTGGTCGGAGGATTTCTCTGGAAAATAGCAGCCTTTAATGTCCTGTGCGAGAGGCTTCTGCCCCCACCCTCTTGTTTTTTTTTTTTTATTACCTCTAAAGATGTCTTTTGATCAGGCCAGCACAAGGCAGTGATAGTGCAGAATCTGATTGAACAGAAAAGTTATTTTTCTCTGGAGGAGGAACTGGCAGGAGCTGGTTTTCCTTGTTTTCTGTTTTATTAGAGGATTGCCATCCTTGATTTGATGTGTGATTGATCGCCTGTCATCCGGCGGCCTTTGATCTATTCATTCCTGATAAACATCAATAAATCACTCACCATGGAAACACACATGCTCCTGACAGCTCAGCCACTATCAGGGCGACTTTTCTCTCTCGCTCCCCCTTTTTCCTGCTCCATTTTAATTTCGTCTCAGAAGTTTTACAGCTGCAGCATCCTCAACTCAGCTCACCTCCTAATCCACTGCTAAGACCCTGGTGGGTCGGTTGCAGTGAGGTTTTCACTACAGATTTGAGAAGAGCTCAATAGTTTCTCCCACTCCCTGCTCACATCCTGTCTCAGTTCTGGACACTGTTTGTGGAGCTTGGAGCACAACCGATTTGCCAGTGAGTTAGCACTAAGTAAGGGAGTAAGCCAACTCTCCCCAAGCTTTTAGGGGACAAAATAATGCAAGGGTGTTGTATGTTTGAACAAGTGTGACTCTCTAACAGTTGCAGTATAGAATTGGGTCTAAATAATTTTTGGTGTTGTTCTCAGTAAGGTGCACGTGTTCAGGTCTCCATAGATGCTTTTTCTAGGGAGGCATTTCAAGCAGAGCTCTTTGCTCCCCCACATTTCAGGGATATGAAGGGTCAAATAAAATAAGCTGATGATTTCCATTAAGATCCCAGACAGAAATGCCCACCAAAGCAGAGGCAGCTTTGATGCTCAGTGTTCACAGCAGAGTGGACAGAAAGAATATTTGCTTTTGAATAACTTTGAGTAGGTGCAGTAAGACACCACAGGGAGTCTCTCCCTCACTGGTAGCCCCCCCAAGAGTAGATCTCAGTCCTTAAAGATATTTACCATTTGCTGGTGCTGGAAGTGAGAGGTCTCTTAGCATTTTTACTGCCATGGGGATTTTTATGATAGAATGTACATTGCAAAGTCGTATTTAGATTACTCCTGCTCACTTAAGAACTTTTGCAGTTAAAGTGGCAGGGAATATTTCTGAGGACAAACACAACGCCGAGGGAATGAGGTACTGCAACTTTAAATACCACATTTTTTTTTTTTTTAATAAAAGGTTTGAAAGTTGACAAGGGCATGATGGTGCATGGTAATCCGTCCTGGCAGCTCTTACATAAAAACAAGCCGTCAAGGCGACTTTTTTCCAATATTGATTTAATTGTCTGTCTTTTGACAGGCACATATATCATTGGCTTTAATGGTCAATCAAAAGTTGGCAGGCTCAGTGTTTCCATTCTTTCCTCTACACGACATTTGGCATACTTAATCAAAATGCTGCGAAGTGATTGCTATGAGGACTTGATGACTGAGTCATCTGCTGTACAGGAACTTGAGAGGGGAGAAAACCCTAAAAAAGGGAGCCAAAATATATTTCAGTTGAGAGGAAATTGAGACATGTTCCAAGTCTCATGCGTTTTGAAGTGAGATTTCAAAAATAGATTCCATCCTCAGAGGTCCTGTGTATGTTTAATTACAGGGTTTATTATCTCCGCTCTGATTCTAAACCTGCAGGCCTCTCGTGCTCATTAAATGAGCCATTGTTTAGCTCTCAGCCCCCTGCACTCCTAAAAGAGCATTTCAGGTTGAGTCCTCACAAAATAAGACTGTTTGCTTCCATCTGGAATTACTTCCATTAACCCACATGGGTTCACACTTGCTTATTTTCGCTAATATTTACGTTGGCATAAGCACTCCATACATTTGTAATGCGCTAGGTGAGAAAATCTTGATTTCCTTCATCTTAAGCATTTAATAGGAGTCTTCCATGTTTACAGTCTCCGTCCGAAGCCAGTTCAGTTCCCTCGGAAAGTAGCCAGGATACATTTGTAGTGAATATTATATGTTCATTTTCAGGAAAAGAGAGAGGGCGGTTCTCTACATATGGGAGTCCAGCTATTTTCCAAAGTGGTTTTATTACAACATCCTGAGTAGCTGCTGCTGCTGCTGCTTTTTTTTTAAGCTGCACATTCATTGGCCTCCCCGTTCCATCCGTAACTGATGAGTTTTTCTTTAGAATATCTTAGTGTCAAATAATTGATTGTTTGGTAGCCAGGAAGTTGGTGGATGACAGATGCAGAAGAGCAATACTTCATAGTGATGAGAGAGGAAGGGAAAATTATCTAAATGAATCCTCTTTCTATACAAAAATAAAGAAATACTGCTCGGAGGAAATGGCCCCTTCGTAATGAAGCGGCTTCTTAATTATCAAAAAAGGTAAGGTTGTTTAGCCAGCTTCATTAACAGGCCCCTAATTATCTGTAAACCTGATGGATTTGTGACAGGCGTAACGATTAATGCGGACAAATGCAGTGAGCTGTCAAGTTTGCAGCCCGCCTGATGCAATCACGCTGATATTATACAGTCCCCGTGGCCCGAGTGCAGTATTAACTCAATTTGCTGGTGCAGGTGACAAATGGACTTTGCAACCTGACTAATCATGTCACAGAGACAATGCCGCTTAATGACCTCCGTAATCCTGGCTTTGAACTGTGCAATAAAGCCAAGACCGAAAACCCACCACTCAGCTGTTTTTTATTTCTCTCTCTCTTTTTTTTCCCCCACTTCTGGGGATCCTAATGGTTGTACTTCCTGTGAGTGAGGCCTGCTGTTCTCAGTGGAAGGCAGGGCCGGGATGTCGATGAACAGGCCTGCAATGAAAGTTCGTACGCATCAGTGTTTTCAGGTGTGTGGAGAAGAGCCGCACCAAAGGATGTGGCTGGTCGGGCGCCCCCTCATCCGCCCCGATAATTCTGATGTGATCTGCGTGTATGTCGACTGGAGGAGGCAGGACTCCCTCTGGGTTAGAGTCGCACCTGTGAGCTGTGTCCCCATCAAGATAGTGACCGTTCCACGCTCGCCCTGAGGGCCTGAAATTTCACCCTTACACACCAAAAAGAAAAAGCTTCGGCCACTGATACCTCAAATTGTGTCAAGCTGTAGAAAGGGATTTTTAGATTGAACCCACGGTGGTGGCTTCGCTTCACAGAGGGAGGATGCTAAATCCGCAAATGGTACCTTCTCCTGTGACATGCTAAGTGATGAACTTCCAACTGCATCATCTTTTCAAGATAGCAAATAACGTGGATTTGATGAGCTGAGTAGATTTCAGAGGTGAACATCCTTTATAAATGAGATTAACAAAGAATATTCCAAGAAAACATGGAGCGTCTGGGTAAACAATTTACTTGGTGTTCCAGCACTCATCACTGCCCTCTCACCCTGTACACACAGGTTGAATCCCACTGGGAGGGGCAATAGCATGTATTTACATGTGTTCCTTTGTTAGTATTTTGTCAGCTACTTAAGGCTGCCCTATTCTGCTGGGGGTGTGTGTGTGTGTGTGTGTGTGTGTGTGTGTGTGTGTGTGTGTGTGTGTGTGTGTGTGTGTGTGTGTGTGTGTGTGTGTGTGTGTGTGTGGTCGGGAGGGCCCAGAGGGAGGGGGCTTGGTCAGTCCCATTCATTCATTCACTAGGACACTTAGGCACCACCTGCTTATGGTTTCTGAATATTTAAGTTTAATTTTGTTAATTATTATTTATTCACACGGGGTGATGAAAATAGTAAGAGACAGTTTTGAATGAAGCTCGAAGTATCTTTTTTTTAAATCATAGGCATGTCTTATTTTCTACTCACTGCATCTCTTTAGCATAACTGTTAGCAAACAATGGGTAATTTTCTTTCATTGCTGATTATGTTAATATTATGATAATGTATTTAAGAACATCTAGTTGTGTAGTATACTTCAAAATCACTCTTAAAAAAATGATGGTATCGTGTATTTCCTGTTGAGGTGCTGGTGATGTTTACAAGTGTAAAGGAATTCATGAGGATCTGTTCAAGTTCAAATACAAGTGAAATTGGATTGGGGTGGCAAGTTGGAGATTTTATGGTAATGGATTGGCGGGCGTAATCATTTTCAGAAAGTTTCTGGAGGATTCATGCAGCTCAGTAGCAGACACTGCTTCAGTGGACTAGTGTTTTCTCCTGAGGCTTACAAGTCCTTCGGCTATCCATGGGCTTTGTGTTGTTCTAGTTCAGAAGTAAGACTTCAGAAACCACTCTGTGGTCTGATGGATGCGTGTGGTGGGTGCAGATCCTGTAAGCTATTTTTTGCTAATGTGTTTCAAGACCTGTTGGTGATGGAGAGTTGCTGAGAGGGGGTTCTGGGCAATGCCCACTCGGGAGTTCCCCGCATCCGCGGTGGGTGGGGACAGGGGCCTGGGCGGGCAAACTGGGAGACCCATGAGGTTGGGTGGTGTTGGCTTGGGGTGCTTCTGGAAAGGCGTGGCTCATTGGGCTGGACCCCCATTCATGTTGCACTGCGGCTGAGTACTGGCCTCCCCGTGGAGGAGGCCGAGGGGAGGGGTTACCTGGTTCTGTGCTGCCTGGGTACCTAGAGCAAATACCGGCAGCAGAAGGTTCGCCGTTGGTGGCACCTGCCCCGCCAGGTGGCCTTGCCCCTGGAGGTTGGGAGTCCTGGGGCAGGGTTTGCCAGGAACCCTGGATGCGGAGAGGAGGCAGGGGGTGGACCTCGCTGCCTCTCTGAGCGAGGGGCAGGGGCCTGGGGCCCTGACATGAGGCTCCTTGGTTCTTAGGAGCCGATGAACGGCATCACAAACAGAACATCTCAAGCAATGGGTAATCATCGATTGTGTGAATTCACATTTTTACAGAGCACGTTCGACCACCCCTTCCTCATAGGAAAACAAAAACTTAATAAACTGCATGGGATTTTGAATGGATGGCTTAAAAACTCATGTCTCTCTCTTTCCTCTCCCCCCACCCCCAATTTCTCCCCTTTCTCCTGCTTTTTATTTTATAGACCAAATGAAACATTTGTTACAGCCTTACTGGGCAGGAAGAGGACAATAAGGATTATTTGTACTTGGGGGCATTAAAATGAAGTTGTAAATTGTATTCTGGATCATCTTTCAAAAAAAAATTTTTTTAGACTGAAATCCTGGTGCAATTGTGTTTTTGTTGGGCTCTGTTCTCTCCTGCTAGACGGCAACTTTAATAATGCAAGACTTGGGTGTTTTGTGCAAAATATCATGCATATGGGTTTCTACCTGTATGGGTGTGTCAGGACGTGCATGTTTTTACACTGATTGTGGAAAGAAGGCACATAAGGAGGTTGAGTATTCTCAAGTGGTAGCTAGCAGTCAGAGAGTGATGACAGAATAATGACATTTACATCTCACGAAGTGAATGTATATTGGGTCGATGGTTGTAAAAAGAAAGACCCAGAAGAATATAAAAATTAAAAAAATACGCTGAAAATTTAAAGAGATGTGCTAGCCGGTTGCATTCTTTTTGTTTTGGGCTTTTCTACCTTCCCCCACCCCTCCCCTTACCTTTCATTTGTGTCCTCAAATGCCAGTACCTTGACTTTATACGTAAGATGTGCAGGATGGTTGAATCATAGACAGGGCAGACATTAGGAAGGGATTAACTGCTACCAAAACCCGGGTTGCAAACAAAAGCCAGGACAATTTAGGTAGATTAGACCAAAGGAAAAAAAATATGTGCATAGGAAGGGTATTAAAACTGACAGATGAACAGGGCGAGGGACAAATTCTCCTGCAGCAGCTGTGACTGCGACCATAATCTTGACAGGTGTCAATTAAGAATTACTGCCTGCTGGAGTCATTTTTCCAGCCCAGCTGTCTGTGTGTGAAAGAAAGAACACTTTACCCTTGTCACTTTGTTAGTTCTTAGCTGTAGCCTCAAAATGAGCGTTGGTGCGCTAATCGATAAGTAGTGTATTAGCAGTTTTGCACACTGATTTATGAAGAGGAGCGGCTCCTCCTGTACAGTTATTAGCTGCTGATTAAATGTGCCTGTGCCCAGCTAAGGGTGGATATATGTTCCCTGAGAGGCCAGGTCTAGAACAATCTTCTACGAGGCTATGGTTGAAAACACGTTCATCATTGTAGGCCGTTAACAAGACAAGCCCCACTTAGCCAAGGGCGGGAGCCGCACCTGTGCACGGCGGGGGCTGTGTCCCCAGCCCCATCCCGGGCAGCCCGCACCCATGCCGGCCCCTTATTGTTTTCTGGTTCCTCTCGGAAAAGCCTATAAAAAGGAGATGGTAAATTACCCCAGGACGGGGCTCAAGTTCACAATGGACAAAGAGCGGAAGGCGTTTTATTGGAACTTTCTTGAGAATGAGGTGGAACCTCACCGGGGGTTACCTGCTCAGGAGGAAAGCCTGCTGCTGGGGACTCTTTCCTTGGCTTGAATCGTGCACGTGTATATATTTTGCTTTTTTTTTTTTTTTTTTCGGAGGCAGGGATCACAAACACAATAAAAATAGATAATGTTATAGAATATTAAGAATTAAGATAACTGAAGACAAAATTTACTTGCCAAGAAGGGTTGAGGGTATTTGTTGACTGGATTTCTGGTGCTGTACTAGGAGAGTTGAGATACTTTTCCAAATGACACCCCAGTACTCAGGGGTGATTTAGGGGTGACCGTAGGCTGCTGACAGAAAAGGATACTAGAGGAAAGAATTTGACCTAAGAGATCAGGGTTGTGAAATGTAAATATCAGTGAGAATGTTTGATATATTTCATGGAAAGGTGTAGCTGGGCAGAGTAGAAACAGGTAATTTTTTTTTTTTTTTTTTTTTTTTTTTTAGTTTTTATCAATAGGGTTGATAGAGGATGCCCTCACAGACAAAAATAAAGCACCACTGTTATTTTTCACCCGGGGAAGGTATTTATTTATTAAGTTGATAACATTTTGAAAAGCAATGAATATAATTTTTGGGACAACAGTTTGCTGGCGCGATAACACTCCTTGAATTGTATACAGCCTAGCACCATCATTTGTCCTTGAGACAAACTGAGCGCCATTGTTATGACATCAGTTAGGTGAACTAAAGGTTAAATCGTAAGTAGCGCAGGGCCCTCCTTGCTATAGAATAATTGTAGCCTTTGCTTTTGGTACAGCCTTGGATTTAAAAGAATTCCTGAAGTCCTTGCAGACTTCTTTTTTGGGGAGAAAAAAAAAACAAGAACACCCAGTATTCTTTAGGAATGTAAAAGCCCTTTTAGAGCAATGACATTTGAGTCAGTCCTCCTTAGTTGGAAATATTTCTAATAATGGAATAAGCGATGGGGTGACCATGCCCTGCACACGTGACCCTGGTGACACATGTGTGGACGTGTGCCTTGTGTTGTGGGTGCTCATCCGCCGTGGGTGCACGGGTGTGCACAGCACACTTGCCCACATACCTGCAGGTGTGGAAATACCTGTCACCTGTGCATGGTCGTAGTGGGAAGTGGCAAATCCCAGGGTCTGTCTCGATGTCATGCTGTCCAACCGTTTACGCAACCCATACTGAAACGTGCTGTCAGGAGGAAGGGGCCTCATACACACTTCACAGCAAAGCACATTTCACTGCACAAAGAAGAGTTTGGCTGCATTTTAATATTTGTTAACATTTCCTACCAGAGAAGCTTCACGGAAGCCTGAAAATCTACCCTCGCAGGCAGGGTCCTTCTGCATTTAAAACACGGCTCCACGTATGGATAAAGTGATAGTTGGCACCGACTTAAAAAAAAAAAAAAATCAGATTTTTTTTTTCTCTGTGTGCCTCTTTTCTTCGGAGCCCTAGGAAATAGGGAAATGCATATAGATAAGCAGTGAACCAACTCTTTTGTACATTTGAACTTCACTGGAGAAATATATTGTTAAATTTATGTACTTGGAAAAACCCAACAGAGCTGCTTACTGAGAATTGGAATAAACGGGCCTCCAGTTACCATTTTTAACGGTTATTGTCAGGCGGTGGGGGGGAGAGGAACACGTCTAGAGAGGGTTCTGAGCTCAGTTCTGGTTTGGTCCTTCCTCCTTTTCAGTCACCTGCTTGGATTTTTCTGGTTGGGGACTGTCTGGATTGGATTTCTATTTTAATTAGCGTTAAATTGTTTACAGATCCCATTGTTTCCCAGTCCAGTCAGACGCGGGCATTCAGGTCGAATCACAACTTTGCTGTTCTTTTCCCGTCGTATTTCCTGGGAAGGCCTCTTGGCCCCACTGCTTGCTTAACCTTTCCATGTTTCCCGGCCTCTCGTTTCTAGCTTCGCTTCTGTTGTTGATCCACACGCTGCTGCAGGAGTAAGCAGTTTTCTTAGAGGATAGACATTTTTTTTTCTTTCCCTGTCCATTGTGTCTTTCTGAAATTCTGTGCCCACACGAACAGGGATCTGTCTTTTGTTTTTAAGGGGAAAAAATAGTCAGGAATCAATGACATGATTTTAGATCTGACCATTTCTATCTTCTCGGCAAAATGTAATTCAGGATTTCCTCATTCTCGGGACTGCGGTGCGTTCTGCAGGAACATAGCCAAGGAGAACCCCCCCCCCCCCACAAGCTACCAGCACAGGCTGCTTCCCAGGCCTGCGTTTCTGCTCCCAGAAGGGCCAGTGTTAACCGACTACATACTGGACCTGCTGTGCATTTCCCAATTTGAAATATGGGCATTTCTGCCTCAACTTGCTAGCTGCAATTTTAAAAGGTGTGTTTGGAGCTCCTTTCTGGAGGAAATTAGCATATGGTAAATATAGGTCAAGTACTTACATGCTGATAAATTCCACTCTGGAGCTTGCTTGAAGGCAGGGAAGAGAGAGGGAGTGAGGAGCTTGGAGTGCATCGAGGTTTAGGAAATTTGGTGGTGAAAAATACCCTCAGCTCTTAGTTAAAAGTAAAGTGCATCTTCAGCAGGATCATATGATGAAATAAATTAAATCAGCAGTGAAGGTCAGTGTACATTCTGACTTGGGGATGTGAACTTTTCAGAAACCTGTATTTATTACATTTTACTATTTTTAAAAGCCAGGCTGCAAGATTCATAGCAAGAAGTGGCACGACATACCAGTGAACGCTGAACCGTAGTGAAGGCTCTTTTCAAAATGGTTAATACGCCTTATTGGCAAGTCCTCCCTGGCGCTCCTGTCATGGCTACAGCACAGCTTCAAAATATATGGATTTAAAACGCAAGTATCGTGACTAATATTTATTTCAAGTACAGAATGTGTCACAGCAGTGGGCCATCCGATTATTAATGCAGTAAACTGTGTAATACTCTGTAAGCGCCTGCCCTGCTTCGGTTCTTAGCTACATGAAAATAACAGTAAAACATGTCTGTTTTTTCCTGCTAAGCTTTATTGTTACCTGGGAAGGGGCTGGCACCCAGAAAAGCCAAATACAGACAAATAATGTGACCATAAACCATGCCTTAGCATTACTACGCTGTGCAGAAATCTCTTTGAACTGCCCCCAAACTTTGAGAACCTATCTATCTAGCTATATATTTTAATTTTAACAATTTAAAATTGAAGGGAACTGCTGTAACTTCGGAAAGTAATTGGAAGTAAACATTCTAATAAATATCCTGCATCAGCCAGGAGGTAGCTCACACGGTTAGTGCTCGGTGAATTGCACGTGAAACACTAATAATATTAATGAAAATAGGCCGGGGGGCTTGTGAAAGGCGGCAGCACACGAAGGTCTGCCTCGCCGCTGCCGGTTGCGTGGCCGTGGGCACGGGGGCCGGTGCTGCCTTGCCGTGTTTTATTTCGTGCAGGAGGAAAGTTTCCTCACTTGATTCAGCAGGTACTGAATTCGCGCTATTTGTCAATTTAAAATGGGTACTCGGAATTTATTTTAGAAAAAGGCAGCAGAAGGAATCTCATACCTAGGCGAGTTGGGAGACACAGAGAGGTGATTTTGGAGCATGTTTCCCCCCCCAGCACGTTCATGAACTGGGAAAATGAGTGTCTCAAAAGCTCTCAGAGAAAACCAACTTGGAGCTTCGATGATCACAAAAGAGCCTTGTCTCCGGTCTCTCTTCGGCTCCTCCCCTTTCCAGGCTGAGTCCCCGGGAGCCGGTGTCCCGGGCGGTGGAGGGATGGTCCCGACCCTCCAGCAGTTCAAGCTCAATGCCCTTGACACCCACCCGCGCCCAGGTCTGCGGGGACGGCGGGAGGGCCGGCTGGGGCCCTCCTCCCCCTGCCTGAGTCCCAGTTACTGAACGGGAGATGCTCGGTGCCGGCCTTAGGGAGGCCACGTTTAAGCCGAGTTCTCAGACACCGCCCCACCCTGCCCCCAGCCCTCTATTTTTTTGTGGAAACAAATTCAAATCCAGTAGGTGCTGTGTGCATGGTAACTGAATTCCCAGGTTCTCAGGCACTTTTCTCAAAAGTAAGAGCTTGTTGTGGTGTTTGGCTAAATTTCTGGGAGTAGCTGGCTGAAGGCATTAGACTACTGAGAGCCTGGCTTATTCCCAAAGGGTTTCTGCAAATTAATCACCCTGCGAGCTAAATTTGTTTATAGACGTATCTGGATGGAGGAGGAGCTCATCTTCTCCATGCGCTCTGTACAACACCTGCTCAAAGTATTAGGTGGCAGCAGCTCCTGCTAGAGCGGCAGGACCCAGTGTCTCGTGACGGTGGCGAGGGTGATGACGATGACAATAACACACTGGAGCCCCCGTTTTCCCTCCTGGGAACCCAGGCCCCGCAGTCATCTCCGTGAGAGGCGAGGTGGTCCAGGGATACGTGGAGATTTTATATACGTATAAATTCGGGTGTCTGTTTCTATAGCAATGGCTTCTTCAAAATAATTTAGTAGTTTAATACAAAAGCAGTGGATGGATTTTTATGTACTCGTATAGGGAAGATTTTTTCTCCTTTTTTTTTTTTTTAGTTTCACACATGTTCAGTTTTAATGGGTAATAATTACATCTTTGTGTTTTGATGTCAGGCTGGTTATGAGGCCTAATTCTGCAGGCAGGCTCCTCATTGATTTGCTCGGAACTGCTGATTTTTTAGAGAGAGAGGGAGAGAGTAACAGGCCAGGATTGCCTTCTGTTTTCAAGACCAGTTAACACTTAAGTGGCTCCTCCAGTCCCGTTTCTAACAGACACATTTGTTTTCCCAGCCTTTTTTCGCCAGGCCCTGGAATCGAACACACATATGGTTTTGTGGTTGGGTTGTTTTTTGAAAGGCAGATTCCTTAAAAAAAAAAAAAAAAAAAAAAAAGACCCCCCCACCCCCCACCCCCAACCAACCCTCTTTGCAGCCACCCTCTCCCCATCTCCCAGCTCCAGCCTGGGCCTTGCTGGCCTCGTCTCTGCAGCTCTGCCTTGTATGTGCTGGGAAGGCAGTAAAAATGAGTGCTAATCAATCTTCCAGCGAGAAGCACTGGGCATTAGAAGGCCGCTGTCCTGTGACTAAACACACCCCTTTTATGGAGTATTGGTACTAATAAAGGCCAGCTTACTACTGAGGCAGAGACCAAAGTCTGGGTGAGGTCAACCCTGACTGACAGTCATCAGTCATTGTTAATGATACTTTTTCCTGTGCTTTCTAAGGGATTCTGAGCAGAGTGCAAATCATTCGGGGTCATTCATAGTTCATGTACCCACAGATGGCAAAGGTTTTGAAAGACTTCACTTTAAACTTGTTAAAAAAAAAAAAAGATCCTCACTTTTTTTTTTTTAAAGGAAAGGAAAATACCCCCAAAACAAAACATAGATTTTTCTTATTGGAGCGTTTTCATGTTCTTTCAACCTAATAGATGTTTTACACACTACGGTGCCTGTGCGTTATTAAAAGAGACATAAATTTATGTTTTATGACGTCTGTCTGCTTTAATTATTACCTCTGATGTCTATTGGTGACTAAAGAGAGCTTAACAGGATTTCTTTCTCTTCTTAAATTTCGTGTCGTGAAACCCAGCTAGTCCCTGACACATGTGTGTTCCTCACTTTCAGGATTATTTTATAAATCCCTTTCTGATGAGCGGAAGTGTCAAATCAAGGACAGGTCATAAAGTAAAAGTATAAACCTTTTAAAGAGGGACCTTGGTCATATATAAACATTCTGCACACTATCTGAATTTTTTATGGACTAAAGAAAAATTATATTTCAGCTGGAGGAAGAGAGAAGTTTAAACATCAGCCTGTGTTTTAATGTATGATTTTTCCCCCCTCATGCTCTTATTTATAGCCAGGGAAGAAACCATGAGTGTTAGGGGCAACTTTCAACATTTTTGACTTGATCTGGAGGCTGCCTGTTAATTGTACGTGTTTCAAGTCAGAAGGTTGACTGTGAATTGATTCTTGAGCTCCATGCTGTCGATCAGGGGAAACCCTGGGTGCGGGGCAGAGGCCTGGGTCTTTGTTCTTTCACTAATTTTTTTCTTCCCTTCCCTGAGCCTCAGTTTCCTTCCAGTAAATAAAGGGGGTAAATGATTAGAAGCCCCCCAAGCGTTACCACCCGACAGCCCTGCGATCTGTCGAACCCCTCTCAGCACCCTGAGTTGAGGGACGTGGTTGCCATGAAGCAACAGCTGTCCCCCACCTTTTTTTTTTTTTAAGCTGATTGTGCACGGCGCATGTGTGTTTGGGAAAACGTGAGTTTATTTTTACTTATGAAATTGGAAGTCAGCGAAAGCTGAAATCAACAGCTCCTGGACCCTTCGGCCACTTTTTGTGTCAAGGCACGTGGAACTATGTCACCTCATGGAAGACCCAGGAGTCGGACTGGGTGGGGTCCTAGGGTGTGCAGTGTGTGGTGGCCAGCGCCAGGGATGCTGCGTGCCCAGGACCCTGGCAAGTGCTTCCTGGGCCCCGTTCACCTTAAACCACCGAAAAGGAGGCTGGAGACGCGCCTGTGGCTTTTTAAAGCTTAATGGCTTACTCGCTTTTTTAAGGAAACGTGGGGTCTTTGGAACTGAATTCAGCGAGTGCTTCTGAGCACCTACTGTGTGCAAGCAAGGCGTGGCGTCGGAGCTCACAGGGACGTCGGAGACGGGGCGTCTACGGGTTCCTTCTGCGAACGTGGAAAGGGCACTTTCCCACTGGGAAGTGGGTCCGGCCTCTGTACGCCTGCCCCGCGTGCCCCTTCCAGCAGCAGAAGGGGCCTCCCAGCCTCAGCAGGTCTTCTGGACACCAGGCACGGGGACCGCGTGGTCTCGGGGACGCCTCCGGCCGTCTCCCGCCCGCGTGCCGGCGGGATGGGCAGCGGGGGCAGCCGTTCCCAGGAGGGCAGCGCCGGCGGGGCGCGGCCCGGAGCCCCCCGCTGAAGGCGGCGTCCTGCCGCTGGCTTCCCTTCCTGCTGTCCCTTAGGAGGACTAGGGACCCCTCAGAGCCGCAAGTCCTCTGATAACAGGCTCTCCTGGTTGATTCTGGGGGGCACGTGCTGTTCAGAACTCAGCCAATCGAGAGTCCCTCGGTGAAGACGCCGGTCTGCGCTTGGCGTGAACGTCCAACCCCAATTTGATGAAACGGGAGGCTCCAATGATAGTCTGTGCTGAACAGTTGGTTTAGAAATACATGCAACCTCTAGGAAAATCCCTGTAAGGCGGTCAGATGTAAAACGTGGAACTCAATAGTGGGGGTGGGCGCAAAACTAGCAACATATTTTCTTTTTCTTTTTTTTAAACAACTTTATTGTGGGATAATTCCTGGATAGTAAACTACACATATTTCAGATATACAATTTGATGGAGTTTGATAGATGTCTACACCCATGAAACCACCACCACAATCAAGACAGCTAACATTTCCCTCATTCCCAAAGAGGTGCAAATTTCGAACTCCCAATGTATCCCCTCCCACTCCGTTTACCTCCTGGTAACCATACGTTTTCCAGTCTGTTTTCTATGTCTGTGAGTCTGTTTCTGTTTCTAGCAACATATTTTCAAGGTGAAGTTACACATGCAAACGTAAACGTTTGGTTGCAGGGTGCAAAGGCCTGGCTGTTCAGACCAAATCAGTCCTGATGGGGAAAGCGCAGTGTTCAGGTGCAGCTCTTCCTACATTTAATTTTCCTCGTGTAGTTCGGGAGACACTGTCTCCAAGGAATGGGTCTTTCCCTGCTCCCCACACACCCCCTCTGTTTTTCTAGAACCTTCCACAGTTCCCACTGGTGGCGGTGAGCCCACTGAGGCTGTGACTCCTCCCTGGTTGCCCTCTGGAAGACATCTATCAGGCACTGTCTTATCTGTTTGTAAGGCAGCTCAGGCCCCAGATTTAAGTCATGGGTTCTGGCTACAAGTTAGAGTGTGATTAATAATTGACTAATGTAGCTTTTATTTATCACAGGCTAGCACATTTCGCCATTACTGAGTTAATTTATGTTAAGTGTAAGCTGTCGTTCAATCTGTTTTTCAACTTTTTTCTCCCCCCAATCCTAAGTCTATCTTTCACTTTTTGAGAAACAAAATTCTTACACAGGGCACAGGCTCACTCGGTGCCAAAAAGTTGATTTCCTTTTCACGGGGGCCATACATCACCAGCCCTCCCAGCTGCACTGTCAGCCGGTGACAGAATGACATGTGTCATTTATCAAAGGGGCCAGGCTGGGCCTTGGGAAGGGCTGCCGACAAAGCCTGAGAGAGTTCATTTTGCAGTCCCCGCCTACCCTCTGTAAGCCCCTTGCCAGGAAGGCCTGTGATGTTTCTGTCTTCACAGCATTACTGTAAGTCGTTCAGCCTTCCCAGAATTAACCCTTCCCACCTCAGCCCACAGCAGCCACGACAGGGTCCAGCCGGAGGGGGCCGAGACCCCAGAAAGCGATGGTGCCCCCTGGGACGCCCCTAGTCACTGGGTAGGTGCGCCCACAGAGCCTCTCCTTCCTGGCCCCACTTTTTAGTGATGTGAGGAGTGCAAGCGCTAAGTTTTGCTGAGCAGGACAAGGCCAGAACCATGAAGAACGATGCCAGTGAGGCCCCCAGGACGTCGGCCCCACCCCTCCCCTGGGGCAAGTGCGGGCCTATGTTTCTTTTAGGACGTGTTTTCCTCCAGGCCGTTTTTTGATGCTACTTACTAAAACCCGATGGAAGTTTCTTCTCTTTCTCTGTTGCTCTGAATCTATAACCCCATTCCTGCCACCACCACCCCCTCCGAGACAGTGATGTGGTTTGGGTGTCAACGGATTTTTTTTTTTTTTTTTTTTGAGGAAGAAGAAGCAGGGCTACCCTTACTGCCCAAATTGTGTAGTTTTCCTGCGAATCCCCAAACCACAAGAAAACAACCAAAAAAGTGGAAAGGAAACAAAAAAAATCTGCTGGAGGGGAGCACAGTGTTAACACGTAAAAGCATTTGGTTAAAAGAAGTGTGTTTCTTCCCCCCCTTGAAGGGAAGAGTTGTGCATTTTAATCACGTGTGAGAACGTGAGGAAAGTTACTGTCTTTCCGTCCCTTCTCCTTTGTACTTTGTGTAAGTCCTAAGCCTGAAGTTATTTACAGCTTCAGATAGCATTTAAAGAGATAGCTAAGCAGACTGTTGCCTCCGCCAGGAACTTTCCAGAAAGACGTCCTATAAATTAGCCATTGCTCAGGAGTGGCTGTTTTCTAGGCAGAGCTGGCCCTTTCATTTGTCTACATAAGGCTAATTTATTTTTGCAGCCAGATGTGAGCTGACAGCCATCACTCAGAGCTTCCTTCCCCAGCGTCACGAGGTCGGGAAAACAGTCACGTTTCCCATTTTACAGAATCCCCATCAACATTATTGAAGATGGATGTATCTTTAAAGCAAAGATTGATTGTGGATATCGGAGTTATGGTACCATTTATCACGGTGAATATTATTTAGACTTGGGTTGTACAAGGCTGTAACTCGAGACCCAGCCGGGGGAGGGACGATCTGGAAACACGAATCCATGAACTTTAATGGATGGATGTTTTTTTCAAAGCTCAACTCACTATAGCGTGATTTACTTTTCTTACAGAAGGGAAACAAGCATTTCGGTTTTAAAGGGACAGCATACTGGATTGTCCTGTTCCGTGGGTCCCCACCCCCGCCCCTCCCTGGGGAGGCCGAGGACAGTCAGAGCTGCGGAGAAAGCCAGGTGGCACAGCCTGTGGCCCTGCAAACGTGCATTTAAGATTGCGTCCCAGATCTTCCTCATCCTTGTAGGACTCTGCTAGTGTTAGAAATGGAGGTGCACTCTGGGGCTTAGCATCATCAGGGCAACAGTTAAGACGCTATGTGTTTGAAACCAGCTCGCCTCTCCTGAGTGCTCTAGGTAGTGGCCATTTATATTTAGGAAGACAAATGAAGCTGAAACTCCTCTGTGGCAGGAGCATGAAGCTTTGGGGAGGATGCACAGTTATCTCCGAGCGCCTAAAGGCTGTAGCACATGCAAGAGAGAGAAGGCGTCTCGTCGACCTAATTAATGGCAGCCTTCGCTGTGGCGTGGTTCCCGATGCTGGCTCAGCTGGGAGCTGAGAGAGCTTGCTACCCAGGACCAGGGCATCAAAAGTTGAAGCTTCCGATGACTGGCCCTCATACCTCTGTTCTTAGAAAACTGTAGCGCTGGGCATCCTGGTGAATCTGTAATTCCTTCCTGGGGTGGATCCTGGAAGTTCGCTCCGTTTCTGAGGAGCCGCTGCACCTGCCATCCCTGGGTCAGAAGCGCCGTCTACCTGTGGCCTTGCTCTTTGGCCCCTCACTCGTTTTATTGTTCACTTTGCTTTATTTCTTCCTTTCGTTTCAGGGGCGTGGGTGCCTGTGGTGGGTGGAGGAGGGCCTGAAAGGGAGTGCGGGGTTGGCTGCAGTCAGCCCCAGGCTGGGTGGGGGTTGGGGAGCTGCACCCTGGGCATCCCAGCTCCCACCCGACACAGCTCTGAAGCTCAGAGTATGACTTGGAATACACACCCTCCCCGCCCCCTTTGGGTTTTAAAGTGTAAACAGTTCCTTGCAGTAGTGCACAGTCCTGAACACAAAGTCATTCTTTTTAGCACTGGAAACTAAGCAGCTTTCGGAGGGTGCCCAGTCTGACAGGCCAGTGTAAACGCAGCCCCTGCAGGTGCCATGCGGTAGGGCCCCCTCCCCTGCAATGCTCCTCTCTGTTCACAAAGTCACTCACTGACTTGTCTGTGTCCCTGATAGACACTAGGCCCCGCGAGGGCAGGACTGCGTGGTGTCCTGTCCTCTGAGCCCAGCACGGCCCTCCACTCGTGCTGCTGGGAGGACCACGCCCAAGGACGGGCGAAGGAGGCATTTGCCGTGTCCCGCGGACTGTGCGGGCCCGCGCGCCAGCGATGGGCGGGGCCTCAGAAGACAGGAACCTGCTTGCTCCTTCAACCCGCTGACCCAGGTCGGGCGGCGGCGTGGTGCTCTCGGCAGCCGCCTTCCTTATAATACTGATGCACCTTAAAAAAGAGCACCGAGATCCAGTATCACAGGTGGGGAGGGACGCAGAAAGCCGGCAGAGCGAATTTCTGGCGCCCGCTTGTGAACGTTAGGTAGAGAGCAGTCACACAGCACCTGGAAAAATAAGGGCGTCCGTCCCACCTTTGCTCACGTGCTGATGGACATGCTCAGGACTGTGAGGGTCTCCCATCAGTCTTGTCCGGGTACAGGTCTCCGTTTATTTGCAAGTTAAAAGCACATTCTTGGCCTTTTCAGAACATTTGAAAAGTCTGCAAACAGGAAGTAGTCTATCAAATTCTTATGAATCACGGCATCCGTGATGCTGGCCGAGGTCAGACCATTACACTAAATACACTGTGAGCATTATTAATGCGTGGGGTTCTCCGCTGTCTTTGTGATGGAGGACCACCGCTTCCTGATGAGAAGTTGTGCGGGGGTGAGAGATTCGGCGGAGCCCCCCTGTCTTGGAGTGACTGGCAGCAGGTCAGGAACTCAAGTCTCTGACAGGGCAGCCTGTTCACGCCAGCACACCTTACCCGGGGCCGCAGCTCCCAGGGAGGCTGAAAACAGGAACGGGAGCACCTCAACTTCAGCAGACACGGCCGTGCATCTGTGAGGAGGCCAGATTTATCACGGCGCATTATGGGGTGCGGCAAACGTCATGAAAACCATTGTTTTTTAATTTTTTTTTTCTTGGAGCGTTTGAATGAGGTGATTTATGGGAGTTATCCATCTTAAGGGTCATCTGTCATTTTTTAGTTGCTAGGCAATCAAACCAGCAGCTGTTTGCTTTGAATCAAGCTGAAAAGTTGTCAGTCACCACACGCAGGTATGACCTTAGTGGTTGAAAACATCATGTGTGCAAAATTAAAGAGACATCATCTTTCTTCCCCGAGTCCCCTGGCTGCCCCGACATTGGTTGGGGTAGCACCGGCCCTCCCTGGATCGTACAAGGAAAAAGGAACAAAGGAGCGGATAGAAAATTGCTCGGCTGGAATCTTGAGGAAATCCTTGCACACCGCATCACCCGTTCCACGTTTGTGCTGTGCAGGAGGTGGGGAGAGGTGACTCCAGGCAGTGCCCCTGGGGGCGGGGAGGGGAACCATGTGATTTATAATGTTTCAATCAGCCAGTGAAAAAAAGAGTAAACATCAGTTCTCCGGTGGGGAAAACCAAACCCCAGCTGCTCAGGGCACAGCCCTGGTCGGAGGCCCATCTGACAGCATTTTGGGGTTGGCAGCGGTTGCCCTGGGGTGAGATGCAGTTTCTGCCCTGTCGGGTCCTAAGGGGAGGGCGTGTGGTCATGGCCCACTGGCTCCCTCCCCTGGGACCCTGGCTGTTCAGCTTGGAGTGGACTCAGCCCACTCTGCTCCTGCTGGTCCTCCTGTCTCTTGGGGTCCTTCTGAACACAGGACTTCTCCCCAGATCTTGCATCTGTTGGTCGCCCCCCAAGGCACTTTGCATCTCTCTGAAGCGTTGCTGGCTTTGAGGGGACAATTCTCGGGGCAGGCAGCATGCTAGCTTGTGTGTAGGTATTCGTGCCTGCCTGCACCCTGCAATCTTAGGTACTCACAGGGCTTCCAAAACTACCCCTAGTAAGAAAAACAAATGGCATTTTACAACCTGTTTTTAATCATTTCAGCGAGATTTCCATCATTTGTGAAACCTTCCGAGTAGAAATATTTCCTTTGTTTCTCAGTTGGGTTTGTCATGTATCCCCACGGGGAATTTGCACCAATAAAGCCGAATTTTAGGCATTTGTGTGCCACAGAGTGTACTATTGTCTTTAATTCAGATTGCCTGGACGGTTTCCATTTACTCGATTTGGCTGATTAATCTTTAGACCAGGTAGCTGGGGGATCTTTAGTATGTATTTTGGAAGTCTAAACTATGTTCATTTGGGGAATTAGGTTAGCCTTAGTTTGTCATACAATCTTTTTCTGTTCATTTGATAGGTGCTTCTGAAACATTTCTTTGTAGGGGATAGTTTTGTACGTTGGAAAAGGTTTCCGATCACGGCTTCTCCTGTGCCGGGGGTGTGTATACTGGGGCTCCGGGTAAACTGTGAAGGAAGCCCTGGTATGTGCCCCCTGCCCCAGACAGCGTTCATGCTGACAGTGGTGGGGAGGGTTCAGGGGAGGAGCCACAGTCCTGCACCTGAAATCCTGAGGCCAGATACCTTCTGGAAGTCAGCAATATCCTGGTTTCCAAAAGGAAGTCAGTGCCTGTGTTGCAGGGCTCACAGCACCGTCGGCTCAGGGAAACGTGGGTTTTCCTACAGCGAGTCCTGGGAGCGTTCGCTCCCAGGACTGGAGGCCGTCATCCCCTCATGTGCATTTGGGTCAGGGTTTACTGCCAGTGAGGCCAGATCAGGCTAGATTTGCAAAGTTAGGAGAAACCCTTACGTCCCCAGAGCTGTTTGGATTTTGGAGTTGGGGGCAAAGCTTGTGGGTCTGTGTTAGCGCGCAAGCCCGTTCCTGCAGCTCCGGGCTGGTCGCAGCGCTCCGTCAGCTGTGGGACGCCTCTTCCTCCACGTGGGAGAGGCTCCTGCCTTCCGGAGCCTTCCCGGGCGCCTGTGTCAAGCTTTAAACTGCAGAAACATGTTTTACTGTCAGTATGTTCTCGTGCATCTGGGGAGCCTTCAGTATGGTCTCTCATTTTGGGGGGAGGAAGTCTGGAATTAGCATCATAACATAATTTACTCAGGGAGGAAAAAGCGGAAACCCTCCTTTCACAGTGCTCCAGTGTTCCTGTTCATTTTCCCGGTGAATATGTAAGTATGATGACAACACCAAAAAGAGGAACCGGCCCGTCACTGCACCCCTGTAAGAAATGTGCTGAGATGCACACCACGCGAGGGCCACTGGTTCTGGGTGACCGGCGTCAACACGCGGGGGTCACAGACAGGCCGGGGTCCTTTCTTTCTTTCCGGCGGGTCGGGTTGGGATGAGTCAGCCCCGGGATTCATATCAGTGATCTGCCGTAGCTCTCAGAATTGTGGAGTCTAAAGGGCCCCATCGACAAGCCTCCTTTTGGAGGGGCTATATTGAGCCTCCTCCTGCTCCTCGCGGGGAAAGGCTGCCCCTGACCTGTGGCATGGCCCGCGCAGGTGCACCCACTAAACCCCCGCAGGGCCGCCCTGCTCGCTGGGTAAGATTCAGTTCCCAGCCGGTAAGACTTCATGCAGTGGTGCAGTGGGTTGGGAAGATTGATTAATTGATTTTTAAAATACTTAAAAAAAAAAAAAACCCTTTTAGGAGGCACCTGAGCATGCAGGTCGTTGAACATCCCTCTGTATCCCTCTCTGTGGTCTTCAGAGCTCTTTGAAACACAAGGCTGCACGTGGGGTTTTGCTC
The DNA here is from genome assembly GCF_048773025.1 of Camelus bactrianus. Taxonomy (NCBI): domain Eukaryota; kingdom Metazoa; phylum Chordata; class Mammalia; order Artiodactyla; family Camelidae; genus Camelus; species Camelus bactrianus. Next base: position 27,514,037 of record NC_133568.1, read on the forward strand.
CCTTTCAGAGTCCGCTTCTTAATGTTGTTGAGAAGAGGCTTATTTTAGCGGGGCCCCTCCCTATACAGACAGGAGCTGAAACCTGTGCAGCAAGTTTGGGGGATCTCTCTCCTGCCACCAGATGCGCTGCCCACATGTACCCGATGGCTGGTCGCAGGGCTGGCCGAGGATGCCTGGGGCCAGGCTGTGGGCCAGACAGACACAGGGCGGCCCAGTGGAGCCTTGGCTGGACTCTGAAGTTCCAGCCGCCGGCTCCCCGCGCACCCTCCCGCAGCCCAGGCTCCTCTTCCCACCCTGCCTTGCTCCTCCCTGGCTCTCTGTCCATTTACTTCTCTCTCTCACCTCCTCTACCAATTTTCAGTGACACTTGGCTTCAGAAATGTCCCTCATAAAATGTGTGCACAGTCAGAAAAGTTATTTTGCAGCATCTTGTGCTCTTCAGAGGACAATTGCTCCAAAATCTAATAAGTCATAATAAATATAGTTCCGGACGACGGGGCAGTGGCGACGCGTTGGGAATAATAACCGCTTTGCCGGGGCTTTGACGTGGTTATTTGAAAGCGTTTTCTTCCCCCATTAAATTCTGCATCTTTTGTACATGAGATGGCCTTCATTACTGCGCTCTCATGCTAATTGGTTGCTTACCAGCCCAAAAGAAAATGCTGCGTGGTGCTTGAGGTGTCCATTAGCTTTTCTGTGAAATATGACATATTTACACACACATTTCTATAAACTTAGTTCAGGGGTATCAGTAAAAATATATTTTTTTCTTTTCCTGTTCTCTGTTCATAAAACACTCAAGGGAGAAATCGCTTCTTTGGTATTTTTGATGGGTTTTTAAATGAAGTCTAGACCTTGGGGACTGCAGTGCCTTCTCTTCCGTCTTCTCAGTAGACCCAGCATGTAGAAAGATTTTGTCTGTGGAGAAACTGCCTTTATTATTTGTGGTCATATTGGTAATGACTAGTTTCTCTCCCTTTTTAGTGGTAAAGGCATGTGCCATCGCGTCCCGGGATGTCTGACTGCTGAGAGCCGATGGTGTGCCCACCACGCCTGTACACACCTGTGCTCACCTGTACTCACCTGTACACACCTGTGCTCACCTGTACACACCTGTGCTCACCTGTACTAACATTATCCTGTGGGAGGGAGAGTGTGGTTCAGCCCTTGCGCCTCCCTGAGCATAAGTCAAACTGCCTTAAGTCCTTCTTGAAACAAGGTGGGCGGTAAATAAAAAATAAATGTTGACATTAAACATACAATTGCCTTGGTGTCTTGACACGCGGAGCTGGGTCACTGACTCTCATTACTTCTCTGGAACTTTCCAGAGTGACCCCAGCTTGTGCATTGATGCTGTGGGGCAAAAAACACCGAGGTGGCTTTAATCTCAACACCCAAACTGATCAGTCCTGAGTCCTTGGAGAGGTCCCATCTTGTCCTCAAACGTTAGCTTTCCCCTCGGTGAATCAGGACTGTTCCAGCTGGCACTGATCCCACCTGAGGGCATTTGCTCGTTTATCTGGTGGTCTTTCCGTTGGTTTATTTATCCAGGAGACACTTACTTGGACTGCCTGCTTGTTTCTAGACAGTTTGAGGGAAAGGAAAAATAACTCGGAAGGTCCTTGAGGTAACGGATCTCACAGTAGAGTGAGAATATTTTGAAAACTAAAGTGGTTATCAATATTAACTTTATAGAAAATATTTTATTAGGCATCCTGTGGATGTAAAAATTTCATTGAGTAATGAAATAAATGTTATCAGGATTGAATATGGGAAACAAAAAATCCATTTTCCAATTTACCTCCCCTGTCCTTCCTCCTCTGCCTCCACATAGTTCATCCGTAACCCGCCTCTTGCTTTTGCCGTGGGCAGCAGGGAGGCCGCTCTGCTTCCTGCTGGATCTGCTCTGAGGCCTTGAGTCCCTTTGCATCAGCTCTTCCAGTTTTAGGTGGAAGAGCGCTCTCCCTGCCACGGTGACGATGCAGATTGTACTCCCTCCAGGGGCCGCCTTTTGGCCCTTGCGTTTGCATCGATGTCTGTGTCTAGTAGAGAAATTCCGTGTGATCTGTATTGCACATGTGCTGGTCACACAGTGGCCCTCCTGGTCATCACCCAGTGGCCCTGTTAGTCATCACCCAATGGCCCTGCTGGTCATCACCCAGTGGCCCTGCTCGTCATCACCCAGTGGCCCTGCTGGTCATTATCGAGTGGCCCTGCTGGTCATCACCCAGTGGCCCTGCTGGTCATTATCGAGTGGCCCTGCTGGTCATCACCCAGTGGTCCTGTTGGGCATCACCATTGACCCTGCTGCTGTTCCAAGGACGTTAGTGTCTCTCAGTCCCTCCCCGTGTGACAAGTATATCACACATTCTTCCCTGTGACCCCCCTGGAGTCATTAAGGTAGGTCGTCAGGGGTTCTTGCAGATCCAATCCCGGCAGATTCCCATCTCTTTAAAATGGCCCCACAGCTGTCTTCCGTGCCTCTTCCTGGGGAGGGGGTGCCGACAGACCTGGGGTCGGGAGCCTGCTGTCAGGTTGCACTTCTCTTCTGATGATATCTCCAAAGTTGTATTTGTACCTGGGGGCACTAGATTATTTAAAAAAAACATGTTTAAGGGGGTAAATTCAGTTATTCGGTTATAAAAAGCTGTGTGGCATTCTTCCCAGTGTACCTTTGCAAATGCCAATAGTAGTGGTGGTCATTTTCTCTAGAATTTAAGCTCCATGGGGATGGGGGCTTTCTGGGTTTTGTTCACTGCTGCAGACATGGTGCCTGAAATAGTGCCTGGTAAATAGAAGATGCTCAATAAATGCTTGTAGAGCAACTGAATTGACCATATTCCTGCACACTTTACTTGTGTAATTTAATTTTTGTAAGGTTCCTACTCTCACGTCCATTGTACAGAGTGAGGTGTACCAGAGTTAGGGTCCCATAGGTTGTCAGGAGGTCGTTCAGATCAGATAGTTAAGTCATATAAATCAAGCCCAGAGGGTGTGATTCCTGGACCTCTGAAACCATCCACATGTTGTTCCTGTTTTAAATTTTGTCATCTTGCCCTCCAGAGTTGGTCTTGGAATGTTGGGGTACAGGGAATAGAGCTCTGGAGAGGGCATCAGGGTGATGCCTGGATAATCCTGGCCCTTCCACTCACCTGCTGCAGGAGGTACCTTGGTATCTTCAAGTGCCAACCAGGGATCTGGGCCGAAGGATCCCTGAGAGCAGTTCTCCTTTGACAGTTGGGTGTCAGGGTGGTTCCTGCCCCTCAGTTGTGACTCTTCTGTTTTTCTCATCCTCCACCTATGAGATAAGAACAAGCATCTTAATGAAATAATGTCATTTGCAGCAACATGGACGGACCTAGAGATGCTCATACTAAGTGAGATCAGTTAGACAGAGAAAGACAAATATCATATGATATCACTTAGATGTAGAATCTAAAAAAAAAAGACATAAATGAGCTTATTTACAAAACAGAAACAGACTCACAGTCATACAAAATAAAATGATAGTTACTAAAGGGAAAAGAGGAGGGAGGAGTAAATTGGGAGTTTGGGATTAACAGATACACACTACTGTATATAAAACAGACAAACAACAAGGACCCCCTGTACAGCTCAGGGAACTACATTCAGTATATTGTAATAACCTATAATGAAAAAAGAATATATTTACATATAACTGAATCATCATGCTGTCCACCAGAAACCAACACAATGTTGTAAATCAACTATACTTAAATAAAAAAAAAAAAAAAGAAATTTAAAAAAGAACCAGCCTGTTACCCCTCACATGCACACGCATATACACGTACGTGTATACACGCACACACATGCACGCGCGCGCACACACACTTTTTTCGTTTCTGTTTTTATTTCTCCAGTGGCACCAGCATTATTTTGTAGGAGAACCTGGGTGACCTCCAATACATCCAGCTCAGAAGGTTAGGGATGTTGAGAAGTCGTCCTCATTTCTAAATAACTCATCCTGTGTCTCACTTACTAATTTATCTGAAGCCTGAACAGGCTTGTACTTGGTTTTTACCCCTTCTAAGCTACCTGCTGGCGAGTCTGTACTTTGCAGTCTTGCGTGTGAGGTGCAGGCAGACGCGTGCAGTCAGGACATGGCGTGTGCAGACGTGGCCCATGTGCCAGAGCACCGAGCGGTTGGTTTGCCTGGATGTCACTGAACTCCTGTGTACAACTGTGACTCGGAACTCCACTGGCCAAGCATGGAAGTTGAGTAGGCAGCTCCCGGGGCGGCCCATGGCGGGTGCACGGAAGCTCTGAGATTACTGGGAACTGGCAGGCCTGGGGCATCAGTCACTGTGTTCTAGGAAGGAAGGCTGCCTGGAGAGTATTTTTCTGTACAGGGGAAGCGTGTTCTTGGAGTGAGACCAACTGAGTCGTGCTCATCAGATGCAGGAGGCTGGCCTGTGGTCTCCGTGGAGTCTCGGCAGAACTGGGGGGACCCCCCTCAAGCTTAGCTGCTCCAGCTGGAGACCTGGCGGGTAGTCTATGCGTTTCAGTGGCCAGGGCTGGGGGTGCAGCCAGGTTTGGGGGAGCTTCTTTAAGAAGTAAGTACAAAATTATGAATAAAATGTTATATAATTACAAGTATGACTGTAATGAAAAAAAATGAAAAAGAATGTATGTATGCATATGTATAACTGAATCACTGTGCTGTATACCAGAAACTGATACACTGTAAATCAACTGTACTTCAATAAAAAAAAGTTAAAAAAAATAAAAATTAAAATATTAGGTATGAGAAAGGAAATCACAAACCACAAATCTTAAAAAGCTGAAAAACACAACAAAATCCAGGAAAATAACCCATAATTAATGAGCTTCCCAGCACTCCTGGTTTTCTCCATGTTGTAGCGGGTGGGATGGGGGGAGCGGTCCCTCCAGCGCGGGGGAGGAGGGAAAGGGGAGGCGGCCTTCCATCCCTGGCAGGTTGGGTCCCCCCCCCCCCGACGTGTGCTGTCACACAGGCTCAGCCACCTTCACCCACCCAGACGCGGCCTCTTCCGGGGGCGTGGCCTGGGGGAGGGGGCGGGAGGTCGCAGCCCCTCCCAGCACCGGTGGGAGTGTGGTACTTTTGCGCGTTTTGGGGGCCCCTGGACACATGGATTACTAGGACTGTGCGGCCAGTGCGAGCAAGGGGTCCGGAGCTTCACTGGGGTCCTGGCGAACCCCCCAGTTCAGAACCCTGTCTGATAAGACGATGGTCTTAATGAGATGACTAGTTGATATTTTGGTCCGAATGCTTTGTTTTGTGTTTTGATTAAAATTTCAAGGGGGCCTCAATGCTAAGCAACATTCGAACTTATGAAAGAAACTTTTTGGTGTTTCCACAGTCGCCTGGTCACATGATGATTTCATTATGGAAGAGGAGGGCCACCCTGCCCGTGTGCTCGTTATGCAAATAAGCACAAATTAGTATGAAAATTCTCACTGAATTCAACTGTTACATGAGTATGAAATAATTATGAAATAATTTAAAAAATAATAAACTTATAAAACCAATTTTTTATAAAACATTTAAATGGCTGAGTTAAATTTTCATTGTACGTGGTTGATTATTTTTTAAAAATCTCACTCTCTTTAATACATCTTTTTGAGTGAGATCAAAGTGTCAATTCTTTTTTTTTTTTTTTTGAATGAACTTTAAGTGTCTTCCTCCCTGAACGGGGCATACACGCTTGCAGTAGAGGCAGTGGGCTCAACAGCAGCAAACGTGAGGACAGCGCTCCGAGAGCCCCGGGGAGAACGCCCAGCGCTGCTACCCCTGTTTTGAGAAGCCCGGTGCTCGATGGCTGTTCGCGTCTGTGCGGGGTGTGGTCAGCTGTTGCTCTGATTTTCTTCATGTGCTGTGACGAGGAGAAAAATTGGACTGAAGTGCTGGACGCCCTTCCTTGAGCCCACTGGTAGAACTTACCCTTCACAGATAAATTATGAACTTCCAACCTTAGGAAATAGAAAGACCCTTGCCGAGCTAACACTTACAGAACTGTCACTTTACCAGCAAATCTCAACTTGTGTCCTGCTGCCCTAAATGCGGAATTTTTAAAAAGACAGTCCACCCTCTCGTTTCCTCTCTTGCACTTGGTTTTAGACACATCACTCTTCCTTGAAAGTGATGGTTCTGCAAATTGCAAGGACAGTGAGTTGGCTTTTAAAGAAAGACATTACTACTTTTTCTTTTGGCCACATTTGGAATTTTTGTATGCTACTTAGATGTGTGTGAAACTTCAAGTGCCACAATTTTCCTGAGAAACGTCACGGTTTACAAACACTTAGGGTCCTGTGAATGTCTAAGTGGTCAGTCACTGAGTGTCTGCCTACCTTCTGCCTCGGTCCTGGAAGGGTGGCCGTCTCCCAGATGCTGCTGCCTTAGCTCTTGGTGGGTCCCTGGGCACCAGGCTTTGTCTCCCCTGAGCACACGCTTTCTTTTCAGCTCCCCATGGCCTGAAGCACCAGATTCCTGTTTGGCTTGGAGGGTCCCGCCCCCCTCCGTGGGAGCCCCCCAAGGGCTCACCTGGTTTTCCTGCTGGTTGCACACAGCATCCTGTTTGGATGTAGACTCGTCCGCGCTGCATTCTGGTGCCTTCTATTCTCCCCTGGTGTAAGTCACCTCAACAAGAGGGACCCCATCCCACAGTTTTGTAACCATCCCCAAACACAGACCTGCTCAGTTGTGATCTGCAGAGTCACTCAGTGATTTTTAACAGCCAGCCAAATGTGCTGTTTAGATGGATGCATTCGGAATTCAGCTTCTTTGCCGAGTGTTTTCCTGTTTTGAGTGAGTGTTTTGATGTAGGAAGACGTACTTATCTCGCAGGGAGTGAGAGGTGCCCACATGGCGCCTGCCCCTGCAGGCAGGACGTGCCCTGCTGGGGTGGCTGCCCCTGTTGGCTGCTTTGATGACAAGTCTTCCCACTCAGCAATCCACAGAAACTTATCGAGTGTTTACTGTTTTTCACGCCGGGAACACAGTAGTGAACCTATCTCATGCGCCACGGAAATGGGTCACCTCTCTGGGACACACCTGAGAGTCCTGTGGCACTTGAACTTATGGGTTCCAGGTTCTGGGGCGGGGTGGGTGGCCTGCTCCTGAGTCCTGGGACATTCCTGGGTGGGAGAGCTGGCCCGTCGCAGCCCCTAGCCCCTTTAAGAGCTGGAGCCCTGTCATGAACTTGCAGGTCAGGGTCTGTTGGCTCAGGCATGGCACTCCTGCCCCAGCTGGATGGCACTTACATCACCGAAGAGGGGCAGGGTGGTCAGTCTACACTGACAGAGCCTTCTACCCCTCTCCTGAGTCAGGAATTGTAGAGGTGTGTGCTTGCAGGTGGGATGGTGCACCTGGGTGGTGGGGACCAAACTGGCCGTTTCTTTCTATAATTGGGCTACTAACGTCTACTCCATTTTGTTTATAATTCTCTTACCTTATGTCTTTGATTTCTTCCTTGTTCTGGGAAGCTCATAACAAATAAAAATTAAAACCAGAGGGAGGTTACTAGTTAAACCTGTAGGTAAAACAATAGAAATCGATTCTCTCACGGTTCTGGAGGCTGGGAATCAGAAATCAAGGCTTTGGCCGGGCCACGCTTCCTTGAAGGCTCCAGGGAAGAACACGTCCTCATTTTCCCATCTTGCCGTGGCTCCTGGCATCCTCGGTGGTCCTGGCTCGTGGCACATCCCTCCAATCTCCCCTCCGTCACCCCATGGCCGCCTCCTCCCCGTGTGTCTGTGTGTTCTTTCCTCTTGTTATAAGGCCCACCAGTCACTGGGTGGAGGACCCGGGCTGATCTTTATGACTTCATCTCAACATAACTAATTGCATCTGCAAAGACCCAGTTTTGAAACAAGGTCACTTTTTGGGGTTCTGGGAAGACATGAGTTTGGGGGACCTAACTGACCCACGGTAGATACCAAAGGGGAAAGTGATGTATTGCGTCTTCTCATTGGGCCTCGGCTCTAACTGGAGACCGGAGGTAGAGAAGAGACCTACTGTGGTCATGTGTGTGCTCAGGATGCTTTGTCAATATTCGATGTTGACAACCGATAGTGATGGCTGATCAGAACCACCGAGCAAAGCCAGACTGGAGGCTGGTTCCCTCCAGCACAGCGTGGGTCGAGGGCCAGGCACGAGGCTCAGGACTCCTCTTCCTGGAGGTTTCGCTTCGCCGCGCTCTGGTCTGTTTTGGGTCCTGGCTTATCCCTGGTGGAGAGTGTGTTCGGTGGTTCTGTACTTCGATGGCCTAGGAGCAGTGCTGACTGCGGCCCTGGGCGCCTGTGCGTCCTCCTTTTATGACTTGGAGACATGGGTGATGGCTGCACAATGAGGTGTCAGCTTAGGGAGAATGGTTTAGGTAGCTGGAAAAAGGCAAAGAATATTTGACCGCATTCTTTTCAGAGATGTATAATCCAGCCCTGAACATGTGACAGCCTCTCTCTCTCACCTCTGTCTGTCTGTCTGTCTCTCTTTGTGCTCAGGCCCCCTTGTGTGTGTGTGTGTCTGTCTGTCCGTCTGTCTCTGTTAGCACTATAGGGGAGAACCCTTTTAAAAGTTAGTGAAGGAGTTTCAGAGGAACCCTATTAGATTTTCCTTCCTTTAATTGCCTGCTCCAGACTTTTAATGGATGTTCTAACCAGGCATTGTTATCAAAAGGACTATTGCCCAAATTAAAACCAGGCCTACAATCTGTGAAGAGAAGCTGGATTTACTTTTTGCCTTTAGGTGGAGAGAGAATGGCAGGGAGGTGGCGAATTCCACGCTGGTATTTTTAGAAGTTGGATTCGGGACAACAGCCAAGGCTACCTGAAGCTATGGAAACAAACAGTGAAGCTCGCCGCACAGGTGTCTCTCTTTTTTTTTTTTTTTAAAGGGAAGACATTTACAGGAATTGCTGGAATTTGAGGGGTAAGGCAATGTTAATTTTAAACTATTTTATTGATATTTAAAATACCTCTTTAGCTTTTAGGATCCTGCATTGGGCTTTCTGGTTTTAAACATACAAAGCTCTACTAGAAAGAAACGATCAGGACTTTTCAGGAGCTGCTGAAGTAGACCCAGGCTGTCTCTTTAGGGTGGACCACAAGAATACAGAGTTTCTAAAACTGCTGGTTTTGGGGTCTCCCGTTTTATTATGATGTACTTTATTTTAGGGAGCTTCCCCCTGAGGCCCTATAACATATGTTTGCTGAAACTACAGAATTTGTGTTTCGAGTCTGGGAAATTCTTGTCTTATCGGGGTGTGTACCAGGGCACACAGCTCCCTGGGAGAGGCCGCATCCTCCTTAGGAAGGGGCCGTCAGGCCGTTTTGGTCACAAGTTATTCATAATCACGGCACTTAGCAAACGATCTCAGGTTCTCTACAGCTGCCCATCTCGCTTGCGGATCAGACAAGAGGTGGTGTGTCCTTGTCCTGGGCGTCCTGGTTATCCTGAGCATGGCATCTCCGTCAGACCTGGTCTCTGCTATCTGCTCATACGGTTCTCCGAACGAGGTTCAGTGTCGTGGAAGGTGCCCGGCCCTGCAAACTCGTGCTCCCGCCCCTTCCCATGGACCCCCTCCCCACCCCCCCAGCTACTGAAGCATCCTTACCTTCCTGGCCTGTATTCCACCAAGATGGGTGTTTCGGATTTTGCTGCCCTTAAACCTGATATTTTGAAGGGCAAGTCCAACACAGAGTATCTGTTAGTCGCGCACTTACTTCCTGAGAAAGACTGAGTCCAGCTCTCTGGGAGGAAGTCGGCTGAGATGCATGCACTGCATGGCCTGCAGCCATGTCACCGACATGTGTGGGTCCCACGGCGAAGGAAGGAAAAGAGGAAGTGCTGTGACCTCCGGAAAGTAGGAGCAACACTGGGAGCCCTAGCCCTCTGCTCAGCCCCGATGGGGGTATCGTAGGTCTTGGCCCACAGACCTGGCTGGGTTGGGGAGGGTAGCCCTACATCAGGTCCATGAAAAGGCAAAGCTCTCCATCACTCGATTGCCTGTGAGCTCGGAGCACACAGCCAGTGATCCTGAAATCTCTGATGGTAGATTTAATTTTATGAGCTGTATTCTCCAGGAATACTAAGCCGTTTCGATTACGTCCGAGTCATGGGGTTTATTTAGACGAGGTGATAGCCTGTGTGTGTGTGTGTGTGTGTTGGGCGTGGGGATAATAAAGAGCCATGGCCTTTTGTCTTTGAAGCACAAAGCTAGTTTAATTGAAGGAATAATTTGATTTGCGGCCGCTACAGCGGGAGAACTTGAGATGTGGCAAATTTTCTCTCCTTTCACCCAAACTCAAGAATTTAATGCCAGCAGGTGAAGTTTTGAAGGCTGCTATCAAGTACGCAGAGACAATAACTGTCTGAAAGGCGGAATTTTGTCAATATTTTTTGCCGGGGGCCAAAGAACATTCGCAGTAATGGAGTACGAAGCCCGGCCGGGGCTGCGGGAGCGAGCGCCTGGAGGATTTGTCCCGGCTCGCAGACGGCTGTATCTTGGCAGTGCGGATGGCATCTTCCTAATCCTTGTGCTCAGGCAAGGCGAAGCACCAGCTAGGATTTTCTGTTCAGGAAGAGCGTTTGGTGGACGTTTCTGCCCAGGGTCGGTGCCACCCTTCCTGTTAGCGGCCACGTCCCCCCATCACCTGCTCCTCTCCTGCACCAAACACTGGTGTTTTGTGGCAGATAAGACACGGTGGTGGTGCCGGGCCAGGGGTCGGCCACATCATGGGCAGGACCCTGTTGTGTCCAGAGCCACGGGGTCACGCCTGCCCCAACTTTGGGGACAGTGCAGCCTGTCGCCGGCCTCTCCTGAGGTCACCCGTCCCTCCCAGAGGCCCAGGCCTCCCCTCCCAGCCAGCAGAGCGGCTGTGCCTTTGGGTGCAAACATGCCATGTCACCACGCTTCTGGAGAAAGTTGGTTAAATGGCAAATTGCCCAACCCACAAGGTCGAATGGCCTTGATGACTTAAAACAGATGTTAGATTCCGCCGTGCGGTCGCCTCGCCCCTGACGCTGTCGTGCTCTGCGAAGACCCAGCCCGTGACATCCCACTCGGGAAGGCCTCTTTCCCCTCATCCCGCTGGTGAGAAGCGGCGCCTGCCTTTTGGCGGCTTTTTTCAGTTAGAGCAGTTTTCTGATCTGGAGGTGACGCCACTTTTGTCCTTTTACTGATATTCTCTGTCTTTGGTATAATTAGGGAAACAGAAGAGCCGCCCGCCCCCCCCCCCCCCGCAGTGAAACACAGCTGTGTCCACCCTTCCACGAGCGGAGCGTGTCCGTGACTTTATCACCAGATGTACTTGTTGCTCTGATTATTTGAAATGTTGAGACTTGACTCTTTTCCTCCTTCCCGTTCCTTTGAACGGAAAAGGGTCACAGCTAAAGGGTTTGCTCATTCAGAGCCACAGAGCCGGCAAAGTGAAAGTAAACCCCAGGCGCCCGGTGGCGTGTGAAAACCAGAGAAACAGAACGCTGTTTCCTAAAATGCAAAGGTAAGGGTGGTAGTCAAATACTGTTTCTCTTTTTCTTTTTTTTTTTTTTTTTTTTTATTTTTGAGGAAATTTGGAACAAGAGAAACCACCTAGAGCTGTTTGTGAGGACGCAGATGAAACATGCATTACAGAAATGCCCCTATTCCTGAGCAGACTGCGCCCCGGGCCGCAGGGCTTTCGTCATGCTCACGGGCAGTGTCAGCAGTGTGGCTCGTCGGAGTGTCAGTGGCTTCAGTAATTGCGTTCTAGTTCAAGTGTAAAATTCTTACTCGGGTCCAGCTAATAATTCTGCTGGCTTTTAATGAAGACTTTTTTCTGTCAGAAATATCATATGATGAAGTTGCATGTGGAAGGCAATGGAGGTGTATCAACCCCTAGGTTAGGAGACAAAGTGGTAGATTTTGGTCCACCTGTGTATTTCAGGCATTAATTCGGGATCATTTAGACACTCCTTGATCATCCTGTGTCATCCAAGGGGTGGTTTATTACGAGGAGACAGATTTAATGATGACCTCAGAAATGTGGCAACTGAAAATATAAACGTATTTTTGTCAATACAGTTTGCCCATGTTAATGGAGGGTTGAAGTAAAAGAAACTAGAATCTGCGAATATTAACTGGTATATGTAAAGTGGATAAACAGCAAGTTTCTTCTGTGTAGCACAGGGAGCTCTATTCAATATCTTGTAGTAACCTATAATGAAAAAAGAATACGAAAACGAACATATTGTGTGTGTGTGTGTGTGTGTGTATATATGACTGAAACATGATGCTGTGCACCAGAAATTGACACAACACTGTAAACTGACTCTACTTCAATTAAAAAAAATAAAAATAAACTAGAAACCACCCATTCTAAAAAAATCTTTTTTTCCTCCTTTGGAATCCACTTTATACATATTATGTAGGAAGCTAATGTTTGGATTAAATATGACATATGGATATATATTTACTTGCCTAATTATGTCTTTCCTGTTGATAATTTAACCATCTATTTGTCTAGCGTGCGTCCAGCTTTGCAAAACGCGATCATTTAGTTTCGCTCTCTAGTCTCTGAATTCCTTGCTGTGTTTTGTGTGACTGAGGTGAGAATTTCTTTGTGAAGGGTTAAGAAGTACCAGCAGAAGCCACGATCCAGAAATCTGGTAGTTGAGAAGCAGGTGAAGTCACAAGCCAGGGTCTTGGGGACCAGCGTTTTCTCTTCTGGAGGATGTATACACGCATCTCAGGAGGGAGGGAATGGTCCCCAGGCCTGTGACTTCCTGAACGAGGCAGGAGAGGAGGTCTGCTTTGAAGGCCAGTGGCTGTCACCTGCTTGCAGGCAGCGCGCCCAGCACTGGGGATAGACAGTGCAGCGCAGCAGTGAACCCCTGCCTGCCCGCCCTGTTTCTCTGTTTAAGGGTGGAAGCTCAGAGGCTTTTTGGCACCTGCCTTACCCCAACGCTCCAGGTCTCCCAGGTCCCCCGGTCCTGGTTGTGTCATCTTTGCACAGTGTCACCGCGAGGACCCCGTTCTCTTGGTCACCAGCATTTAATGCCAGGCAGGCTGTTCAGACGTCCCTCCCCCCAAGTCATCCTCCTGCAGTGCTTCCCACGGTGATCGCCGGACGCCCCGCCCTAGCAGAGGCGAAGAACCCTAGGTTCCTGGCCACAACCCCACAGTGGGTCCTTGGGAGATGAGTGTGTCCTGTCCAGGCCCCAGTGTCCCATCTCTGAAGGGGAGGGGTGGGGCAAGAAGCAGTCCTGTTCTGTCCTGGGCCCTGCCCTGCACCCCACCCATTGGCAGTGAACTCCAGACTCTGCTTCTGCACTGCCCATTCCCTCGGGCTCCCCCCACGCCGGCCGAGTGCCTGGCAGGACTTCTCAGCATTGAGTTCCTGCCACTTGAGGGGTCTTTCCTTCCAGGGCCGTGCCCACCTCTGCCCCTGAGCCCTGCTGTGGTGCACTGTGTCTGTCTGCGATGCCAGACTGAGGGCAGCTGGATGCTGGCACTGCCTTCCCTCTGCCCTCCACGCCCCGCTTGGCGAATGGATGAGTGGACCAACCAGCCAGCCCTCAGGTCCTTCCAGTCCCTCTGATGGGATTCCCTCCTTCCTGGGAGCTGGAGGCACCTTCCCTCCAGGTGGGGCCCACAGAGCTCTGCTGCCTCCTTGGAAGGCTTTGTCACCTGAGGGGTCCAGGCTGAGCTCACCCTAGTGTATGCGTTCCTGGGAGAGCGGAGCATCCTCGCCTCAGAGATGCTACTTCAGTAAACCACTGAGCGGGGCGACGCAGCAGAGATCCCAGCGTTTAGGGATGGGAGGGAAGTGGAGAGTCTGCAGCGCGGGTCCCGCAGGGCACTGAGAGTAGACCGGCCCCAGCAGCCTGACCCTGCGCCTGGTGGGGCAGGCAGGTGACCCCCGGACCGTCTGTCTCTGGACAGGGCCGGTCCTGGCGCAGCTGCAGGTGAAGCACCCCTGCGGCGAGGCGGCTGGTTAATGTAGCTGCTGCGTGCTCTTCAGTCCACACCGTGGTGGTTGTGGTCCTTAGGACCTTGCTTTTGCCGGCGGGCTGTTTTCTTCTTTTACTGGTAAAAGCCGGGACCGAAAAAGCTATTGTTTCATCTCATCACTTTGAGAGAAAATTATGGGGGAGTAACTCCTGCGTTACCAAATGTTTTTCTCCTCTTTCGCAGAGGCCCCTCATGTTGTTTATTTACGTTATCTCCTCTTTTTTATGTAGAAGATCTGGGAAATGTAAGTACACAAACTCATGACCACCATACCTGGTTGTAGCTACGAGGAACATTCTTTTCTGAGTTCCTCCAGGAATTTTGTTCTGCTTCCACATATACTTTCTAAATCTTTAAAAAAACTTTTTTGACTTTTTTTCCTTTTTTGGGGGGGAGGGGGGAGGTAATTTGATTGACTTAGTGGCGGTGCCAGGGGTTGCACCCAGGACCTCATGCATTCTAGGCACATACTCTACCACTGAACTACACCCTCCCCCCAGAGCTTTTTAACAAAAATGGGGTGATGCTAGTATTTATCACTTTATCAGTATTTATCCATTTGTTAAATGATAAACAGCTTTTTACATGTGTTACTTTCTACATTTTTATGATGATTTCTTTACATTAAGAAAAAATTTTTTTGACTTGGCATTGCTTAGTTAATCTTTGGTAGTTAACTGCAAACCTGTCCTCAAAATAAATCAGCGTATCTTTCCGACTGCAGCGCGCGGGACTGTTCATACCTCTGAGCCACTGCGAGTGCAGGCATTTTTTGTTCTGTAATCTCGGACAATTTAGTAGCTGTGAGGTGGCATTCCCATGTTGTTCTAGTTTGCATTTCTTGTGTTCCAGGTGAGGGTGAACAATTTTCCATGTTATGAGACAAATAGACCTCTTCCTTTTGGAATGATTTTTGCCTGTGTTGTTTGCTTATTTTTCTTTTGTTCGTTTATTTTCTTGTTGATTTGGAAACGCTTTAACGTGGATGTTAACTCATCCTTCTAGTGTCTCTGCAGTAGCAGATGATTCCCTTTGGTTTGACATAAAAAACAGCAGTTTTGTGTTGTTTTTGTGCTCTTCTGTTATCCTTTAAGATTATGCTGGCAATGTATATTTATTTTAGAAAAATGCGAACCGAGAAAAAGAAATTGAAAAATAAATGAAGCTTATTTGCAACCCTATCATGTAGAAATAACCAAAGTTGATATTTTTGGTGTATATCCTTTTGGGTCTTTCCCTGGGCAAGTACGTACACAGATGTTTTATACACACATTTTTACCAAAGCGGCTTCTTCCTGCATATTTTCTCTTATGACTTTTTTTCTTACACGTGGCATTTACCCCGTCAGTATAGGCTTTGTCATTTTGAGCACCTGCATAGTATCCCATTTTATGGACGTGCACGATTTATTTGAGGAACCAGTCCCTGTTGGAATTAGTTCTTTTTCAGTTTCTCAGTTTCACGCAGCTGTGTAATTAATACCTTTGTATGTCTGTCTCGGCCACAGCCTGATCATTTCCTTGATAAGGTCTCAGAAGTAGAATTCCCAGGTCAGAGGTTTGGCTGTTTTGCATTATTTTGGTACCTGTACCACCAACTAGTCTTCCAGGAACACTGCGCTCGTTGCCAGCCCCCCCAGCCGTCTGTATGTCTTTGGGTCATCGTAGTTTTGTGATGTCCTGGATTGTTTTTATGTAGTTGGATTGGTCCTTTCCTGCACAGATTCTGACTTTGAAGGGATGTTTTTAAAAGGCACCTTCCTACCCTCAAGATTATATAAATACTCAGTTTTATTTTCCTCTAGTAGTCTCATGGATTCATTTTTTTGTATTTGAGTATTTGGCATATCTGAAGTTAATTATGGTGTATGGCGTGAGGTGGGCATCTCACTGCATTATTTTTTTCCCAATCACCAGTTTTCCCAGCTCCATCTGTTGACAAATCTGTCCTTTCTATGCGAAGTTCTAACTGCTCCTTCATTGCACACTCACTTCTTACATATATTTGGAACTGTCTCTGAACTTTCCCTTTAATTTCAAGGGAAATAGACCTGTGGTCCCCATTTTCATTGCTGTGGCTAATAAAACATATTTAAAATAATCCATTTTAAAATAATCTGATAGCCCTCTATCCACCCCTCTGCCCATGACTCTTCTTTTTTCAAAGATTATTTTTTTTATTCTTCTGTATTAGATGAACTTTAAAACCATTTTTGTCAGCGTAAATAATAATACTTCAGGTGGTTTGATTGGAATGGTATTAAACTAATAAATTAATTCAGGAATACTCAGTATGTTTTTTTATTAATTGATATATAGTTGATTTACAATGTTGTATTAGTTTCAGGTGTACAGCGAAGTGATTCACTTATACACACATATATGTATCCTGTTTCATATCCTTTTCCATCATAGGTTATTACAAGATATTTAATGTAGCCCCCTGTGCTCTACAGTAAGTCGGTCCTTGTCGTTTGTCTGTTTTATACATAGTAGTGTGCATGTGTTAATCCCAAACTCCTAATTTATCCTCTCAGCACCTTTTTAACAGTAAAATTTTCCTATTCTAAATATAAAAAGGGCATATTTTCAAATGCATTCATTCTTCTTTTATTTACTTCTGTAAGCTTCTGTGGGGTTTTCGCAGAGGTCCCTGTGCTGTCTATTTAAGTTATCTCCTAGGTCAGCCATTTATTTGTTTACTTGTGGTTGTTGCTCTTATGAATGGAGTTACTTTTCTATTATCTTTTAAATGGTTACTACTGGTGCATCGAATTGCTGTTCATTTTTGTTATCTTTCTAATGAGCCTTTTGTATTAGCCGACGGTATTATCTTTACATACAGTAGTTGCAACCTAGATTTGAGTACCATTTTTTTAATCACTGCCTTCTCTTGTGGCTTTTGTGTTTTGAAAAAAACCCAGTAGCTCTTCAATATGGTTAAATCAATGGCGAATTTTTTTATTTTTTTTTTTCTTAATCAAGTATCAGTTGAGAATGATGCCTTCAAGCATCTTCTGTAAAAAAAATCATTGAGGGTTAAAAACAACCTGACCAGGAGCGGCACAGGAAGAGAGCTGGTCGTGGAGGTGGGAGAAGTCAGCGAGATGCGGGGACCCGAGGAAACCGTCATCCAGGCTGCAGGTTTCAAAAGTGAAACCTTTTCAGAGTGGATTGGCAGGAGAAGGGGCATAAGCATGGAGAAACAGTGAGAAAGCCTATATTTGAATACAAAAAAAACCCGCCCACTAGATAGGGGGTTTAGGAAGCAAGGGAGAGAATCTGATTTTTAAAAAGTGTGTTAGTAATGAAATGTTAGTTCACCCACAGTCTTTCGTTTTAGGGATGGCCTTTGGCAGCTGTTGTCCAAATGTGCCACTTCATAATAGACTTACCAACTTCTTCAGTGTCACTTGGTGACAGTGAATAAATCTTTAAAACCCTATAAAACCACATAGGTTTGTATTTGTCGGGTCTGTTTCCGTTGCCCGTTCCTAAGTCCTGTTGAATAATCTAGCTATGTTTAGCCCCTGGGACTGGGTGAAGGGTAAGATCTATTAAAATATGTACGGTTTTTGGGTGATTTCTCATGGTCATCTTTAACCTACGGTAAGATCATTTTCCTTTTTTCATCCTATTTGGTTTTAAAAGTGAAAATTACATCTTGGTGTGCTATACTGATAAAGTGTAATTTGGAATTGACAGTCTTGTGTTTGCCTTTATCGTATGTTATACGTGCCTCCCCACCAGCCTGTCTCCACCCACCACCCGAGAGAAACGAATGCTTCCTGCTTTGTATAAGGGACTCAAGGAGAATTTAATTTGATCATATGTAAATAAAACTTGGAGACATGCCTTAAAATATATATATAATCTTTTTCCAAACATGGTCAAACCTCACCTATCTGGAAACCAATTAATTACCATCTTTATTTTTCTGAAACAGAGCTAAGAATTAGAAAGTATAAAAGGACGTTGGGCACCAGAAGTCCCTGTCCTGAATCATATGTTTATTCACAGACGACATCTTCAGGTCCTCACCCACCGTTTACATTATATTTTTCTGTCACGCACAGTTCTAAGATTCATGGCTATCTGTTGTAGGCTACTGCAAATTAAAGCAGGAAGTAGGGAAGAGGCACATTAGAAACACTGAGAACTGATAGCAGGAGTCCTAACGGTAAGGGAGAGAATTAAAAAAAAAAACTATGGTAAAAGAATAAACAACACGAAAACACTGCATTGTAGGCCATTAACTGGAAATGGAATATGGTTCTTTGCCGCCTCTGTGGTGGTTACTGATGGTTTGCGGTTTTCACTTCCAATTGTCAGGAAAATTTTAATTGTGCTCCATATGCTTTAAAGAATGTGGCAAAAGCATGCATATTTGATACAGATTTTTCCAGCGTTTAAACATGTTTATAACATTCTGTTTAAAAGGGTAAAGCTTCAGCTATCCAGAAACCTCAGCCTCCCCAAATGACTCTCCCCGTGGGTTCTAAATAGCTGTGGTTTTATTCACTAATGTATTTTCAATCGTTGATACTATAAATTCTTCGTGTATTTTTTGGAAGCATTTTTTTGCACATAATTTCCCACTGGCTAAGCACCCTTTCTGCATCTGTTTTCGTGTGTACATGTGTTTAAGTCGAATTGGCTGGAAACGCTTTGGTTCTGTTCTTCTGACGTGTGTGTTTCCTCTCTCCTCCTCTCCCATCTGGGGTGCCTTCTCTGACACCGCGTCTGGAGGGGATGACGCCACTGTCTTGTTTCCACATCTGTGGGTCTGGCTGCCCTCACGCCTGCCCGCTCACTGCCCGATTTTCATCTTCACACCCAGTGGAGGTGGTGGGCTGCTTGCACTGCCTGCTGGGACTGTGGGAAATGTGAGTTAAACCTGCGAATGAGGCCACCAGGGTACGTGTAGCGCCACAGGAGACAAATATGCTAAATGCAGATAACTTGCTATTTACAGGTACACATAACTTTATATTTTAACCTATCTTGTTTTTTTCTGCCATGGCTGGGGATACAGTATTAGCCAATTGTCACTTTTATTTTTTTTCCTTTCTTTTTAAAAAAATTTTTGAGCGGAGGTAATTAGGTTTATTTATTTATTACTTTTTAGAGGAGGTCCTGGGGCGTTGAACCCAGGGCCTTGTGCATGCTAAGCATGTGCTCTACAGCTTGAGCTATACGCGCCCCTACTCAACTGTCACGTCTTAAAATGTAACTGTTGTAGATTTGATGTATGATGCAGGATCTAAAAATGATATTAGGAAAATGCTACTTTTTGTATTTTTTAATACCTGTGTGAAGTCCAGTTTTCATCATTTCAAAGAAGTTACTTTTCGTCGGAAATAGCCACCTGAATTGTCTGGTTTCTGCTAAACACAATGGAATTATTGCGATGATGCTATGGTTACAAAAAAGGAGCCAACGAATAGGCCACTTTTCTGGGTGTGGATTTCACTTCCTGTACTTGGGGGGAGAAGGCATAGAGAAGAAAAATAACAATTGTGCTGACGTCCTGGGCAAATGTCATAAGAACTATTTATTGCTCACTGAAGAAATTAAATTACTTAATGAAGGTGAATTATTAACTTAATTTGTTAGGAATTTAATTTGGGAGCTATTTTCATAGGGGTATTGGCCAAGGCATGAGCGATAACACTTCAGTGAATAGAGATGCTTAAATGGCTTTAAATAGGCAGCTAAGTGTAATTCAATGGAAACTGTTATTTCTAAGTTTAAATAATAACAGTTCTTCAGAAATGACCTGTTATCAATATAACTGTGCAATCAGTAAGGAAGTATAATTTCTGTAAGAGGAATTCATTTTCAGACGTCGTCTTGCTCATCATTGGTAGGCATGGTGCCATTCCTTTATCGATTAAGTTCCATTTCTAACATAAATACAAAGTTGCTTCTGGTAGCAGGGTGGTTAATGTCGAGTCACTGAAGACCAGAAATCAGACTGACCCCAGGTCTGGTCTTAGCAGACAAGGTGGGTCACAGAGGCGTCTGGACCACATGACCCGTGGTAGGTCGTGTGTGCGTTGTTAATTCTTGATCTCACAGCGAGTCCATTTTCCGTGGCCTTAAAATAAGCCACATCATCACTGCCTTTGCTGGATTGCTTCTGCCTTCTCCTGTTTCAAATGCCCCGAGGCGGGGAGAGGAGAGATTTCCTGATACCTCTGGGTGAATTAGTGACTAGGATAAAAGCCAGAACTGGCGACTTGAGGACAGTTCACTGGGATTTTCTCGCGACACCACCATGTAATCATCGTTTTAGTGGTTTATGAATTAGGTGGGAGAATTCTGAGAAAAATCTCATTTCTCGTCTAAATAAACTTTTTCTGTTTGAGATTTTTAGTGTCAAGTAATTTCCGTGATTATATGCAATATGGGATCTTCGGATAATTTCTAAAGCAACACACGTAACGTAGGTACAGAAACACATCAATGTTGTGCGTTTCACCCGACTCTTGCCCACATGTAAACACAGCCAGGGAGATCCGCGGAGGCTTTTGTATATTTGAAATGAAGACTTTTGTTTATGTTTAAGCTGTGGCATTTCAGATGAAGTAATTTGCTTATGACAGACTTACAGGGAGGTGCCATTCTTTTAAAATATCTAGGTAACTTGATTTTATTGCCTATTTATCAGAAAATAATGGTGATGTGTATTTGCTGCCTCCGAGATGTATATGAAACACCCTGTTCTACCGCCTTCCTCATGGAAGGGCCCGGGCTGTTTGTTGCTGTCTTAAAGAAGACAGGGAGCTTGATGGAATTGATCTTCAATTGAGAGATCATTAATGAACTAACCTCCTTCATTGACAGATCACTCCAGACCCCGAAGAGCATGTGATTTCTTCTGTTTTGCAGTAATTCATTTGAAACATTTACCAAAACCCTTAATGTAAATAGAAGCCGCTAAACTATTTTTAAGTGATGGGTCGTTTTTATTGCTGTTCTGAACCCTGCCTCTTCTCATCGGGTGCCAGAAAGAAGAAACACAGTTCGGTCGATGTTCCAGAATCTTGACTAGGGCAAAGCACAGACAGTGAGAGTTTAACATCTCCCTCTGAGCAAGTGCTTTCTGTGGGAGAATGTTTTTAAGTGTTATTGATTGAGGGTATTTAGTGACTTCCTAATCTAGGAAGCTGTTCATTTTTTTAAAAATTTGGTCTTAAGTTGCTTAAGAAGCTTCATGTTAGCAGGACAAAAAGCTGGTGTCTGTAGGTAAATTAATGAACGTCTTCGCTTCTGATTCTGGACTCGTTCTGTCTGGTTTGGCATCTCCGTAGAGGAAAGTATAGTATCAGAGGGCCTCCAGCACCCCGCCCGCCCCGGCAAATCTTTCTATTTTCTGTTCCTTTCTGTTCCTCATCCTTGCAGATTCAAGCAACGCCTAACTTCAGCTACTTCATGCATGCTCCTTTGGTCACAGAGGCTCAGGAAGCTCCAGGCGCTGTGACCTGGGCCAGCTCCCTTGCCACGGGTCCCTTGTCTCTGCACATCGTGGTTTGTCGTGCGGAGTAACTGATATCAGCCAGCTCAGAGCTGGGTCTGACACGCAGTGCTGCGGAAGAGCCATCTGCTGTCGTCACCAATGGGGGGGACACCTAGAGAGGGCAGTGCACACAGGTGTCGTTGGTGTGGGGAGAGAGGAGTTCCCCAAGCATGTGGAGTGGTGCTCCTGGAGCTGCTGGCCCCTTCTGAGAGGACCTGTCTGCACTTTAACTTGACGGCGGCACCAGGCGTCTGCAGCTTTATGGTGGTGCGGGGACGCCGGCGCGGCGGACCATCCTCTGCGCTCCCCAAGATGACTACTCAGGTTTTGTCGGGACGCGTCCGGTGATGGAGCGCATGACTGTCACAATGCTCTCTGCAGACCACCCCGCTCTGTGATGCATATTTCGCATTGAAATAGTGCCTCCCATGTGTTCTACCTGCTTTTTGACACACAAAGTCACTTGTTTCAGACTTCAAATCCCACACATAATATAAGAACTGTAGCTTTCGGTAAGTGTGCATGTGTTATTTGCTGTAAAGATTAGATATTTTTTATGTAAAATTATAGGTATTTATAGTCTCTACAGCTATAAGGGATTTAGCTTCACCATTCTCATTAGGAAAGGTAAGGACTTCCTTCTTTGGGAAAAGAAAGATTTTTTTTTTCTCCTGGAGCTTTGACTTTCACTTAATAAATGTGTTTTCCATGGCGACATATAAATATGTGCTCGGTATACTGTAAACATGTTCAACTGTCCTACAGGTGATGCTACCGACATTTTCTGTTACATTCTATTTCAATATAAAAACGCTTCTAGAGTGATTTCATGGCCCACTAATGAGTTATAGGTCTCAGTTTGAAAAACCACTATTATCTAGGATTTCTGTCCCCACCTGGGCTCACAGTGAAAATCAGGAAGGATGACTGTGCCAGCCACTCATCGATGATGGTGATGAAGAAGATGATGATGGGGGTGGTGCTGTTGGTGATGTTGGTGATGATGATGGTAATGACCGTGATGATGGTGGTGATGGTGAGGATGGTGACAGTCGTGATGGTCATGATGATTATGGTGGAGGTGATGGTGATGATGATGGTGATTATGGTGGTGGTGGTGATGGTGATGATGATGATAATGACCATGATGGCGGTGGTGGTGATGGTGACATGGTGACGACAGAGAAGATGATGATGGGGTGATGGTGATGATGATGGTGGTGATGATGGTGGTGATGATGTTAGCATCAGCTACTATTTATTCATGTGTTCTTAAGTTACTATTTTAAAAAATTAAAAAAAATACATTCTTATTTTAACTATTAAAGGTGCATAAAGAAGGAATTAACATTCATAATAAAAATGGTTAAAGAAAGTTATTATTTTTACCTTCCAAGTAGCCAACAGCAAACATCTGTTTACATCTTCTTAGATGAGGAAAGAATTTCACCTGCTTTTGCATTTTCCTCGGTTGGGCCTGCAGCTCCAGCAGAGTGCCCACCGCATTTTGTCCTGGATGAAAATGAGTCAAGGGTGTCCTCTTCACATCCTGCCTGTAAGTCCTGTGGAGACCAAGATGGCTTCTCATCTCGTGTCCCTGCCATGGGAAACCTGGTGGCCAGTAGCTGGAGCTCAATTAGAGGCCTTGAAACACGCCAAAGAGCGTCACCAGCCTCTCTGTGTCCGTGTTTGTGGACAGAGTCCTCATTTTCCTTCTGTTTTCTTAGACCTCACTGCTGTGCCTGATGTTTGCACTGTCCTGTCCTGAGATGGAGAGACACGGCCAGCTGCAGAGGCCCTGGGGATCAGGGTTTGCAGAGGAAGCCGTGGGTAGGGATTCACACCACCCGGCTGCCAGGGATGCTGATGGGTTCCGCCCTTGTGGCCCCATCATTTGATATTGACCTGAAATAATACCTGTTCATTGAATGTCCAGGCGGCAGACACAAACCTACAGCTGCAATGTGCGCGTGTACCCAGGAAAGCCTATTTCCCTGGTATAAAGGGACCCACGGGCAGATTGACTTCAGGGAATCTCTTAGTTTTATAGTGACTGTCTCTACATCGCCTTTGGTGTCGAAGGAATATGGATTGAAATCGCTCAATTGATTGAAAATGTGGTCCTTTCTGCCAGCTGCCAATCTCAGTCTGGGTCTGAAGTCCCCCTTCCCCTAGGCCCCTGTGACTTCACCGCTCAGCCAGCCTCGGAAGCCTCCTTCCTGGAGGTCCTTAGCCAGCCGGGCTGCTTAGGTGATGGACGCAGCAACCCAGCTCGATAATCTGGAGCACGTGGAGGGAGAGGACTGTGTTCAACGGAAGGGGACATGCAGTGACAACCCCCATGTCTCAGGTGGCAGGTTGCTTTTCCACTCCGACTCCATGTGGGTGGCATGCACACTGGCTCCCAAGGCTCCTTGGAATGTGTGGCTCACGTCTCCTTGGCCACATCTGATCCCATGGAGGCAGAGACGTGCAACTCTGCAGTGCCCTGAAGAGAAGAATGTGAATCTGGGTGGACACCCCTAATGCCTCCACGGGGGCCATGTTGGGAGATGAAGAGAGAAGAAAGAGAGAAAGGACAGCATATTCCAGGACGTAAATAAGAAATTTCTCTCTCTCTCGTAAGAGGTGGCTAACTGATTCTGCCAAAAGAGAAGTTCCCCAAATGCTCTGATAAATGGCAACATCATCGTAACAAATTTATGGCCTCTCAGGTGATTCCTTTGAAGGACAATGGTCATCTTTCTACGGAAAGACGTTGGAATCCGTGTCAGCTCACACTGGCATCTTTAATACGTGGTCTGACCCAGGCACCCATTCCCATAAACTCAATCACAGGCAGACGCCAGAGGTGACGACGCCTTAGCGCTTCCGCGCAGCCGCGGAGAGAGCAGAGGGGTCGCCTCCAGCCGGTGGCTGCCTCCGGGATGGACGCGTGCCTTCTGACTCACAGAGCTGAGAGCCCTGCCCTGGCTTTCTTCACGGCTTCTGGATCTTTCTCTCCTCGTGGAAAACATACCCTCCCATTTCATAGTCACCTAATGCATTCCCTTCTTAGACAGAACTGATGGGAGGAAATCTCAGTGCACTTCTCACTGTTGCCTTGTTTTAATGCTGCAGGGTCTCTGGCAGAAATGAAAAGACTTGCTTTTGGGAATTTTAAATCAAATAGAGTTTTGATGGGGGGGGAACATGTTCATTTCCATTTAGGATAATTTTGCAGATCAACATAATAATAATGTGTAATAAACAAGCAAATAAATGGCTCCAGCTTACACGGGGCTTGGCCATTATTTGAGCCAAACTCTCGGGGCTTTTGGTACCGAGAAGGAGCACTGAGGCTTCTATCCCCCACAGCAGGGGTGATTTCAGAGTGAGTGTGAGGCTGACGGTCCTGATGCGGGCGGCCTCCCCCATCCAGCTAAGAGATGCGAAGCTGGGTTTCCGAAGCTGTTGTGTTTTTAGAGAGAACTTACATAGAAAAAGAGAGCAGAACAAATCTCCCCGATTTATTTGGTCCCTGAAAGTTTACCAGGAGATTCTGGTCACCGTCTACGGCAGGAAACACCTTTCCCTCTTGTACTGTTAAAAAAAAGAAAAAGGCAGAAATGATGAAGTAAGGTAAGAATGTTTACTGCATGATGGTGAGTCACTGAAGACAAAAATATATGCTTTTCCATATGCTTTCCTCTATCCGTCCGGCAGGTATTTAGTGAGCGCGGCTCTGCCAAGCATCACTGTCAGCGCCATGCCAGCATGGCCCGTGGACAGGGCAAGCGCAACTTCTAGGCTTATGATATAAACATAAATTGTCCTTTTATCTGTGGTGGGGCCGTCTGGTTTGCCGTTTTGAACCTGAGAAAGTAGAATTTCCTCTCTTTAAAACACGTTTGAATCAGGCATGTATCCCGACCTCAGCCTCCAAGTGCCACGCCCGCCCCGACGCCCACGTCCCTGCCCGGGCCGCCCCCTCTTCTCGGCTGCCTTCCTCTTTCCTGCCACCTTCGTAAATCCTTGCTGACTTCCTGGGACAGCTCAGTTTTGTCCCCCCGGATGTCCTTCCACCCCTGCCCCGACTCCCGTGTTCTGGGGAGTCGTGCTTTTCCATCATGTACAGGGGCACCCCCAGAAGTCTGGTTCATCCACGGTCCCTGCATCCGGCTTCCGCCTTCTCCAAGAGACTCGGCTGACACTTCCTGGTTGGGATGGGTTTTAAGGATCATTGGCTGCAACCCTACCCTTTTCACAGAGGAGGAAACGAAGACTCTGGGTAGCTGTGGCCCTTGTTCTAAGTCCCCAGCCCAACCTGCTATGGAATTAAGATGAGTGTCCAGGTTTCTGATCACCCGAAGCTTTTTATGTCACACCATGCCACCTCCACAATGAACCTGTGTGCTTTAGGAAGCCCCATGCCATTCCGTATACAGGTTCATTAAATATTTGATTATATATACCACTTGTGGTCACATCTTTTTTTTTAATAACCAGCATGAAAATCATTGGTCAGGAATGTAATCTATCAAACTAACATTACGTCTGTGTCAAGATCAGATTCATCCTTTGTCACTTACAGCGCCCTTTTGAGGACTATAATTTGATGCTGTAAGTGCAGATCTCCCCGCGCTTCCATTTATGTTACTGCCGTCTTCATCTTCAGTCTCCTGCCTTCTTTCTTAATCTCTCAGACAGATGCACCTTTCTGTTGCGTTAAATATCAACATAAATAAGTTATCAATAATCAATATACTCTTCTGACACCATGCTGTATATTTTACAAGTCTTTTTTTTCTCACGAGCAGCTGTTAGCATTCCTAACTCTGAATACGATTAAAAGAATTTGAAGAGGTATTTATGAGTTAAGGAAATGGTTTGCTGCAGTTATGGTGCCAAGAGACAGTAACTGTATCCAATACATCTATGTTTCTTGTTTGCATCTTGGCAATTAAACCACAGAGAGTGTGTTTTTTGTTCCTTGTGGTGTTTGTATCAACATTCATGCAGATACAATAATTCAGTGTGAAGGAAAATCAGTGTTCCTCTGAGCTGATTTGCATATGTGTGTCAGATCTAGCTATGCCATTTCTATGCTCCGGAGGAAAACAAAATGACCTTTTACCAAGTTTTTGATTCTGGAGGAGTCTGGGTTTTGAATTTGGAGGAGAGGGGGCTGCAGAGGAGAAGGGAAGAAGCAATCGTTGATTTATACCATGACGCTAGCAACAGTCGGGAACCTAAGATGTTTTTCAGCTATAATTGTATCTTTGCTCAAGGCTACTGTAGTTCTACACCAGTGAACCCCATTGTCAGTCATCTCCAGAGTTTCCAGGAGGTGCCAGTGACCAGAGAATAGTCCCAACCATCCTTGGTGTTTCTTCTCTTCTTACAAAGTGCGATGCTATTTTATACCACAGGCGATGTTGCATCACAAGATTACGTATATCACTCATTTATAGGATTATGGTACAGTAATCAGAAATAGGTGGTAAAACTGAATCTAGCTAGCTGTCCTCTTAAAGGCCCTGCCTGGTTTTCATTACGATTATTTTCCACAAAGAAATTGAAAACAAAATGTCATCCAGTAAATATGTTCATGAATAGCATGTATCTGAAATGGATAGTTTACCCTGAACAGGAATAGTAAAATACACCACAGAAGCTTTCAGCTGGCTTCTATCAAAATAATTAGCTTAGCAATTATCTCTGCCATTCAGTTAACTTTTGCATGAGGATGGGATGGTGTTTCTGGGCTTTTGTGTTTATCAACTTCATGGCTTAGAGTTCTCCCAGGAACTATTACACTGACAGATTTTTTTTTTTTTAATATAGAAAAAAGAAGAAAGGGAAAGGGCTATTTAAAAGGAATTGTACCCTGAGACAGAGGTAGTTGGGAAATTCTTCAGCAATCAGGATGCGCTGGGAAGTGGGATCTTCCTGGCAGCATCTCCTAAAGCCTCATCAGGTCCACAATACCTGGTCCCAACTCAACACCAGCCAATGCTACTAAGGCAGGGAACTCTGGTTGCTGGAAATTGGGAATGAATCGGGATAAGCTGCATACTTAAATGTCTCTTATGAAGCATCATTCCCAAACTCTCTCACAAGTCAGGTTTTTATTTTTGAGGTTGAGGGCAAACATTTCCAGTTCCAGGGAACCCTTTCAGCATACTTTGCTCAATAATACTCGTCAAAGATGTCTACTTCCTATTTCTTCTTCTTTATTTTCTCATTTTTTGGAAAGAGTTCACACAAGTGTTACTAAAAGAGTCTTTATTTTTTGCTTAACTGAATACATTAAACTTCCATTTTAAAATATTTTTAATTTAAAGGAGCGATTTTCCCTGCAGAATGTCACCCCACTCGTGCAACTCTTGGACCACGGTAGCAAACTGTTTCGGAATGAAGCCTGCTTTGACCTCTGCGTCCTCTTCATGTGACATCTGTGATTTGAGGGCAGGATTTTTTTTTTTTTAAGGAGAAATTTCTCTCTCAGTGGGGTTGTCTTCTTGCAGCTCATCACGAAGGTGGGGTCCCTTGGACGCCCCCCGCGTGTGTACTTGACTAAGTGGAGACACTTTAAGAAAAGTAAACTCTGGGCTTTTCTGCTGTCATATTTGATTTGAGCCGGGCTCTGATGCTTGTTTGAAGCTAACATGAAATGCGGTGCCTGCCTGACCCATTTTAGCAACCCATTATCATAATTTCACTGTCGTATGGCCTCTGAGTTAATGTACTTACAAATGACAGAGAAAGTGTGTTACATGACCTTAGGGTTTTCAAAAATTAAATGACGTCGCAGGTCGTATTTCAAAGAATAGCTAAGGAGAATGGTTTTCTTTCCTGCATAAAGTGTCACTACGCATAGCAACAGGATATTGTATTTCTTTTTTATTACACAAAAATGTGAAGCTTTTAAACTCCCAGATTCCCCACATAAAATTTAATATTGGGGTAGAG